>NW_027532002.1:7639830-7856659 GCF_008692635.1 Crocuta crocuta
GTTATTTCATCTTATGCATTTTTGCAAAATCCACAGCTGTAACATAATAAATCCTTCTTGAATCAATATATACATATGAAATTTTTAAGATTATATTTTTATTTTTATTTTATTTATTTTTTTTAAATTTATTTCTGAGAAAGAGAGAGATAGCGTGAGCAAGGGAGGGTCTGAGAGAGAGGGAGACACAGAATCTGAAACAGGCTCCAGGCTCTGAGCTAGCTGTCAGCACAGAGCCCAATGCGGAGCTCGAACCCACAAACTGTGAGATCATGACCTGAGCCGAAGTTGGACGCCCAACCGACGGAGCCACCCAGGTGCCCCGATAATTATCCTTTTAATAGCTAATTTTTTTAAATGTCATTTCTTCCTCAGCATCCCCAGGCTTGGGCTCAACACCTGTTTATTCTCCTTGGAAAACCCTCCCCCTCCCATCCATCCAATCAGCTTAGACCACTGCTTTTGAATAGAAATTTCTGTGATGATGGAAATGGTCCTTATCTCTATAGTACAACACGGTAGCCACTGTTGCTATTGAACACTCAAAATTTGGTTATTGCAACTCAGAACTGTACTTTGAATTTTGTTTTATTTTGATGAACTTAACATTGAAATGGCCACATGTGGGCAGTGGCCACTTGATCGGAGAATGCAGGAGCATAATTCATCTGAGAGGTCTCTCTGGAGGGCCCTCTAGAAGCCTCACCACCACCACTGCCATGAAGGCAAATGAGGCACATGCTTTGTACTTGTCTTTATCATACTATTTATCATGACATACTCAGTTGGGGTCTGTAAGTTCCTAAAGCTTGAGTTATGCTTTATTCGCAGTTTGGTCCCCCCCAAACCTAGTATAATATGGGCATTTTGGAGGTGCTCAATAAAGAGTTTTGAATGAAAAGATGAACAAACGAACTGATTGCTCAGTGGACTGGCAAAGACCAGTCTTTGCTTTATTGCTTTATATGTAATAAATCTATAAAACAGATCTCTTGGAACCAAGGGAGCCGGAAACTAAGAGATTAATGGTGGTGATGTGACAAATTATCTTTGTCTGAGGAACACGCAGGCTCTTTAGCATATCTTTCCCTACAAACGCAGGCCTTGTCTTTGCGTAACTGGAACTTAGAAACAAACTTCTTGTAGAGCCCCTGGTCATTAAGCCATGACTCTGTCCAGACTTGCTCTTTAAGAAAATTCCCAGGAGATAAAGTTCACTGCAATGATGGAGTGAGATAAACATGCTTTTGCTGTGATCCCATGTTCTCACATACCCCGTACTGGCCTGTGGAACAGCTGGACTCATTCATCAGATTGGAAAATAATCAGGTCTTCACACTCTGTTATCACGGCTATGGTTGTTCCAAAGGGCATGTTGGCAAAGAGCCCTCTTACCCATGTCTCAGAGACTCAACTACCTTCCCCCAAGGGACCGAGGGACTCTTTCTCTGTTTCCCTAGCACTTCTTCTAAACCCATTTGCAGAGCATAAGGGATGCTGTCATTCAAACCAATAATGATTCTAAGTGTTTTGGAAAAAACTGAATGCCAAAAGGTGACATGGCACTCCTCATGTCGTTTTAAGGTACGTAGTTGAGTCTCGTCTTGAGACATATTCCAAATATTTGCATAACTTAATTTGTACAGACTTAGTAAAAGTCTATTTTAGGCAATGGAATGTCACATACATTTCTTGGTGAGTCTTGGTCTTTGGGGTAATTTCAGCTCTGATATTTTAATGTTATAAAATGTTTTCATATTCATATGTTTGGGAACTAACAAACCATGAAACAATAACATGTGTTGGAAAGTTGAAAATGTGTTGGACTGAACTCTAAAATAATTTCTAAGTATTTCAAAACATTTTTAAAAGTCATCTTTTTTAAAAAAACTTTTTTTAATAATTGAGATAGAGAGAGACAGAGCATGAGTGGGGGAGGGGCAGAGAGAGAGGGAGACACAGAATCAGAAGCAGGCTCCAGCCTCTGAGCCATCAGCACAGAACCCAAGGCGGGGCTCAAACCTATGAACCGTGAGATCATGACCTGATCCGAAGTCAGACACTTAACCAACTGAGCCATCTAGGTACCCCAAAAGTCATCTATATTTTTACATGTTTCAATTTAATCAGTGAATTCAAAGCAACAGCTGTATTGTATAACTCCCATGGGGTTTGTCTAGTCAAGTATCTATAAAGAACACAGTAATTTAGTGCATTAATCAAAACTAGGAATTAAATTCTAGAACTGAGCTTATCACAACTTTGCTGGGGGATCAAAGGTGAGGTATTTAATTGGTGAGGCACTAAGCTTCACTTCTCCACAAGACTATGGACTTTGCACAAGCATATTTTACCCATTATGAATTAAACCAATAAAATACAAAGAGGTACCCTTTGAAGCAGGAAAAACGGGAAGAAATAGAGAGAGAGAGGGAATACTATGTGCCAGGTACTGTGCCAGATAATTTCCCTGTATTACCTCATTTAATCCTCCATCTCTGGGAGAGGCCCTACCATTATCCCCATTTTATAGATGAGTAAATGAAGAACAGAAAGGTCAGGCAACCAGGTCATGCAGCTAGGGTATGACTCTCAGCAGTCTGATTCTCAGGTCTTTGCTCTTAATGCTTCATTCTGTTACTTAAAGAGGAAAAGAAAATTAGGAGCCACCTTATTGTTAATTCCAGTGGATTGCTGTGGCTCCCTTGAGGGACTAGCTTGGTAGTCTATGTGGAAGGTGTGAAAATGTTCTGCAGATCTCAAAATATGAAATAGAAGTCATTATTAGCATTATTGCTAAAGAGTTCAAGACTTGGTATTTTCCAATTTAACATTCAAGGTTTCAAATATTAAAAAAATAATCCTCAAATTCCACGACCCTACAGTAATGTGAACTTCTGCTGGGGCACAGATTTGAACTGCATTTGCTACAGCTCTGGGTGGGGATTTGACAGTCAGTCTGGCCCTCCATTCAGGGTCAGGATTTCAATTTGGTTTTGTTCTCTGCTTGTTGCCCTGGGTGCAGGAAATCATGTGCCACATGTGTGCGTTTGGAGATTCACAATCATGCCAGGCAAAGCCCTCAGGAATGGCAGGGACATACTGTTAAAAAAAAAAGGTGGGTGGGGTGAGGGGGAGGCCTAGTGCCTAGTTGACACTAATAATAAATACATGTCAGTTGACTCTTGCTGTTTCCATGCTTCCATCCCTACTAGAATCCAGTCACCATGTGGTTTTTAGGTTGCCAAATTAAAGACCTAGCATGGAAGAGTCAGATCCCAATGTGGGGTTCGAATCCTTGGTCTGCCATTTGCTGGTTGAGTGATCTGGGCACTATACATCAAGTCATTTGCCTGTAAAAAACAGGGATGTGATCTTCATAGAAGAGTTGTGAGAATTAAGTCAGATAATACATGTAAATGCCAAGTCTATAAGGACTTTATGTGCAGTGCCTCCCTAAATCTTTACTACCCAGAAATCACACAGTAATGTGGCCCATGCTCAATGCGTGTTTCATATTATTGTATAATTAATTACTCATGTTCATTCATCTGATACAGGGATCATTTGTGCCAAATATGTGCTAGGTGTTCAGGTTCCTCCCTTTAGGGAGCCTATGCACTAGTAAGGAGGTTATACTCTGGTTACCAGAAGACTCACTCAACCTTAAAATAATATTCCATTAATATCACCCCATGGGACTTGAACTGTTTTATATTTTCTGTTTAACTTTTTTGCCGGAGAATAGAATCAGCGACATTTAACCATCCAGTCATGATGATAAAGTTTAATCGATATAGATCCACCTACTTACACAGTGACTGGTGAAATAAAATGGTCAGAGGTTGATTTCTCATAAAAGGGATAAAAGCAGAAGCCACATAATCCTGCCTCAGGTAAATGTGAAAGACACAGACGTATCTTCAGTTTATTTAAGATACTGAGATAGATATTTAAATAGACAAAGGCTGGCCTAGATAAACACAGAAAATGTGGCAGAGCTGCATTTATTTCCCTAGGAAAGTCAGTATGTTTATAATAAATAAGTTGAATTAACTATAAAAACCAGAAAATGTTGGGATAATCTTTTTTAATTCTCAAAACACCGCACTTCTGAGCAAAATCATGTAAACCAAGCGAAACAACCAAAACAACTACTAAATTTATTTTAAGGTATGTATTTTAAGGTCTTAGAAACAACGTGTTATGGGTAAAGTAAGATTGGAAAGCCAGCTAGTTAATAAGAATTTGAAAAACGCTGTAGAAATAGGACAGCCCGCTCCATCATTTTCCCTCTGGATTCCAATACTAGCTCTAATTAAGAAAAATGCTGTCGAAAGTACAGAGCTGTATCAAAGGGGAAACGCAAGTAGCCAACAAATATTGAAAAAGACGTTTTGTAACTCAGAACATAACAAATGCAAACAAAAAATGGCAAAGATTTTGTTAAAAAATGATAATGCTTAGCACTTGTGAAAATGCCATAAGGTAGATATCTTCCTGTTTTACAGACAGGAATGAAAATTAGTATAGATTTTAAGAAATTTGGCAGTATATATACAGAGATTTTTAAATGGTTAATTCTCTTTAACCTGGTAATCCTAATTCTTGGAATTTATCCTATGGAAATAATCAAAGAGGTAATTCAATAATTTAAGATTGGTCTTTAAAATTTATTTTAGTAATCAAAGTGTTCTTTTTTGAGTAGAGAAAATCCAGAAATAAAAATAAGGAACAGTTAAAATTTGTATGTGACACCTATAGGATAAATCATAGAATTATTAAAATGTTTTCAAAAGATACTTGACGTGGGAAATGCTCATAATATGTGAAATTAAAAACAAACAGGATATAAAGGATATATTCAGTATGAGCTAATTCTGATGTATTACATATATGAATAGGGAAAAGAGAAAAGAATATTTTCATCTTAACATATCTCTAAAAATTTGCCACTATGTATTAATTTGTGACCAAAAGTCCATTGGAATTCATGTATTTAAAAAAAGTACTAAAATCTTGGGCCTGCACCAAGGGAATTTCAATACTGAAGTATCACAGCACCTTAATATAAAGTCATCTCATCTGTAGAAGGTACCATACAATGGGCCCAGAGGGCTCTCACAGGGCTTCTCTGGAGAGCTGCCCTTGGCTGTGGCTGGCAGAGTCCCAGGTACAGACCAATGCAAGGACTTGGGAAATTGTAGGAAGGATTCTCACCTGCTCAAATGTCTCTCCCATCCACTTGTGATGGGTCGTGAAATTCTATCACTGTACATCAATCATCTAAGTTAAGTCCTACCTTATCCCTGGAACTTAAAAAGAAATTTAAAAAGCCCACAGTGTGGGATGGCATCTTAAGTCACAGTACCATCCCCATCTAAATTAGTTTATCAGAATTTTCCTCAGTGATTCTATCAACAAACGTTTACTGGGTGCCTAGTACATGTAGGAGAGACACCAACCTGGGGACATGGAGCTAAATCAAATTAGCCTCTGTTCTCAAAGGGTTCACAGGCAGGTGGTGAGGCAAGCACACAGACGACGACACATCATAAAGCTCCACAAGGAAGAGATAAACAAGGTACAAACGGAGTCTCCCCTTACAGAAGGCGTGACTGCTCTCTACCCGAGGAAGCTGAGAAGACTTCACATGAAAGGTGCATTTGAGTGTAGTCTTGAGAAAAGAAAGGAGTGGAGTTTGCGGAGGTGAAGGAACTGCGAGAGGGCAAACGAGGCAGCCAGAGAGAGCAAGAAGCCTTCAGGAGAATGTCAGGCTCAGAGAGAGACCACGGTGTGCAAGGCGGAGTAGAGGGGAGAGGCTGGAAGGGACACAGGACCGGACCGCGCCCTGGGGCACCATGGAGACACGGGCACATTCCCGTGAGAGGTACCAGGAGGGAGAAGGATGTTCCAGGAAAGGGTACAAGGGAAACACCAGCCTGAAATTCTACCCAAGTGTGTTCCTGCTCACTCTTATACTTCAGATCCTGGCTGGCTACTGGAATCATGTTATTGCCCTGCCTCTTTGGTCGCACTTCTCATCTCTAGGACCCAAGGCCACAGTTGTATGAAAATCTCATCTTCCTTCAACACACCTTCTGTTCTGGTGACTGCAAATACCATTTTGAAACAAAAATACTTCACATTTGGTACTGTGTGGGGCTTAGCTATTCTGAGAACCTAGCGATTCATCATATTTATACAAGGCAAACACAACAATCATATAATACTACAGTACCTTAGTACAGCTAGCTTTTCACCCTAGCAGGGGATAAAAAGGCAATCTTAAAAGGACACCAGTAGGGAAAATATACTGCTTGTTAGTTTTTCACTCAAAGATTAAATTCTCTATTTTGTTTTTTAAGAAAAGAAAAAATCCCAAAACATTAGGAAGACATTACCCCTTCCATCCACCCCAATGTCCCATCTCCCACCCCCCTCAAGGCATACATTTTCTAACAGATTTTCTGTAGTTGCCACATAAAAAGCCAAAACAAGGCAGAGGCATCATCCCAAAGTGCAAAGCAAACTTTCGTTACTAGTCGTGCTGGCAAAAATCTTGGAAAGATACACCAATTCCACGAAAAAGACCAAAATATATCTCTACAAAGCAGAACACCCCCCTAACAAGATTTGTAAAATTTCCTACTCCCCCTCCCCTTACCCTGGCTACTCTGACACAAGCTGAACCTACTTGCACAATGTTCCAAAGCAGACAGGAACACACGCACATGCACACGTACACAGAACACAAAGAAGACGTGCCTGAAAACTTTCTGGGGCGGGGGCGGGGGGTGGCGTTCCGAACCGGACCATGTGCGGTGTTCTTGCCCAGATGCATCTGACTTCAGGCTTGGGAACATTAAACAAACACAAAAACAAGACCCGGCAATACGCGTGCTGGGCTGGATGACAGAGGCAGGGAGCAAATATTGGGATTGTGTTTCACCTATTGCCATGGTTACCAAAACAGGGTGGATACTGACAGAAAGAGAAAGAAATAAAATGGGGAAGACAATGAGTCCTAGAGGAAGAGTGTCTGAATGTGTGTGTGTGTGTGGAGCTGCTCGTGAGGGTGGAGGGGGGAGCCAAGAGAAGAGACTGGATGGAAAGGGGCTTTCAATACCCCTTTGTGTTGTGTGACCAGCAAGCTCAGCCAACCCTCTGCATCAGCACAATACAGCGAAAGCCCAGAGAAGATCCACGAACCCAAGGAAAACAGAGGAGATGTGCGAAGTTTAGTTTTGCTTGGTGGCAGACAAGATCAAGGCAGTTTGTCCTAAGTGACAAGAGATGAACTACTCAGTATGTATCCACACTCTGGATGATGAATAAGAATTAGCTTAGGGGTATCATGTCAAGAACTCCCAGTCTCAAGAAGAATCATGGAGAACGGGGCCCATTTCTTTGGGCGGTCTGATGGTTAGCTTCAATTCCCAGTTGAAACATTATAAAAGGGAAAAGCTGATTGACCCTCTTCTCTTTGGGTGCTCTGCCTTACTACCCAAATGGCAGAAAACACTCCCCTTAGAAAGTGTGCTGTCACAGCAACTAGCGGATGGCTTTCCCTGTCAATTCCCGCCTAGCTCATGAAATGCAAAGTTCTATAAACTTGAAAATCCAGAAATTGAGTTCTAATTCTCCTTTCCGGGAATTGCTTTGGGACCTGGGACAAGCTATTAACGTGAACTTCAGGCCTTTGTTTCTCAAAGGGAAAGGATTTTGCTCAAATAATTCTTGAGATCCTTTCCTTCTTTGGAATTTGGTGACTGATACGCAATCGATAATCTTTCAAATTCTCATTGTGAAAACAAATACAATCAAATGTGTAAGCCCATGCATTTGAGGTTCTGATCAGCACATGGAATGTAATCCTGTAAAAATTCATTCTGTTCTGTAGAAATATAAATAAATGGTTGCTAGCTCTTAACAATCGAATCAATTACCTTTTAAAAAAAAAAATGGCATGAGATGTTCCTAAATTAAACTTTCTGTAGTTTACAGGGGCAAAGTGGCAATCATATATGAATGGGGTATACTTTCATCCAAGAGAAAGGAATTGGGATTTCTATTCACTCTTAGGGAAATATTGCTGCCTTTAATTCTTTAATAACCATAACTAAGCTCAAATTCAGCATTTGTCCTGTCCAGACAGAAATATGTATCAGCCTTCTCTCTTGCGTTTAGTTGATGCGGAATAGAGAATCTAACAGTCATAGGCTAATAGGTAGCTGGGCCTGAGCTATTTGAGCCTCCTCTTACTTTTACCACTGAGTTTTGTTTTTGTAAGAACTTGCTTCTATTCAGCATAAGTTACCATAGGGACACCCGAGACAGCATGATAAAGTAGAAACAGGACAAAAACCACAGAATATTGGGTGCAGGGTGTGGTTATGCCACTGGAAGATGCTGGAAAGGCCACTCAGCTTCTCTGTCTATAAAATGAAGATAGTAACATATCCCTATTGACCTTACAGCGTTGCTATGAGGCTCCAGTGGTATCTGTATACAGAAGGCTTTGACATTTGGAAAGCACCCTACTAATAGAAATAGGACGATCCTCCCCCTGCTGGCAAATCATAATGGTTTACAGCCAGGACCAAGAGCCCAAAGTCTGGGTTCACATCCCAGCACATTTTACCAGCTTGTATGCTCTTCACCAGTTACCTAACCTCTCCATTTGTTCATTAGTAAATGAAATTAAGAATCGTTATCTCCCTGGGGCACATAGGTGGCTCAGTTGGTTAAGTGTCCGACCTCGGCTCAGGTCATGATCTCACAGTTCATGGGTTCAAGCCCTGCATCGAGCTCTGCGCTGACAGCCCAGAGCCTAGAGCCTGCTTCGGATTCTGTGTCTCCTTCTCTCTCTGCCCCTTCCCCACATCACAATCTGTCTGTCTGTTTCTCTCTCTCTCAAAGATAAATAAACATTAAAAAAATTTTTTAAAAAGGAATAGTATCTCTCTCATCAGATTGATGTGAGGATCAAATGAGAAGACATAAGATGCTTAACATGGTTTCTGCCATATATACAAGTGCTTAATTAATGTTAACAGTTACTATTTTCTACCAGGTTGTTTTCAGAAAGCAAGTTGCCTTTAAAAGGAGATCCGTCACTCATATTCGTGATAGAATAGATTTCTGTTGCTGTTTTTGTTGTTATGGACTCTTACATAATTCCCACTCATCTGCATACCGGACAGTGGTTTTTCACAGCAGCGAGGGAGGAGGACTCTGAAAAAAGTGGCCACCTTGGCTCAAGCCATCATCATGTTTTGATCCCTGGCTACAGGGACACATGGCTTCTGGCGTGATTCAAAAGTTAATGAGAGTTTCTTTAGAGTCAAACAGCATTTCCTGCCTTACCACAAAGCTTCTGAGAAGCAGACAGCCTATTCATTCACTGCTTTTTTTTTTTAATTCCTGGACTTTTAGGAAGTGAAACTGGGGGTGATTAAAGCAAGCAGGCAAATCGAAGAGCGGAATTTCTCAAGAGTGCCAGAGAGATGTTACCTGGAGACTGTCTTTTTATGTGCATAAACTTTCCAGGCAACTCCATACGGAGCCGGGCTTCTCTGTGATTTATCTTTTGGACAGTGGGTGGCCAAGGGGCACCGTAGGCAAACAGTTATCCAGCTCGATAATTAGGGAGGGGAAAGGCAAACACAAACACACCCAGGTTGACATTCAAAACAAAGTGGAGATTTAACCACGGATTGCTCACTATACCACCCTAGCTCTTGTCTGCCAATCTGCCAGAAGGAAACCATGGGCCAAGGAAAGAAACACTTCGTAATTTATCAGTACAGCTGATGAAAAAAGCGTTACTCTTGGTAGAAACGTGAAGGTCTGAACTGAGGGGCCCATCTTTGTGTTTTAAATAATGGCTTGATTTCCCTAAGCCTTTATTTGCTCTTGGCATCCTCATTGTGAAACCAGATTTTGGGCAAGGTCTTCACTAAGTACCCTCTACCTCTAAAAGACTTCGACTTTCTAAATTCTTTTTGTTTCATTCATTCATTAATGCATATATTTATGTATCCATTTAATAAATTGTAAACCTAACTAGAAATGAGTATTGACAAGTCAACAACCAACATACGGCACAGCTAGTCTATTACAGTGGAAGAAATAGCATTTAGTATTGATCCCTCTCAATTCCTAAGAGGGCAATGTTAATCTAACTTCTGTTTTCTAAGTAACAGACATATTGCTGTTTTATCTCAAGGAAAAAGAATATTCTAGATGTTGTTTCCGGCTATCCTTAGAAGAAGTCAAACGTAGTCAAGTTCTCTTTATTGGCTTGTTACTTAGTTTAGCATGTACCTTGTTTTACCCTCTCCTGAGCCCCACGCTTGCCCCTTACCCACCTCATTCCATCCCCATTTCCACTGCTACTGTTTGGTTCCTTCGCATTATTTTGATTCAGCTCAACTCAACTAGTTAAATTCATGTCTCATTCATGGGGCCTTTCTCAGTACAAGGAGCTTACATGATGCAAGGATTATCTTCAAGGAGCTCCCAATTGAGTAGTGGGGGGACTACATGTGGAAATTAAGAAACACCAAGATTAAAAATATATTTGGAGAACATTAAAAAAATTTTTTAAAGGCGCTCCTGGGTGGCTCAGTTGGTTAAGTGTCCAACTTCAGCTCAGGTCATGATCTCACAGTTCATGAGTTCAAGCTCCACGTCAGGCTCTGTGCTGACAGCTCAGAGCCTGGAGCCTGCTTTGGATTCTGTGCCTCCCCCTCTCTCTCTGCTCCTCCCCAACTCGTGCTCTGTCTCTCAAAAACAAATAAACATAAATAAAATTAAATTAAATTAAAAAAAAAAAAAAGTGTTTGGAGAAAGAGGCAGTGAAGCTGAACCAGTCGGCAAGACCACAAAGCTCTGGTTAAACCAAGGGGGACATTCCATGCTACCAGCCACTCCTCATCTTTTCCAGGTTATCTGGATGTCTAAACTATCCTTGGCATCCTTATCTCTCATTTGTATGTAAATATAAATTAACCCCCACAAATTTGATGTAATCTGCTGGTTACTGTTATCCAGAAGCTATGTGATATTCTTTTTTAACTTTTCTAAGTTTATTTATCTTGAGGGAGACGGAGAAAGCGCAAGCAGGGGAGGGGCAGAGAGAGAAAGGAGAGAGAGAATCTCAAGCAGGCTCTGCAGGGTCAGCACAGAGCCCAGTGAGGGCTCGAACTCACAAAACTGGGAGATCATGACCTGAGCTAAAACCAAGAGTCAGGCGCTTAACCGACTGAGCCACCCCCGTGCCCCTTGTATGATATTCTTATCTAAAGGGCCAATCTTGTGATGAAAAAGCTTTGTCATTGGAGTTTGAGGTGTTAGCCTTCATTATGTGATGTATCGTTGGGCCAGTTTTTTAACCACTTGGAGCTGCGGTGATCTCGACTAGGAAATGAGGACAACAGCCCAGTCATGGTGCTGTCCTGAGGGCAAAATCAGACCACAACTGCACATACGTACCTTCCCCTTAGTATTAACACTCCCTGGACTTCCCTAGCCCTGTTCAAACTGAAGGTGAATTCCGGGCAGAGTGGCTACAGCCCTCTCCAGAGACTGGTTTCTATGCCACCCTTCACTTTAGTTGGTTTCATTATGGTAATCATCTCAACATTACTGAGACACAAGACAGGCATATGGACAACTTCCCCCCACCCCCTTATTTAGCTTCCAATCCCATTATTGGTTAAAAAAAAAAAAAGGCAAGCAAGCAAACCTCTTACAACGCTAGATGGGATTGGTCTCATTCTCACAAACAGAAATGAACATAAATCTACTCAACTCTAAGGACACCATATTCACACCACTACAGAATCGCTTACACCCAGAAGAGCCTGAAACTGTGTCCCCGTCTGGTTTAAATTCCCCTACTCTTTCTGTCTCCTTCTTTCTCCACTTTTCCATTTCTATCTGCTTATTCTCTTCATTCTGTCCCTTTCCCCTCTGAATGTCAAAATGTCCACCAGGGATCCTGTGGGTTTCATGGAAGACACCCATGGATCTCAGGATGGGAGGAAGAACCCGTTGTTTGGGTGGCTAGAAAGAAGGAAAGCTCTCACAGCTTTGAGCCTGCTCTGACCCCCCAAACAAAATCCAGTATGCCTATATTCACTTGTTTGCTGGCTTAATTCTCCAGAAAAAGAATCCATAAAACTCAATTATAATCTGCCACATTATGACAAAACCAGCTTGGACAGATGCGACTTCAGTACATTGAAGTCCAGCGCTTGATGCCAATATACATTAAACGAAAAGAAGGGCACAGTGCTTCTTGATTTGGGTGTTCCAGATTAACACACCCTAGTTTAGTGGGGGACACCTATACCGCTCTCTTCCATAATAAAAACGGCCAATTTGCAGCAAGAAAGATGGATGTCTCTTACTGAGCAATCACTAGTCAGACAGCTTCCAACCAAGCTGTAGCGTTAAAGCAGTCCTGTCTTAAGCTTTTGTCCACCTCCAGGACTTCCAAGTTTCGCCAGAGACGCGGGATGATGGCTTTTGTCAGTGGCCAATAGAGAGTGTGAAATAGACACTCTGACACCACTGTCCCCAGGAGGATAGGTATGCAGTGTTGTGGTGTGGACGACAGCTCCCTGGCAGCTCTCTGGTTTCTCGTGTGCTCTGAGAACACACCCCGCAGAGTGCATTCATCACAATAGCCCATGTGTGACCTTTGGAAAAGTCCTTGAAAACAGTGAAACAGGAGTCTTAGTTGAAATCTGGAATCCATTCCCGTCTTACACAGGAAGAAAATTAGGCATAGAACAACAAAGCCCAGAGTTCAGAGAAACCTGGGGAGGCTCTGGCTGACATTAAAATCGTGGAAGATTTTTCTTCCTCCATCACTCTGTATTTCGTAAAAGCTTTTCATCTGAGTAGCCCAAAGCTGCTACAAAATGCTGTATGGTTACTAGGTGACAATAGCTGGTTTCTCCAGTGAATAAAGCTTGCAGAATAAGAAGAGAGATGCTGAGTAAAGTATTAAAAACCAATTACTAAACACTTTTCCAGGCTACTAAGTAAATGCTATTCCCCCAAATATAAGTGGCTGATACCACCATTTCCCCCGTTGGAATAATGGATCGGCAATAATGGCGTTAGGGCTGGGAGGTTAGTACAGAGAGAATGACTGTGCTTCCTAAGCCCTAACTCCATGATGGAGTTCATCAGCCCAGATATTGTGGATCTGGAAATATTCATCCACTTAGAGCATGAATCAGCAGAGTTGTGTGCTTGCTCAGTAAATTTAATGCGACAAACATTTGTGGGCTAATGCTCTTTTATAGGTACAGACCAATTTCCTTTTGTCTCCAGCTGATATTACTCACAATAATGGGCCATATCATATATTTTTATTTCAGACCTATGAACAATTATAAACCTGTACTCCCTCTAGAAGCACTCTCCTTCTTTGTCAGTAAGAAGAGAAGGGCAGGACATTTCTGAGTCCAGTGGTGGCATATAATCCAGGGAAAATCGATTGGCAGGGAAATTCGGTTTGGAACTGTGTGTAAGAATCCATCTAAAGTTTGTCTGGGAGGTCCCTCAAAAGGGTTACAGACCCTGAACCAAACAAGATGATTCAGAAATAATCCAGCTGGGGGAATGGCATCTGATGCTCAGACCTAGAACACTTATTCATGCAGATGAATAAGTTAATTTTGTTTTTTTCTTAAGTACCTTCACAGTTCATTTTTTATTTTCCTTATAAAAAAAAGTAAATGGTATTACTCTGGTCTCCAAAACAGATGCCAGTTTGAACTTTACTCTGCCAGCAAGTATTTGGTTTGGCACTGCAGGGCTTGAGCTGAAAAAATATTTGCCGATTCCAAAAAGATTTAACGAGCTTTGCTGAAGATGCTGGTGCCATTTGGCATGTCACAGGGACTGTGACACGGCAAAGAGAACTCTCTTAACCACAGATTTTATTTGCCCAAGGTAGCCAACGCTGGGAATTCAGGCGCTTCCTTGAATCAAGGAGCTGAAAGACAAATGAGTAAAATTTCCAAGAGAAAAGTGACCAAAGCAGCTGTAAAAAACAAAACAAAAAAAACAAAAAACCTTGCTGCCATTGAAAATGAAACCACCGGGTTCTGATGGTTAATTTTCAGAACTGTCAATAACATCTTCATACCAGCCATCAGACAGGGTCTCCAACCCCTTCAGTCAGGAAACCAAATAAATCTCTAACTTGTAGCGAAACTATTCTTATCCAATATCAGACACTAAAAACTTTGCTACAGTGTATTTTGTTGCCATACTATACCCTACTAATTGTGGTGTCAGAGTTTAACTACATGAAAACTGAAAGACCTACTTCAAGTAACTCTACAACCAGCAAATTTACTTTATGGTGCAAAGACAGACATGCATTGCTTTTATTAAAATTTAGTAGAATACAATGCATAAATCTTTCCCTGTGATTGGAAAGACTGACCTGACTACACATAAATCTCATATGTTAAAAGTCACCAAAGGTTGTCACCTAAAATCATGTATTTCAGTAAGAGGTGCAGTTACCCACAGGAAAACAAGGCTGTGATCCTCTGAGTTAACGTCACATCTGACAGCTATAATAAAAAATGAAAAATATTTCCGTACTCGTGTGTGCTTAAAAAATCATATGTCTGTTTTCACGGATATGGGGACAGGAAGAGTGTCACTGAAACTGTAACCACCTTGAAGAAGAGAAATTCTGGATTGTTTTTGTTTATTTCACATTATGAGAAAATATACACATACTTGGGTATATCCCACCTCAACTCCTATGGGTCACCCCAGACTTTTCAATGTCCTTTTCACTAAGGCCATGTGCCGATCCAATGCTTGTTCCATGGTCACCTGATGCCAAGCTTCAATAACAAATATCCTCAAAAAGCAAGCCAAGCTCGTCCTGCTTTTCCACAGAAAAGACCTTTTCACCATAAACAACGGCGGAGCTATCTACCTAACTTAACTGAAATGTGGAAGTCAGAGTAGAAATCAAAAGACAAAGTCACGAAACAACAGAAGGATGATGATAATTGTTATTTACCATTTTGGCTTCTGAATGCATTGGCTGGACTTGGGGAGAAGCACAGGGGTTGCTGAGATTTGGAGCTTGCATTCCCAGGAGGTTGGAGTTCACTGACATCTGTCTCTCCATCTAAGAGAAAGGAAAGCAACAGAATCAGAGTCTGAGAAAAGCAGTGTAGGTCACAGACAAAGCTGCATTTCTCTTTCAAGTGGGTCATTTGGAATCTCTTTGAATAACTCTGGAGAGAGACTGTGGTCTGGGGAAGGTAGGCAACACATACTGCTGAGCCTCAAACTCAAGGACATCAAAGAATTAATCCAAAGCCAGGCCTTCTATCAGAGATGCCCCATGCCAACAAGAACAATGTTGTCATGATACATTTGCAAACAAAAGTATGGACTATTTCCACTTTTGCAAACACTCCAACTGCCACTAGTCATGCTTCTTTTTATAAATAGAAAGAATAATGTATGCATAGAAAAGTGCTGGAAAGATATCCACCAAATGGTTATCTCAGGTTATCCATGGCTTTTTCTCCCCTCCTTCAGTTTTATGCAAAACCATGAATCATATTAGCAAAAGAAAAACATGAAATTAATTTAAAAAGTAATGTTCCCAAAGACGGTGGGTCTTCTTGACCCTGTAACTCATAAACACAGTCAAGATGACCAACAGGTATTTGAGCTACTGCCCCTGGCACTCCCCCCCCCCGCCCCCCAGTAAACCTAGTCATGACCCTACATCGCAGCAGCTCTCAGCTTCACAGCAGGGCTAGGCCTTGGGGTGGATGAGGAAAGCAGTGGAGGGCACTGTATGACATGGGACTGACCACTCCAATCTTGTCCTTCTGGCAGCCATCAGGCCTAGAATTAACATCGTTTAAGTACCTGCATGAATTCTGGCATTTTTGTCTCCAGGGTGTCCCTGTTAAAGAGTAAATACAGCCAGATCTCTCTTTCAGTTGGGAAGGGTGTGTCTGATTGATTTTTTTTTCTGTGTAGTCGAAATTTAGCACTTTTCAAAGAACTAGAGTAAAGCAAGTACACTTAATACTCGAATCACACAGAGAATAATTAGACTTTCCTCAAGAGGAAAAAATAAATTCTTCAATACAAAAGTTCTTCCACTTGGCAAAGGATGAAAAGAAAACAACGGTCAGAAATTTCAGGAAGCCAGGGGCACCTGGATGGCTCAGTTGGTCGAGTGTCCAACTCCTGATTTCAGCTCGGGTCATGATCTCGGGTCATGGTTGTGGGATTGAGCCCTGCATCAGGCTCTACAGTGAAGAGCCTTCCAGAAGCTTTGCTGGCCACGACAGGTGTGTAGGTTTTAGTGTAGCTATAATGGGAAGCTATTTTTGAAATGATCGTCCTGCCTGCAATTGGAAGATGGATTACAGGAGGCGGGAATGGAAACAGAAGTTAGTGGACAGGTTGGTGGGTTAGCTCAGGTGTGGGGCTTACTTAAGATTCTCTCTCTCCCTTTCCTCCTCTCCCCTAGTTGTGCTCTCTCTCTCAAATAAAACAAAAAAAAAATTAAAAGTTAAAAAAGAATTTCAGAGAACCTGGCTTCTGCTCAAAGTTAGCTGGGGTAGTCTTGGAAAATACAGTGTTCTTTATCACTGGAGCTCTTCCAAGAGTGGAGGACAAGAGTTGAAACCTCACGGACAACAGTTGAAAGTCAAAGTTAAGGTGAATGTCCCTTTAGGGTCCCTGCCGTGCTTGAGTTCCATCCATGCAATCCCTGCTGGGTCTGCCCAGGCGTGGCACTGTAGTTACCGATGTTAATGTGTGGAGTAACAGAGGTGCTCACTAAATGACATAGAGTGATGGGTGGACAGCCCCTGTCACAGCAAGGCACCATCAGCTGTACCTGAGCCTGAAAGAGCATACCAGTTATCTGGTAGTGGACCAGATCTGGTAGTGAAACTGCTTCAAAAGTTTGATGAAGAATTTCCTATATATTTTAGAGTATTCCAGAAAAAACTTCTGAGGACTTAGCAATTCAGTATAACAACATGTTCACTCTCACATGCCCTCTGAGTCTCAGGTAGCCTAGGTATTTTATTTTTTATTACTGTCTTTGTAATTCTGGTAAAATATGCGTATCATAAAATTTACCATTTTGACTATGTATAAGCATACAATTCAGAGCTATTAAGTACATCCATGTACTCTAACCATTAAGTCATGAAGATGGCTCCACCAAATGCTTATTACTTATAACACCCACTTGCAAAGGCTGGAGAATGGGAGACTTGGAAAGGCATTTGGCAATTCCCATTGGTGACCTTCTCCTAGGGCTTTTGCTTTCAGTTTCCTGGAGGAAGGTCATTGAGAAGTATCAATGATTATACGGAAGTTTCCAAGCAGCTATCCAAGTCCAAATGACTTCAAGCCCAAATGGCAATCAAGTCCAAATGACAGTCAAGTCCAAATGTGCTTTTGCTCTCAGTTTCCTGGAGGAAGGTCATTGAGAAGTATCAATGATTATCTGGAAGTTTCTAAGCAGCTATCCATCACGCACTGCGAGGATGTGAGAGCAGCTTATTTGCAGCCTTGGGTTTCCCACTTTGTGGAAAAGTTAGTCTATGACTATTTCTACTCCTTGACTCACAAATTCAACAGCATGTTGAAAACAGGCTGATTCCTCTACCTAAAAAAATTGCATTTTCCACCGTAGTGAGTATAAGGGGTCAGCAAGAGCCTCTTCAAGACAATGATTTGTGCTTATAATAATAAGGCTCTGCCCCAAAAGTGTGCTTGGTTGAGGTGACTAGAATCCAGAAGTCAGAAGACGGGAGTAGTTTGCTGGACACTCAGTAACATTTAGCACCACAGGTAAAATATCCAGGTAAAGGTTTTCACCTTTTTTTTTTTTTTTTGGAATTTCTCCTTTGTCCCCGTAACAAATCAAAACAGGAGCTAAAATGTCCACAGGTCCCTGGGCTTTTGTAATGATACATGAAGATTCTTCTTCCCAAATTATGTCAACATTTGACGTTCAAGGTAGGAAATCACAACACGGTGAAATCCTGCCTTGTTGTTCACACATCCTTAGCATCTAGCACAGCACGTGACCCCTAGGAGGTGCTCAGCAAGGCCGAGGAATGAACGAATCAATCCATGCACGATTTTGAAAACAAATCCATGCATTTGAAAACAAATGCATCATTTTGCTTCCGACCGAGGACCTTGTGAGATGAGCCGTCTGGCCGTCTCACCTACAGACAGACTGATCTTTTATACCGGGAGAATCGCAGTTTCCCAGGGCGGGAGCTCTAGGGGAAGACTATGCTTTAAAATGCCAAACTCTTAGCACACGAGCAGGAGACTTGATAACAAGGAAGAGTGGGCCTAGATTTCTAGAACCAGGGACTCGTAAGGTATCTTTTCTTAGAGATTTTATGGCCGTTTTCATTAGTTACCTTAGTGTCTCTCCAAAACCAAGCTTTCTCAGCCTCAGCGCCCTTGACGTCTTGGACCCAAATAAATAATTTTTTTTTTTTTTTGGTGGGGGCTGTCCTGTACATCATACAAGAGAGCATCCCTGGCCTCTCCCTACGGATGCCAGTAGCACCCAGTTGTGATGAAGCAAGGGGATCGCCA
Source organism: Crocuta crocuta (assembly GCF_008692635.1). Classification (NCBI taxonomy): domain Eukaryota; kingdom Metazoa; phylum Chordata; class Mammalia; order Carnivora; family Hyaenidae; genus Crocuta; species Crocuta crocuta. The sequence continues at coordinate 7,658,494 of NW_027532002.1, forward strand.
GACATTTCCAAATACCTGCTGGGGGAGAAAATCGCCCCCAGCTGAGAATCAGCCCTCTAGACTGACACTATTGTCGTGGCAGCTGTCCACGTCAGTGACATGGGCTTGGGAACTCGTGTGGGGTGGCAGCCCTGACTTGCTGTCTACACTGGCTCTTGATCATGCACCTGGTCTTTTACTTCTCTTCTGAAGCATCAACAGGAGGTCAAGGTGTACAAGGACATGATGTGGGGGAACCAGGGCCAGACACCTATTCTCTGTGCTCCTTGAGCCCGTGTCCCACCTTTGTCCCTGGAAATGGTACAGTTTACTCAAGTGGGAGGAGAAGGTCACTCCAGTGGCACTTTGGAGTTAATGGATAGAATTTATGAAAGGAAACCAATGTTGGACGAGAGGGATTTACAGTCTAAATGAAGACCGCTTATGGTGGAGGTCTTCGTGCAGCTGGCTGGGTTGAATAAAACCTGGGATAGTGGCATTAGTGGCGCTATTGTCCTTCACCTAAAGATGTTTCAGGTGAGCAATGCAGGTAGTGTGTCAACTCCTCTGTTCCTTCTGGCCCGGTTTTGCAAAGACCATTTCTAGCCAGGACTACCCAAGACTTATCGTAGGCAGGCCCGTTTCTCTGAACTTGGGCTTCCGAGCCCCTGTCCCCCTCTGCCTCCACCAAGATAAATCGGCAAACTGCTCAACCTCCGAGAATCTGAGCTGCTCGGCATGCGCTGGGATGGGGCTCGTCACAGCTGTGTGACATTAGGCAGCTGCCTTCGACGTCTTACCCTTCAGCTTCTCATCCGTAAGATGAGCGTGTCAATAATGACCGCGATCCCATTCCCACAGGATTGCGATGAGAGCAATGCGAAGTGACAAACGTAGACAATTTCTTAAAAATGCCGAAGTGCTCTTCCAGGCATTGTTGAAACTCTTGTGGGAGGGTTTTCATTGACTTGTCACATCACCTCTAGGGCTTTGAAACACTCCTGTGGCCCCAGGAATAAAAACACCAACCGTGTTCCCTGACTTACAAAGCCAGGGAGGATGAAGAAGGATGGGGAGAGGATCCCATGGAAGGAGAACAAGGTTTATTCTGGAAGAGTCTGTATGTCCCTTCTAGGTGAATGTGTTTTCAGAGGCGGGGGGTATCATGTAATGAGTAAGTGGAGACTCCAGAGTCATACCGCCTGGATTTGAATCCTGACGCTCCATCACTTACTGCGACTTCAGCCAGTACCTCAGTTTTCTCATCTGTAAAATGGAGGTCATAACAGGGCATCCCTCACGTGTTTGTTTGATGGTGAAAGCAGGGAATGTGTGAACCATACAGTAGTTGACAGTGGGTTTAAAACTCAGCTATGCTGCTTCTCAGCCAAGCAAGCTACCTGCCTTAGTCTCTTCATTCAAACAATGGGGAACAGAAATAGCACAGACCTGACAGGATTGTTTCATGTGTTGAGGAAGTGGTTACAGAGGGACTAACACATGGTAAACATTCGATAAATGTTGTGAGTAGAATATGATATGCAGGACTACATATTAGCAGGCATTATGTACCAGCGGTATTATTTTTATTATGATAATTGTTACTCTGAGCCTGGCTAGACCACTCCCTGGTGAGTTAAAGACACTCTGTATTATGGCCCAAGCGATATAGACTTTGGGCTGGCCATAAAACATTGTGTCCTTGAACAAATTCCCTTCCCCGGGTGTGGCAAGCTCGCCTATCGCCGGCAGGAAGATGGGGCCAGGCCTCACTAGGAGAGCACTGAAGGACAAGAAAGCCGGCAAGATGCCTGGCGACAGACAACTAGGCCCTCTATCCAAAGTAGCACACAGCTCAACTCTTCATCCAGAAGAAGGCACTCTCTTCCCAGCTTAGATCTCAGCTTTTTGTTAGTGCCTTCCAAAGAGCAAGCCTCGGTGGAAGCAAGAAGCACTTACTGGCATCAAAACGGCAGAAGATCCCGGCATTGTTGGGTTGGGCAGGGTCCCAGGCATGGAGGCTGGCATGGGCTGTCTCTGTCTGTTGTGGAGATGTAGCAGAGAAGATAGAGAGCCTGGGACAGGCCTGGCAACACAGAGAAAAAGCAGACATTATTCCTGATGCCTTGGGGCAGGGGATTCACCGCCTGCGTCCACAACCAGCGGGGACAACGCCATTACGTGAGCAACAGATCCAATCCTCTGATGGCAACCGCATAATTGAGGATATTAGGGAAATAATAACAAATAAAACACAAGCCTGGCTTCCTCTGCTGCTTCCTAGTTAATACATCAAATTCCACTTCATTTCCTGACCTCTGTTATCTAACTCATGTTCAATAGTCAACAAGTCGGTCAATTCCTAGAACCCCTGCTTCTTAGGGGAGGGGCTAGGGGGTGAAACCCTGTGTTTGCTCAGAATTCTCTGCCCTTTGGGAGGATCTTAGACCCTTTGGGAGGATCTTAGACCCATTGCTCTTTATTGTTGCTTTTATCCACACTCTCTGATGCCTCTGCCTGAAAGCCCTCCCGGCTTTGCTCGGAACATACTTTTACTCTCTGGATTTGGATAGCTGACTTTATTCATGAATTCCCAACAGAAATTTGTTTTGACTTTTTCATAGTTCTCCAGCGTGGGTGGGAAAAACAAAAAACAAAAAACAAAGCCAGGACCCAGACCCAAGGAGCAAGACTGAGGTTCATGCCACTGTGGCCGGCCTTTTTCGGCCCGGCCCCCAATTACCAATCCCTCATTTTATAATAACTGGAGGTGTTAGGCTGTTTGACAGAAACGGATTTTGGCCCGGCCTGCAGAACTTGGGTAAGCATTCCTCGGGGGAGTACACAGTTTAAGCTTTTGCTTCAATTTGCCAGAGGAAAAAAAAATTTTTTTTTAGGAACTTAAATTGATTTAATGAACCAGGGAATGTGTGGCTGAGGGAAAAAGGAAATTATTTGTGTTTATGAAAAATGGCAAATAAGTGACCTCCTCAGCTAAATTCTCAATCTCCTGATGCTTTCGCTCTGGGGAGCTCTATAAATGTCAAACCATTAAATTCAAGATTTAACAAATAAAACAAAGCGAATAAACAAACAACCCTCCCTGCCCCCGGCTGCCCCGTCCCCGGGACCTCTGAGCCTCTCACGTTAAGACACCTTATGCTGAATGCCACAGAAGAAGCTTTTGCTTCCAGGATTAACGCATTTTCTTAAACGGAAAAAAGATTCCCTCCTGCTAAGTGCTGGGTAATGACTTCAGACGGAGGTGTTTGGTGTGGTTGAGTGTCTTTCTATGTTTCAGGGGAGGACAGTCCCGTCCAGAGTACTGTGAGAAGCCTCTTTGAGCTCATGTGCCTTGCCTCCTGTGGTGGACTTAGGGAGAAGTGGGAGACTGACAGAGGGCTGGGGTGGGGTNGTGGTGTGGAACAATGCCAACATCTTCTTCTGCATTGCTCTTGAAATTCCAAAGAAGATTAGGTTTTCTACTCTTTTTGCCTAACAGCTCCTTGGGGTATACAGCTAGCTATCACGGGCACATGTGTCTGGGAAGGATTAGTCATAAATTAGTTAATATTTATATGTTTAAGAAGTTATATATGTGAGGGGCACCTGGGTGGCTCAGTCGGTTAACTCACGGGTTCGAGGCCCGCATCCATTGGGCTCTGTGCTGACAGGTCAGAGCCTAGAGCCTGCTTCAGATTCCGTGTCTTCCTCTCTCTCTCTTTCTTTGCCTCTCCCCCACTTACACCCTGTGTCTCTGTCTCTCTCAAAAAATAAACATTAAAAAAAAGTACAGAAAGAAGAAGTTATATACATGAGAATAGAAAGGAGTATAAAAACCTTTACAGACTCCATGCCGAGGTACACAAATGACACCCAGCTTTATTAACGGAACATGTATATGAGCAGTTACACAGATAGGCCAAGGTAAGTAGCCTATAACAGTAAAATGAGTGTTTTCAGAAAAGCAAATGAGTATCATGGGTATTTTTTTGACCTGTGCCCTGGGGATTTCTGGAGTATGGATCAACAATAGGATTAGTAGAGTCTTTGAAGGTCTTTTACCCTTCACAGTTCTAGAAAACTGCTGGTGCCTGTCCATTGCTCCAGAATTCTATAGTGGGTTGTAATTTCATTGGGTCCTAATGCCTATCTCACTCAGAGGTGGATAGCTCGAAGCAGATAAGTATAAATGTGGATCTATCAACAGGCAAGGTTTGCCTTATATTCTCCAGTCTTAATATTTTGTTTGTGACCTTTCCTGGAAGGAAAATAGCTGTATATGAATGGTCAGTTCCTCTAGGTGCACAGTTAGTAATCTGAACTGCTTTATAATGAGAAAGACTCACTACAACCATCTCTACAGATAGATAATCATCTATCTATCCATTCGTCTAGAGATATCCAGGTGGACCGAGAGATTTACACACATACATCTATACATACGTATAGATACATCTAAACCTTCCACCATATATCTGTCTCTCGTCACCAGGAGGAATGCTTGGGTATAGACAGGGACAAGCAAAAAGAGATAACTGAGAACATTTTATTCTGTTGATATGCTGTACCATACTCATAAAGAAAGAGCAGCATATTAGCATCATTTACATTTTGTTTCCAACATGGCATTTTAATAATAATCTCAGTGATCAGTGTTTATTGATGAGTTATTATTAAAAAAAACAAATCAATTAAACAATACTGATGTGAATGGAGATGCAAAAGTAATTAAATTTAAAATGAGTTTCCATTCTTCACGAAACTGTGGAAAACTCCCAGTTGGATACAGTAGCTGGGGGATGGTATGTTTTATTTAATCAATGTTCTTATTAGATCAGTTACTTCCATGCATGGATGTACTAGATTTTTAAATATCAAGCATTCCCTCATTAATTAAGAAAGTTTTTCAGAGTACTGAGCTCCCTTGGAATTATAATAATAATAATTGCCTAATGACAGCAACCAAACCCGTTAACAATATGTACTTGGAATAGAAATGGCTATTTGCAAACGATGTATGTTTGGACTCTGAAGAATTTTCAGTTATGATTTTACACAGATCCTACAAATAATTTCCCCAGCCCATGTACAAAACTGTGGCATTTTCTAGGCTTCTTTTAAAACTACAAACACTGAAAGAAAAAAAATACTATTCCTACCCATCACTGGGTATACAAAAGACTAGATTGAAGTGATTATGTAGGTTGGCCCAATAAATAATCATTTGTCCAGAGTATTCTGATCACTGAAGCAAGAGTGGTATCGGAATAATTACATAAATTATCTAATTCCCTTAGTGTATACAGAAATAATTATTAACACATTGCGCTTGCATGAAACTTTTTATATTGAACTTAGACAGTTTCGTATTTTTCAAAATATTCTCACCTTCATGTGACTTGAAGCAATGCCATGTGGTAGGTCAGATTACCCCCAGTTTCCTCAGAGTAAGCTGAATTCAGAAACAGTTAAATGTGTCCAAGGTCACATGGGTCATGAAAAGAAGCAGGACTTCTATTCAACTTGCAACACAAGGCTTCCCCCATCACACCTTGATGGCTCCCATAACTAAGTTATTCTTGATTTTTTATACTAAAATAAATGCACGGTCTATTTCCTTTGATATTCACACCACTCCCTGGACTTTGCAAAGAAGTCGTAAAATTCTCTAGTACTGCTAACACGAGAAGTCACTCATCCATGTGAAATTATGTTTTCTTCCTTTAAAAAAAAAACCAAAAAACTTCCCCAACAACACATCAGTTAGACTCTGAAAATAAGATGGCAAATCGCAGTAAAGTTGTGAAAACAAAGACGCAACAGTCTTTCTCTAGTGCGGGCTTGTTGCCATGAGCTAATAATTCCAGACTTTGAGTAAGCCGAACCTCCTTTTTAATAACCATATGCCTCTAGGTAAAGTATTTCTACTAAAAATTATTGAGGCATGGAACAAGGTAAGATGTGTGAGCTCATGTTGGATTGTTCAATTACTACACTGAGTCCCGTAGCATTAAGCGCTTTCCAACTTGACAGATTATTCCTCTTTATACACTTGTATAAACACACTGCTTACGGCCGAAATCTATGTAAGCTTTTCTTTCAATTAAAATGTCAAGGATGACAGACTGTGTTTTTGGTGTCCTTAACAGAATGAAAGGTACCATAGCAAGCGATTTCATGTCCTCATTTTTACCCCCAAAGGATGTTTTCCAGTCTAGGGGTGTCTGAAAAGCAAGGTCTGTGTCTGCCAGCCTTTGCCCCTGGACCAGCCTGACTATCTTTAAGGAGCTAAAGACCTTTTTAGGTCCTTTAAGGACCTTTCTTTTGGAAGGTCTCAGGAGGGTCCCTATAGACTGCTTTCCTTTCCTGGATCTCCCAAAGATCCAGGACGTCATTTAAACTCAGGACAGACAAATCTATCAGGTAGGTGGTCGGGCAAAGGGAAGAAGCAAGCAATGAAAAAAAAATAAGGTTAAAGAATTGGAAGATCAGTATTAGCATCAAAATGAGACCATGGAAGTCTAAGAGAATCATGAGGAGATAATAAATAACAACTTGGAAGGAGGGGTGTGTGCAGAATAATATAAGAAGCTTCAAAGTGATAAAATGGAAAGAAGAGTGGGCAGGAAGCAGGAGATCCAGATGCTACTGCCATTAGAGTTTCTGGCTTTGGGGGAGAGACTTTCTTCACTTTGGGGCTCTCCACTTCATCATCTATTTCATGAATGGATCAGACGACGGGCCATCTGGAAATACCCTGAAGCTCTAAAATTCAGATTCTAGGTGTACCTGGGCGGCTCCGTCAATTAATCATCCGGCTGTGGTTCAGGTCATGATCTCACAGTTTGTGAGTTCAAGCCCCAGGTTAGGCTCTGTGCTGTCAGTGTGGAGCCCCCTTTGGATGGTCTGTCTTCCTCTCTCTCTGCCCCTCCCCCACTCGCTTGAGCGTGCACACACACGCTCTCTCACTCTGTCTCAAAAATTAATAAACATTTTTTAAAAATTAAAAAAATAAAATTCAGATTCTAGGTCTTGAAAAGGAAATGTTCTTAATCGCAATACACTATATGTTTTATTATGATCAGGGCACTGGCTTGCTGACCCAGCACACAGTGCAACAGAGTATGTGGTCAGCATCTACACTGGATGGAATGGAGTCAGTATAGCACTTGGTTCTTAATGTCAAAAATACATTTGAAATGTGAATAAACTGCAAAAAGAATGTATCTCCAAGGAGCAAGAGAAGTTGCTAAAAAGAACTGGATACATTCTTTGGGGTCCACACTTCTTCCTCATCTAAATGTAACATAATTTCACACACAGATTGGAGAAAGAGTACTGTCCATTATCACTGTATTTGCTTATAAAAAGAAATGTGCTTTCTGTTCACCGTAAATGAAGTATTATGGCCTAACTTGGCAAACTAGTTTCTGTCCAGAATGGGGAGCCTAAAGAGCTAAATGGGGTAAATACAAACTCTTAAATCTTAGGAGAAGGCTGTTTGTAATGAGAAGTAATTATCATTCTTCTCCCAAGTGGAATTTAAAAATTCTTTTTGAGGGGCGCCTGGGTGGCTCAGTCGGTTAAGCCCTCTGACTTCGGCTCAGGTCATGATCTCACGGTTCGTGGGTTTGAGCCCCACATCGGGCTCTGTGCTGACTGCCAGCTCAGAGCCTGGAGCACTGTTTCAGATTCTGTATTTCCCTCTCTCTCTGACCCTCCCCTGCTCATGCTGTTTCTCTCTCTCTCTCTCAGAAATAAATAAAACATTAAAAAAAAATTTTTAATTCCTCTCTTTGTAAAGAAAGAAAATTGCCAGATAATCAAGTAGAATGTGAAATGGAAAAACAATACAGTTAATTTCCTCTGCGGGTAATAATTACATTGTAAAATGGGGCATTAAGAGCAATGCCTCAGAAGCTGGTCTGCCTGGGTTGGAGTCCCAGCTCTGCCACTTACTAGCTGTGTGACCTTGGGTAAGTCGCTTGGTCTCTGTGTGCCTCAGTTTCCTCAACTATAAAGTGGGATGATAGAGATATTTACCTCATGGCGTTAAACGGGTTACCACATATTAAATACAGTTGACTCTTGAACAACACGGGCATTAGGAGCCCCAACTCCTCATGTAGTCAAAAATACACGTGTAACTTTGAGTATCCCCACAATTAACTATGAATAGCCTACTTGAGAACATGAACGACTAATGCTAATAGCCTTAATGATAACCTAAACAATCTATTGACACATATTTTGTATATGTATTATATACTACATTCTTGCAATAATGTAAGCTAGAGAAAAGAAACTGTAAAGAAAATCATAAGGAAGAGATATAATCTATAGCACTGTACTTTATTCATTGAGAAACATCCCCATATAAGTGGACCCATGTAGTTCAAACCCATGTTGGTCAAGGGTCAACTATATATTAAAGATGTTCAGTAAAATTAGTTGTTCTGTTATTATTCTTCTGAAACACAGACCAAACTGTAGATTAATCCCTACACTCCAATAAAGGAACTGGAGCTTCAGGCTGGGAACTGAAAATTAACACCAATCCTTAGCTTTAATTCAAGAATCACAGCAGCCTAACAAAATGCCTATAAAAATGTCCCAAACTTGCTGCATTTATAAGATATCTTTAAATATCCATCAACTCGAGATTCCCAAACCCTTCTGCGGAGGCAAATGGACTCCTCTCACCCACAATTTTACAGAATTTCAAAATGATTCACACTGTTTCTCAGAAAGGATCTTTGAAAATATTTCCTCAAAATGGAACCAAACTAGTTCCCCAGAGATCAGCTCTCAGTATCTTGTTTTTCCTGAAAACAATGACAAAAATCCAACAGAAGCAATAATTGGGAAAACAAGACAGCTATCTGGCCCATAATTTAAAAGACATCACTTTACCCATATCTTTTGTTGAATGAGCTCATGTTCTGCACCAAGCCTCACTGCCACGCTCTTAAAGTTGGATGGCAAATACATTTCCCCTTTTAACAAATGAGGAATTTGAGACAAAGAAGTAGAAATATTTGGCCTGAGAAAAGGCACCAAAATATCAGCAGAATTCAATTAAAATATGTGTTTCCATTTCAGAGCTTTCTTAGCCTCAAGGAAGGACCTCTGGTAAAGATCTGGAACCTCCCTGCAAGATCTGTACCCCTCCCCCTCTCCCTCTTCCCTCCTCCCCGCTCCCTTCACCGCCACCTTTCTTTTTCTTTGGTGACACAGCCATTTGGGTGTCTGGGAAGAGAATGTTACCTTTTTATCTGTACCCTAGCTGCCATCCTTCCTAAAAGGCTAGTAAAAGAGCCCCATGAAAAACAGCAAATTCTCCAGCTCACTAAGAGATACCAGTAAGCCTGGCTTCTTGTGACAGAACTTGACATGCCTCCAAGGCCATTGCACCATGTGGCCACTCACTGCCTCTCCAGCGCATGGCCCTGGGCTCTGCACCAGTGACATAGTGACTTCCTTCCAGCTTTGTGGAAGCGCCACCTTCCTTCCTGCCACAGCCTTGAACGTTAAGTTATCCTCACCACCTTCTCTGGACAACCCCAGAAGCTCAGGGCCCTTTTTTGGAGTGCTCTCACCCTGCACTTCTCCCTAGTAACATTTATCACCATTTATTCAATCAATGAATCAATCAAAAATCAAACTGAGCATCTAATACAAGGCAGGCCCTGCACACACTCACTTCAGAGTGGAAAACTAGTTTGGCAAGTTAGGTCATTTGCCTAACAATTCATTTATAAATTCACAATCTGTGGCAACAGGTTGAAAAACAAAATAGGTGCATATCATGGTCTCTCGCAGTGTACCATCTCAGCTCCCCAGTTATAATTCTTCAATGATTTTGAGTGATTTTTAAAAATGTCTCTGTTCCAAACTAGACAATGAACTTCACAAGTAAGAGATTGTGTCTGCTCTATTTTCACTAATGCAGGTCCTGCAGAAACCTAAGCAAGTGTTTGGTACCTAGTAGATGCTAATAAATACCTCTTGAATTAATAAGAATATAGATATCAAGGATCTCTTCAACTGGCAATAGACGTTGCAAGTACAGGGTTCAATAAATTATCTTTGCTAACTAATGAGAAGAACTTCATTGATTTACAAGTTGTGAGTGAAACTCCAATTTACATTAACAGCCTCATATAACCCATTTCTGTTCTTGAAAAGCATAAGTGGTTATCCCCAAGGTAATCTGTACTTTTTATCAGTGCCCCTTAGATTAAACTCAAGCTTTCAGATGAGTTCTAGACCCATTTGTTTTTGCATCAATTAAATTAATTTCCATTTGAAATTATATTCTAGGCATTTCATAAGAAAAGGCCAAGAATAATTCAGCCCCACTCATCTGTCTCCAATCTATGTAATGTTTTAAAAATTGGATGCTTGCCCTGTAATAAGGCTGCATTTTATAATGCGCAGAGCCCTGGGCTCGGAGGTACCAGTTACACCCGCACCACGGTCAGCTAAACATCGCGTTTCTGCTTTGCGCTGACTTATCGATATTGACAAGAACACTTTTGTAATCATTATCACCAGGGGTGTCGGAAATTAAATTTACCACGCAAGATAAATTTGGGTCTCCTTTTTTATCAATTTTGTACTACTGCTGCCTTTATTTTATAGATGTAGTATCTGATATCTTGGAAATGTAACTTCTTTTTTCTTTAAATAAAAGCCTGGCTGCGAGAGAGCCAATGGTAGTAATAAAATGTAACACAGTTAACAGAGCAGCGCCTTGCTGGAGGCTTTGCTGGGTTTTATAGGATATATTCTCTATCTACTCAGGCAGAGGAGATGTTTACTAGTGCTTTCAAGTGTTTTAAACAGAGAGAGTAGGAATAGAAAGGGAGATGTAAATTTATGGACATTTTGTTAAGACTATTAAATCAATCTCTTTTTTTCCTTCTTTAATGACTGATTTCTGCACCATTAATCTGAATTAGTCATGCAGTCAGCCTGATTCATTTAAGTTAAGCAAAAACATGGTTGGATTGGTTTCTGATGTACTATTGTCACCACAAAAAAAAAACAACCCACCCCGTTTTCAAAATCTGATATTTTTTTCATTGTAAAGAGCTAGAGGCTCTTTTAAGAGACCCTTTAGAAAAGACCCCTAAATGCCTGAGCAGTCTGGCTTTTGCCAGGAGTCAGGCTTAAAGACATGAAGAGATGGTTTTTCAATTAGCCAATAACTTCCCAGTTGCTTCAATTATTCATAAAGTTACACTCAGAAAAGGCAAGTAAATGCAGATCCAAAGACATGAAATAAAAGATGATTTTGAATGCAGGCTCAAAGAAATGATATACATCTGGCTGGCTGGGGAAATTTCTTCTTTACAGAGACGTAGCTCTAAGTAAAATTTCTTCCTGTTTCTAAGTTGTTAATAAGCTTCCTCCTTGCTTCATAAGGACAAATAAGTAGCCCTCTGATTATGAGCCTTGTCATTTACATGTGATTGCTGCTTGCACTCATTCACCATCAATGAATAATTCATGGAGACATTCAGTGACACACTTGCCTGGGGGTTCTGTAGAGGCAGAGAGCTCCCCGAGCTTACAAACACCCCCCACCCCCTTACTCTTAAGTCAGCGATTCTGTTTTGGTTTCCTCTGGACTCTCAGCTTGTCAGTTATCATATTCTAATGGGTAATGTGTGGCGGACGCCACACCCTGTACAGTCGCCCCATACATGTGATCCAAATAGATAGTGTCATTTTGCAGCTAAACGACAAAAGCGCCAACTGTGAAGAAAGGCTTCGGCAAGAACAGAAGACCTCTGGGAAAGATCATCTGGACCACCTTTACTCATCCTTGCACTTTCCAAGGTCTCCCCACTAGGTCACCCCCACTAATGCCTTTAAACCCAACCTCTTCCTGAATCTCAAGGCAGGGTCTTTTAGGCACTTTTCAAGTACCTCTCCTGGGAGACCAAATTTATAACACTCTCCACCCCACCTCTTGCCAGGATTATTTCAGCTCCTAGGAGAAGGCGCTAGTGACTATTAGCTCCACACTATACCGGCAGGAGGGGGGAATGACACACTTAAACGGATTCCTCAAGTTCTGTTCTTAATGCTAAAGTAAAAGAAATGCTGAGCGTAACCTGTCCTCTAAGGAAGCACAAAGAGAGAGGCACTGCTTCAAGGCTTAGCACGCTCCTCACTAGGTTACATCCTGACAGACAGCCGCAAACTCTGCGCCATGGCTGTGATCAAATAACCAGAAACCATAGGAGAGGGTGTGAGAGCCTGGAGAAATCTTTGTCAGGCAGAGCTGGGCATCCTGGGGGAAGNGACCTAAATGGAAAAGTAAGAGGAACAAGACCGGGAGATGACGATAACGGTCTTCAAGTTTCCAAATTACTATATTCAGAGAATGGTCACCAGCTACTTTCAAAGCCAACCAAAGCAGACTAATAACTATAATAAACCAGCAGCACATGGGATTTATGTTAGAAGAAAGAATATCTCCCCAAGAACGAAGAGTGTAAAACAATTAAGTGGCTTACTGAAGTTTTGGAATTTCCTCTTATTAGGCTCTTAAAAAAGAGACTCGTCCCCCGTCTGGCATGGTTTCTGGGGCGGAGGACGAGGAACTGGCAGACTTCTCATAGACCTAAATTAGGTCTATTATTTTCACTGATTCCAGTCAGAGTGGCTGACAGAAATGAGAGAGATAATGCTGGCTGCCACCATTAACCAGTAAATCGAATAAAGCAGCCTCGTGTGGCTGACAAGGCATAGGCTTTGGGCTGCCCGCCGGCCCTGTCACAGCCCATGAGTGTATGATCCGTACAAGTCACTTAACTTCTCTGTTTTCTCATCGGCAAAAGTAGAGCAATACAACCCTCTTCCTAAGTATGGTGGGAAGACACTCTGATAATTGTATATGACATGATGTTTTGTATGTGTTTGTCCCTTGGAAGGTGATCGATGTATATTCTATTCAAGAGATGATGAATCTAGTTTAGAAAATAAAATTACGGCGAATGTCATTTTAAAATACAAAGGAAGGGGCGCCTGGGTGGCTTAGTCGGTTGAGTGCCCAACTTCGGCTCAGGTTGTGATCTCTCAGTCTGTGAGTTCAAGCCCTGCGTTGGGCTCTGTGCTGACAGCTTAGAGCCTGGAGTCTGCTTTGGATTCTGTGTCTCCTTCTCTCTGACCTTCCCCCTGCTCCTGCTCTGTCTCTCTGTCTCTCTCTCTCAAAAATAAACTAACATTAAAAAAATAAAATACAAAGGAAAACTATATTGTTCTAAAATTCAGGGTGAAGTTGTTTGGAAAAAAGACCCAGAAACTTCCAGCTTCTCTGAGGGATCTGACGGTACTTTCCCATCACTATGAGACCTAATACCTCCTGGTATATTTTCATCTTGGGGAAATCTGCTCTGATTTTTCCAGGCCAGGCTGATCCTTACTCTGTGTTCACATAGCATGTGCCAGTCTCTCTACTAGACTGGAGAGAGAGCATCACAAAGCACAAAGCTAGGGGCGCCTGTGTGGTTCACTCAGGTAAGCGTCTGACTTCAGCTCAGGTCATGATCTCACGATTCATAGGTTTGAGCCCTTTGTCAGGCTCCGTGCTGACAGCTCGGAGCCTGGAGCCTGCTTCGGATTTTGTGTCTCCCTCTCTCTCTTCCCCTCCCCTGCTCACACTCTGTCTCCCTCTGTCTCTTGATAAAATAAAACATTAAAAAAAAAAAAGAGCACAAATCTCGGCGCACAGTAGGAGCCTTGGGTTTGTTGAATGACTTAATGATGTTATGTCACTGTACGTGGTCTCTCATTTCCTGGCAGCAGTACCGTCACGACACATCCATGACAGTCTTCCTATTAAGGGTCACGAGAACTTGAAAAATTACCATGAAAGAACTGTCAACTTATCATTGACTTGAACAAGGGGGTTAGGGGAGGGGCAGAGTTTCTAAGAAACTGGTATCCTCCTTGAGCAACCTTTCCTGAGCGACTTTTCAAGTTCTCCCACTTTGTAGGAGCACTTATCATGAGCTAAATTGATATTAATCTCAAACACTTAATAAAATAACAGCAATAGAGTTCATAGTAATGATACTTGGCATTTGCTTTGCACTTTGCAGCTAAGGATCTCAAAGGGCTTTGCTAATTTCAGAGCTAGTCATGGGCTAGATACACAAGCAAAGAAACCATTGTGTATAGCTTCCCTGTGGACACAGCTGACTTTATCATTAGGTTCTGAGATTGAGACTGTGGTCATACTATGTGCATAAACACACCCACTACCCACAAACACCCTCAGACATCTACATGCCAAGAGGCAAAAATGATAAACAACGTTTGGCCCTAAATGTACTCTTATCTGTATTAGCTGGATCAAACCTTGGAATGCAGATTTGTATTTTGATACACTTGTTTTATTATGATACTTCTTCCAACCTCGTTCTTGCTGTATTTATAGGTATAATTGGAAATTCCACGTCTGTTCTTTATTGTTTTTATTTATTTATTTTTTTTAAATGTTTTATTTATTTCTAGGAGAGAGACAGCGTGAGCAGGGGAGGGTCAGAGAGAGAGGGAGTCACAGACTGAAACAGGCTCCAGGCTCCGAGCTGGCAGTCAGCACAGAGCCCAACGCGGGGCTCGAACCCACAAACCGCGAGATCATGACCTAAGCGAAAGTCGGAAAGTCGGACGCTTAACCGACTAAGCCACCCAGGCGCCCCTCCACGTCTGTTCTTTAAAGACTTATTCTTAAAGGGCTTATTTTTCCTTTAAGTTCATGAAGGAAATTTTGTTTAGGCTTAAACATACAGGAGTTTATATATAAAGCATCACTGCTAAGGCACTTTTCCCTTCCTTGGTGGCCTTGCATTTGCCAAAGAGAGTGACTTGCTCAGTTTCCCATATTATTCCCCAGACAGCTCTATTCCTACTTCCAAACAAATGTGGTATTTGGGGTTTCGAGTTTAAAATGTAATTTGGTATCATTTCAGATGTCTTCCTACAGCTTAATAAACATCTTCCCCAGAGGGACTTGGGGTCTGATTTTAATTTGTGGTAGGGTTATGGTCACAGTAAATGTCAATTTTAGCTATCGACAATAAGCCCTACTAGGAAGCGAAATTGTAAGTGAATGACAGTACATTTACAGGACGTGTGCCACATTGTGCTTGCTCATAGGAGTTGACTGTTCCCCAAGAAATCCCTTCACTGATCTGTAATGAAAGTCTGGTTTCTCCTCAGGGCTCTGACTATCAGTCACTCATTGGAAGAGAAGTGTCAATCTGCAGACCATTAGAAGCTAAAGTGAAGTAATCAAGCCCTCCATGACAGAGCTTTGAATCTGAACTCCCCAGCCAACATGTCACTGCATCAGCCTGGTGATCCTGGGCTGTGTCCTCTAGATCTCCTCAGAGTTTCTATTTCTTCGTTTATAAAATAAGGTTGGCTGAACCAATGATCTTCACGGATCTTTTCTACTCTCAAGTTATGTCATTGCGTAGGATCAAGAGTGGGTAACCTGCCTCATGGAGAAGCTTGAAATTTTGGAGAAGCAGCACATCAGGAGGGGATGGGCTTTCCTCAAAGGTGAGACAAATGAGTAACTTGCCACTGGCCTCTCTTGGACATTTCCTTTCCTTGAACAAAAGGGAGGTTCCAAAGATCACTGAGTACAGGTAACATTTAACAAAGTAGGGCAGGAACCAGTGGTGCTGAAGGGTAGGAGGGGAGGGAGGTTTCTTCTCACAGGGGAACAATGATCCTTTTAATTAGCATGTGAAATAAAGGTCTCACTCTTCTGTGCCTCAGAGTCAGTCACGTGTTATTAAGCAGAATACCAGACTTTAGGAGACGTAGGACAGGCCTTAAATAAGGATTCTGTCTGTTCAATATAGCGCCATGAGGCCCATTGGGATTGGGAAAAAATTGGGCATTCTGAGAATGACAAAAGTCTTCCAAGTCTGACAGTTGCCAGGAAAATCATTTCCACTACTGAATAGTAAATGCTAGCTTGCCCTATCTACCAAAGGGCTAGGACAACATTCCCTCACTGCCTATGTTGAGCTCTATGGGTGATCTTGTCCATGGTGCCTGGGATGGTTAATTTTATGGGTCTACTTGACTGGGCCATGGGCTACACAGATGGCTGGTTACACATGATTTCTGGGTGTGTCTGTGATGGTGTTTCTGGAAGAGATTAGCATTTGAAGGGGTGACCTGAATAAAGCAGATTCTCCCTCCCCTAAGGGGTGAGTGGGCATCATCCATGGTGATGTGGGCACCATCCAAACTACTGAGGTTCTAAATACAATTTTAATGAGGGAGAAAAGTTGAATTCTCTGTCTTTGTCTCTATCTCTCTCTCCCTCCCTCCCTCCTTCTCTCTTTCTGCCTGACTGATTGAGCTACCACATCAGCCTTCTCCTGGCCTGGAACTGAGACTTATACCATCAGTGGCCTTGGTTCTCAAGCTTTTGGACTTAGACTGAAATTTGTACCACTGGCTTTCCTAGGACTCCAGCTAGCAGACAGCAGATAGTAGGACTTCTATGCTTTCAGAATTGGCATAAGCCAATTCCTTACAATAAATAATATATAATGTGATCATATAATAAATTATATATTAAATGATCATATAATATAATAAATTATTACATATGTATTCCATATTCTATTGGTTCTTTTTCTCTGGAGAACCCTGAGTAATACAGTGCTCATCTTTAGGCTCTTTTCTCTAGGAAGTGTCCCATATTTCTTTACACATATTTGATAGCAGTGAATCAGTGGAATCCAGGCATTCACTTTGACATCCCTCATCCTCTACTTCCAATCATTCACTATGTTCTATCTACTCTACCCTTAAGACAGACCTGGAATCCATCCACTTGTCTTCATCTCCATTACCAGGATCCTAGTCCAAAACACTATCTTCCCTCACTTGGTTCTTCCAACAACTTCTACCTTCAGTTTTACTCCTCTCCAATCCAGCCTCTGCACTGGAGCCAGAATGATCTTCATGAACCAATGATCTAATCATGACTTTTCCCTACTCAACATTTTTCCACGGCTTTCCTCTACATTTGGGATATAATAAAAATCATCCTTTACATGGTGTAACTCTTGATGTCTATAGTACTGCTTTCCAAGCTGACTAGATATGTTACACCCATTCTGGCTTCCATTCAATTCCTAGGATGCGCCAAGCTCTTTCCTACCCCAGGGCCTTAACACATCCTCTTGCCTTTGCCTAGAAAGGTTAGCTATTTGCTCTTCTATTGACCAGATCTTGTTCGTCCTTTAGGTCTCAGTTTAAATATCACTTTCTTGAAATTTTCTCTGACCCCCTAACTAAAGGTGCCTCTTATTTAGAGCGTCTCATAGCTCTGTGTGTTTTTCCTTCATGCAATGCCTAATAATATATGTATAGGCATGATTATTTA
This sequence comes from Crocuta crocuta, assembly GCF_008692635.1. Lineage (NCBI taxonomy): Eukaryota > Metazoa > Chordata > Mammalia > Carnivora > Hyaenidae > Crocuta > Crocuta crocuta. Next base: position 7,675,913 of record NW_027532002.1, read on the forward strand.
TTTAATGTCAGTCTTTACCATTACACTTCTACCTCCCTGATGGCAGGGACTATATATCTTTTGACTGCCAGAGGTAAAATCATTCTGATTTCCTTTAACCGCTGGGAAAATCTGTGCTTGCTTTCTGGAATATTCTACCCCATTTGATGGAGGAGAAAGGAGAATACCATAATATAGCCAGAAAGAGTTCTAGAAGTTAAGAGGATTGATCTAACATAAGTGTGTACCACAATATTTGCCTACATGCTATTAATAATTGATCTTTCCACCTTTCTGAAGCTGGGGGCTATTTGTTTAGAAAAACACAAAAGCAAAAATGCCAAATGGAAATGTCCATCCCATTGCTTGTAATTTTTGCTTTAGGTCAATGTTGAAGCACTCAACCATGCTTATGACAATTGAGTATTTTCCATTTTTGCCAATCGTTTCGATTGCTGAGGCTCTCCAGAAGGGTCAAAACCCGTAACTTTTATGTAAGGTTCCCAAGCATTTAATATATATGCCAAGGACACCTCTTTAGTTAAAAGAGGGCATGAAGAACTATAGTGATAAGTGCCTTGGATGGCTTTCCTTATAAGGTAGAACATTGAAAAAAAGATCTTCTCGTTTTCTTTTTTTTCTCTCAAAAACAAAGTAAACAAAATCAGTGATTTCAAAGTCCAGTGTGGCTGAGAAAACTCATTTCCTTAATATGGTGCGGGCTCAGGAGTGATGGGGAGGGAGCAGACACCCAGCAATGATGGTCTGCTGCAGGCTTCTGGCAAACTTTTTGGCCTATTGGTTCACAGCCAGTGTTTTCCTTCATAAATGAATTCCACATCTTTATTAAGTTAAGTATTTCTTTTTTTATTATTATTTGAAGCATACTTTAAATATTTTGTTTTATGACGTCCTGGAAATTGATGCAATTCCTTCCAGATCAAGGAAGATGGAAAAATCAATTACTTTTTTTTTTTAACACTGAGAGTGATTATACAAAAATTATGCCCCAATTTATCCATTACTATGAATATCATTTGACGTCATGTGTGAACAACACGAGACAGCCAGAATTAAGGGCGTCTTTCCGATTAGATGAATCAGTTACTTTCACAGAAAAGCCCTAATGGTTATTAGATAGAAAGACACCCCTAGTTTGAGGTGATTTGTAGGAGACTGTGTCATTAGAATTACAGATTTTAAATTGCAATCAGCCTTTTGTAAGAAAAATCCCTGCAAGAACAAATCAAAAGACCTCAAAAGCCTGACCTGAGTGTCGGATGTCAGATCCTTCACACAAACAAGTTATAGTTTGCAATCCAGAAACCGAATCTTATTAAAATGAATTTTATCTGACATGGATGGAATGTCAATGCTGGCCTATTTACAGATGAGTTAATTGGGTTTATCCAAAAATGGAGGAATTTTTAGGGTCCTTTCAACCCCGAGAACCGTGGTTCAGAACGCAGAAGAGGGCTGAGGGAAAAACACAAAGCCCGGCCCTCAGCAGAAACTAGAGTCGCCTTCCCCACACTCTTCAAAACCAAGTTCTCAAAACCTCCTAATGGGTTTCACTGTTTTCTTTCCCGTGCTTATCATAATCAGTGAACCACACATTTGCATCTCTAATGGACCCTTTTCAAAAGTGTGTTGACATTTCTGTAGGTTTTGAATAGCTCTTAATGCTTCTCTCAATTTGGTCAGGTGCCCACAGATCTCCTTATATGGATGGGTCTTGACATATAGACTGCATGCTTTACTCATGGATTGTTGTGTGTGTGTGTTTTTTAATCCCTGGGAACCTATCTTAATTATACTCTTAAAAAAGTGAAAACTCAGAAGTCAGATGACTCAGAAAATGAGCATCTAACTGGATATCCACATGCAGAGGGCAGCATCTTAACTACCTCTGTGAACTCAGACACAAGTCAAAAGCACTATCCCTTATGTGGTAAATTCACTTTTTGGAGCTTCTATTTTTGTCAAAAGGAAATAGATATAAATAAGACCATCAAGATAAACATAGGTTAGGGGAGAAATCAGGCAGGGAGCTCATCATCTGAGCAAAAAAACGACACCACATTTTTTTTTTTTTTTTTTTTTTTTTACTTCTTGCATTTTCTACAAGAACTGAGAACCCAGCGGGCTTGCAAAGGAGCAATTTCAGTCCCACCTACTTTCTGTGGCTTCAATATAAAAAATGCCATCCAACAGAAACACAACTAAAATTATTTTTTAAATTTACTTTTTTTTTTTTTAAACTCAGCTCCTGCCATGTTTCAGGAACGGGGGCTGGGAGTGTATAAAAGATCATTCTGGGTCTTAAGAAATTCATCATCTAAAAAAGAAAAGAAAAGGAAAGAAAGGAAAGGAAAAGAAAAGAAAGAAGGAAAGAAGGAAGGAAGGAAGAAAGAAAGAAAGAGAGAAAGAAAAATTATCTATTAAGAGAAACACACAAGGCAAGTAAGTATAATGGGTATAAGGGGAACCNGGGGGCAGGGGTCTTAGAAGAAGAAATGAAGAACTGCTCCAGGAAAGAAGAGATGTTAGCTTTGCACGTGCACATGCTGCATGTGCACACGTGTGTGTGTGTGTGTGTGTGTGTGTGTGTGTGTTCATGTCTGTGTATGTGAGAGAGTAAGGGACAGGGGAGATTGGCAGTAAGGGCAATGATCTGAGTTAACCATCTGTGCAAGGCGGGTTGTTTAAGTACATTGACACAGGCCAAAAAGATTAAATAATTACTGACGTTCATAGCTTAACATGAGATGAAAACAATCTCTTTGGTGGGTACCAATCCTTACCTAGAAATACATGTTCTCTGATGTGCATTCACTCAGCCTGATCCCCCTGTAGATGCCACATTGAGAACTGCATATATTTAGAATTTTTAAAACTGATTTTCCAGTATTTTCTGTAGATGGCTGAGTTACAAACTATGAGAACCATTTGATAGGCTATACTGCACAATTTGATCATTTTTGAATTAGGGGGCAGTGGAATAAAGGAAGAGATTTGGGGTAAGTGGGAGGAGGGAGGTGCTGGGATCTCCAGGCAGGGGCTCAGCATTTTTCAGAATCAAAGGAGCCCTTCTTGGCCCTATTATCCTATATTAAATTGCATTGGAAAAGGTAAAAGTGCAGCTAGAATTTGGCCTTCCTTTTACTGATTCTGAAAGCTTTTCCAAGACAGAAAGTTGGTATAACTTGAGCTTTCTCTCCCAGATTTCTAGTTTCCATTTCTTACTTTGAGCTCCATAAGCCTAGATGGGCATGAGATGGGGGTGGGCATATATTTTAACCATCACTTGTATGCAGCATATTCATTGATGGTGCCTGAAAGTAGTTTTCTGTGTTTCTTGTGACTTTTATTCTCTCTTTTGGATACTCCTTTTGCAACAAATTAATTTCAGTTCCAAGGGAGGAAGATCCTACTCAAAGCACTGTGTCAAATGCTGCACTAACAAAATCATGGATTTCCTCATTACTTCTAGCACAGAATTAAAACATAGATTTAAAGATAGGGGTTTTTTGTTTGTTTGTTTGTTTGCTTGTTTGTTTTGGTTTTTGGGGTTTTATGGGTTTTTTTTTTTTTGGTCTACATGACTTGAAACCTTTTGAAAAGTAGGTTGTTGTCCCCTCATTTCTAAATCAACATTGGCAGTCACTGAATGCACCCTTTCTTTCAAAGGAAAGGAAGAAAGGAAGAAAGGAAGGAAGGAAGGAAGCAGGCAAGCAAACCTTGGTGATCCCGGCTTAACTATGAAAAGGAAACAAGGGCATGAGACAAGGTAGCTTCAGAGAGTGGGTGGCCCAGCCCACGCCTTCCCATCCAGACTCTTTCACTTGTTTGCAGCTCTCACTCAAAACCCACTCCTTCTGTGTTTCTGCATATGAAAAATGAGGTTGTAAAAGTGTCAGCCGCCTTTTGACCAGCTAGTAGGAATAGCTAGTAAAAGATAATTGGAAGGTATTTCATCCATAAGATGTACAGCTCTCAGCCGATCAGTTCCTGGGTCCTTAATCTGTTTGTTGCCCCTGAGTTTCTTCAGGCCGGTCAGAATTCTCAAGTGTGGAGAAGCTCTAAAACAGCTTATCAGATCAAGAAGCTGTAACAGAAAGCAAGTTTCCAAGACCATTCCCAGCAACTTGAAAACCTCAACCCATGCCCTGCCTCTATAATATATAGCATTTCCACACTGTGGCTGTTTTAATAAACCAGTGGATATTTCCCTCCAATCTGTTTGCTTTTAGTGGGCTTTCTTCCCCTCTCCAAAGAAGCTGGAATTATACTGTCAGACAAATGACCAGAATAACCGTGCATTGCTCTAGACACCGATGAATAAAATATATCAAATGCTGCATATCCCTAGAGCGTATTATTCCACTTAGAAAATGGTATAATTGACTTTGGGGTAGTGTAGGGGAAAAAATCCAAGTATTTTTGAGTTGTAGGGTTATTTTCTGGTAATTGCCTGACTTGAAACTTTAGTTTGTCAATCAGACAGTCCCCTTAGCCTTATAAAGGTTTTTTTTTTTTTTTTCCCCCTGATGGGGGTNGCCTTTTTTCTTGTCATAAAGTTGTTGTCAAAAAGATTCGCTATTATGTCTGGGATGGGTGAACTCCGTGGCATTTTGCGTTCAGTAAAAATGTCTCAAACCATTTTTCAAACATTTTGAGGTTTGGCAAAAACCTGAAATCCATCTTGCCAAGCACTTTCCCCCCTTAATTCTTAAACCCATGTGTCTTTCAAGGGAAATTTAATCCGTATGTTTCTGATTCATTTACACTTAACTCATCAAAATGGTGTTTTGTAAGAGCTATTTGATGTTCAAGAAGTCTTATGAGCTTCTCTTTTTATAAGTCTGAAAAGCCTTTCTTTCTGAGAACCAGAAAATTGTATTTTACCAGCTGTAAGCCAAATGATTTGAGCTGTGTTAAAAAGCAGGGACCTGCTGAATGCAGGAGGCAAAAAAAAATAGTGGACACGATGCATAAATAAAGATCCTCATGTGTCTGTCTGCTCCTGCATCTCCCAAAGACCTTTCAAACTCCTTCTTCCCTGGAGAAGCCTAGCCCCTGGGGCCTAAGAACAAGCTAAAAACCTGACTCTGAGAAGAACGATGGTCCTAGAGCAAAAATTCTCATGGATTACGAAGATCCCCAATAGAGAATCCCAGATCAGAATCAAAAGAAGTAACACCTGGTGTGTTCTCGGAGATAAATCTACTACGTAGGAGATAAAATGGTCATTGAATTCCAGGATTGGAAGGGACTTATGAAATTTCTCATCCAAGCTCCTGGGAGGAGGTGCGGGCCCGAGTTAAGGGAGCAGCTATGGGCCAGGGGGAGGGCTCTGTCTTCCATACTCGGCTTCCAAATGAGAGGATTTCCCAGAAAGTATTCTGAGAGTAAATCTGGTTTAAAATGTGTTTAACAACAAATATCTTAGTTTTAGATGAGGACCTTAAGGTTTGGGGAAGGAATCCTGAAGTGTTGGGATAGAACTGGCAATATGCCCCAGGTCTACTGGCCCTCGTCCATCATATTGCCACCTTGCCACCATGTCAAAGCTTTTCCAACTCTGAATGTAGCTCATTAGGGGGTCCATTGGTGAGAAAAGGGTGAAATCAGTTTAATCTGATGTGACCAGTATCTTAGAAAAATGAATAGAATTTAAGATATCCACGAACGTTATACACAGTAAAAATTAAGGACTATTTCATCAAACTACACACACACACACACACACACACACACACACACACATAAACACACACATGTGAGGATCCTGGGCTATAAGATAAAATATTTCCTACTGTTGTTCATATCAAAAAAGTTTCAAAACCACTTTACCACACCAAAACCCAAACAAAGCAAAACAAAACAACATGTTTCTTTTACTAGTAGTTAAGCCAATAGCAGGTTTCAGTTGGCCTCCTTAAAGACCACATGGCTAACCAGACCCAAAACGATACTTCTCCCCTCATGGAGGAAATCCTGTGAATCACTGGCCTGTTGCACCAAAGATGCTTTAATACACCGATGAGGAGAAATGGACAAAGAACAAATGCGTGGTGGAGGCAGGAAGGGAGGGGGGCCAGCTACCTAGCTGAGAAAAGAAAGATTTGTCTTCTTCCTGATATGATTTACAAACGACAGGAATGATTTCCAACTTGCATCCTGTGCAACAGCACAGTGGGAGCTTTGGGCATATTAGCACCAGCATATTTCCAAAGTGCATTTTCCAAGCACTTAACAGTCATTAATTAGTTAGAAACATCCTTTCAAGGTCGGGAGGCATAATAGTTCATCTTCACACAGCAGAGCTTTGGAGACTTCAGGGAAGCCGAATTGTACACCACCTGGATAATTACTGTGGGAAGATTAATTGGGTTAACTGGCTGTGAAGAATCTTGTGATAAAGCATTATGAAAAACGCTGCCCCTGTCACACTGTGAGATGTCAGAGCTGGCGTCCTTTGTGCCTAACAGCTGAAAGCTGCCTCCATGGGAAAGGATGCAAAGTCATTAAAACAACTGAATTACCCTTTGCTCTCTCTCTCTCTCTCTTTTTTTTCAGAATCGTAATGAAGTGACAAGTTTTCTGTGGTCACAAAGTGCCTGAGTCTCTTTGGGATTAGAGTGTGAAGTGGGTTGTGTTGGGAATTGTGGTCTAAAACCAGTCCCTAGGTGGGCAGGAAGGGGGAGGAAGCAGCGAGTTTCAGAGCCCAGAGGTCACATCCTGCAGGTGGGTGGGTGCTGGTTCTGGGGCGGATTCCAAACTCTGTCCTCATCAGACACGCACTCAGTGCAGTGAGGGCTGGTGCAGGGAGAGGGAGGAAGGGGAGAGCGGTGGGAAGCAGAGAGAGCCAGACTCCTAGACGGTTACCCCATCTCATTTACGGCCCAGGGACAGCACGCCCCACCCACCAACTAGACACCAGGGAGCTTTTGGCTGGAGGTGGAAAGCAAGCTATCTTGTCCATTTATTTCCCCATCCCTCCCTCCAGATCGGAGGGTGGTATCTTTGCACTGCTAGGTACTTGAATGACTCTCAGCTTCTCAAAGCCAGCTGGTTGGGCTCCCCTGTGCCCCTGCTCATCTCAGTCTTTCTTTGCTCTCCCCCCACCACATCATCCCCAGGAGCCAGAACTCAAAAGAAGCCTGAAAAGCATATGCTTGAGCAAGAAGATGGAGTTCCTGGCACGGGGAAGTCCAATAGCCTGGCGGGGCAGACACGTGTTCCTCACCGCATCCGAGCTAGGCCCTGGTCCTGCCACTGAATAGCTTTATGATAATCCATCTCTCTGCTGTGTGGATACCGGATAATTCACCACATCTTTGGATGGCCTCAATTTCTGAATCTATAAAATGAATGGTTCCGCTGAAGGATCTCTAGGGTTCCTGCCTTATCGATGCATTTAGAATTATGGGGTTATTACTCTACTGCTAAGAAGTTCTGGATGGTGAGAGGGAATGGTGAGAAGGAAGCCTAATGAGCTGACGTTCTTTGTGACCTGTACACAGAAGCTTCCTCTTTGCTCAGGATGGAAGGAAAAGGCCCCAAAGCAGCAGTGTTCTAAGCTAGGTCAAGAGCTGAATTAAGAAACATAGTGTGGTTAAAGAGAGGCCACTGTGCAATCGTTTGAGGGTGGATACTGCCTAAGAGCAAACTGATGGCGAAAATGCAACGCAAGAGTAATTTACATCTACATTTACACTAAATGGGTTTATCATAATTGCTGTTATTATGATTAATTCCCGAGGAATTAAAGAAGATCATCCTTTTATTGCACTGCTGCTGAGCTGACTGAAGTCTTAAAATAAATAAAAAGTCAGGAAGACATGGATGCAAAAGAAAACCTGCTTTACACTATCTAAAAAAGAAACCTACGACTTACCTAAATAAAGGTAGTGGGGGTAGAAAGACCTGCCTCTTCTTGGCACTGAAATAATAATCTCTTCTGGCCAGAAAAGATCTGGTCATACAGAATAGGGTCCACAATAGGATTCTCCCCTCACCTCCCCTACTGCTCATAGTCTCATCGGCATTCTGTGACTCAGTTTACCTGTCAGGGAAGGCACTGCTGAATGACAGCATTTATCTTTACCTTACTGATCCCCAAAGAGTATCATTATCCAGACTTCCACAAAAGTCAACTGGTCCCACTTGGTCCCATTATTAAATAGCTAACATTTCCTGAACCTTTACTATTCTGAGTGCTTTACAGTCCCCATGTCATGGACTCCACCTTGTAGATGAAGTAAATGCGGCTCGAAACTTGCACAACAGAATGTCAAAAATCACATAGCTAGCAAGTGGCACAGCCAAAGTTGGAACACAGATCTGACTCCAACACAGTTCATAGGGCACAATCACGTGGGCCGGATTGGATTTCGAATAAACAGGTTCCACGTCTGCAAAGGAGCTCTGCTTTACAGACCTTCCCTTAGTAACAGGGACCCCGCTGAGGGCAGAGCAGCAAAGCCAAGTGGGCAGCGAGGAGATATACGGGCTAGATGACTCCAAGCTGGCCTCTCTGTCATATCAGCGCATGTCCAGCTCCAAAGGACCTCAACTCTTAAAGATCTTTGATTTAAAAGAAAAAGAAAAAAGTCCTAAAACACAGGAACTCATGGTAGGCATTCCAACTTATATAACACAGCCCATTGACCTCATTTCCACCTTCCATTAAGATGAGTGATTGAGGCTGTGCATTAATAGATAACTTGGTATTCATTTGGAGCCTTACTATTATTTTTTCCAGGCTTTGCTTTTTTGGACACATCCAGTTCTATTTCAGTCATTTGGATGGCAAAGAAAGAAATGATAAGGTAGAATTCAACTTTTGGTATTCGGTGGAGGAAAGGAAGACTTTGCTGATAGCTGGATGGGCTCTCTCTATTGTAGAACTACTGTCCTGCTCTCCATAATGATCGCGGACTATTGATTAATGCTCCTTGGGTACAGTGTTGTTTCATCAATCATTAAATAAGCTTTCTTGCCAGGGTAGGTGCAAGAAGAAAAGATGTATGGACTTGTTATAAAGTGTATATGTACTATGTAGCGGGCTTTGGAGTTCTAAGGCAAGTCAATTTCAGTTTTCAGGGATGTAAGTAGCCAAGGAACCAAGACTTGTGAAATGCACAAATCTGAAAGAACCGCTATACTATTTAAGAAGAGACTAGGAAAGTCTGTTTACAAATCACCAACAAATTTAGACCACAGAATTTTGATTGGCTTCACCCACCTTTATCAATGCCATTAGTTTACCTTCTTCCTCTCAGCTATTTCCCACATCCCTGGACTATGATCAGTCACTCAGGTACTTGCACACACGTCTTTCTTGTAGTCCAATGCAAAGGAGTCCCCTCCAAAGGTCAAAGGCCCATGTCAACCAGACAAAAAGGGAGCAGAAAGGAGAAGCCAGTGTTCAAACTACTGCTTTTTTAAAAAATTTTTTAAAGTTTATTTATTTTTGAGAGAGAGTGAGAGCACGGCAGGAGGTGGGGAGGATGGACAGAGAGAGTGGGAGACACAGAATCTGAAGCAGGCTCCAGGCTCTGATCTGTCAGCACAGATCCTGATGCGGGGCTCGAACTCACAGACCACAAGATCATGACCTGAGCCAAAGATGGATGCTTAACCAACTGAGCCACCTAGGCACCCTGCTCCTCTTCTTTTCAAGTACAGTTCCAGATTTGCCCATCTTAACTTTCTATCAGGAAGATGACAGTGCTCATTCTCTCTCATCGGTCCATACTAATCTCTGCCTCTTAATGTTGACCTCGCCTTCCTGACCAACACAGAACTAAATAAAATGTGAGACGACATTTTTATCGTGCAACTTGAAACAGCCTGGGGTGCATTTCCAGCATGGGGCCCTGATGTAATGTTCTGAACCCCGTTACTGCTACACGATTCCATGAATCTCGCCATCATAATACTTTTCCAACTGCCACCTTTGAAATCCCCTTCCCTTTGGTCTCCAAACACCATTTTACCACCAAAGAATATACATGAGGGGAGGTAGCAAGCTTAAGAGGCAGCCTCGCCCAACTCAAGATACACATTGCATACATTCGCTATTTTAAATCTCTTATTCAAGCCAAGAATGGAATCCAGTTCTCAGGAGTGAAATCCCCCACCTCCATTACACTTCATTTCCCATTCACAAAGCCACAGCTGAACATGAATGAGGGCGGAAGTCTTCCTCCCAACCTCCCTTGTTTTCATCTCTCCCTCCACTCAGGGCGCCGCGAGTTTGCAAGTCCTCAACTCGCTTGAATCCCAATGGTACTTTTCCGTCTCTCCTACCTGACACGATCTCAGACCTGCTTGCTTTTCTGGATGAAAAGAAGCATAGGGGAAGGCAGGCTAGGGAAGGAAGAAGGCTGAGTGATGTGCGTGCAAGCGGCCCAGTTAGAGTCTGAAGGTGGTTACTGTCATTATTACTGTAGTAACAGCTAAGACTTATTTCCTATGATCCCACTGCAAGTTGGGTGCCTTAAAGCAGATCTCCACCCCTCACAACCCACATGGTAGGTATGGTTACCCTCATTTTACACAGGAGACAGAAACTATGGCGCAGTGAGCTTAAGTGGCTTGCCAAAGTCACATGGCTAGTAAGTGGAAGCCTGATTTGAACACAGGCCTTTTGACTCCAAAGGCCAAGCTCTTTTCAGGAAACCCTGTGCTACTTCTCTGATCAATAGATGCTTGACCCCTGGTGCTACAATGTATCCACCAGGGCAGGGATGAGAGGGCAAGAGGAAGAACACCAAGTTTAGCACTGGCTGGGGTTAAGCTTAGGTATAGACAGTGGGCATTTCTCAGCTCCGTGCCTGCATACGGAGGGAACACGTCTGTGCCTCTTCTTTTGTGCTGTAAAAGCCTTGCCTGGCCTCCCCCTTCACCTGCTAACATGTGAGGCATGGTCCCAGGGACCCCTGTGGAGAGCAAAGCTGCCATTCAGGCCATGCCCCAAAAGAATGTAAAACACAGACAATGTCACCAAGAGTCTCCACTGACAAGCGCAGACATGTGGAGTGAGCTCAAGCGGTCAGAGCTTGTCCGACCCTCAGTTTGCACACTGATAAAAAAAAAACACACACATTGGAGTGCCTGGGTGGCTCCGTCGGTTAAGTGTCCAACTTCGGCTCAGGTCATGATCTCGTGGTTCGTGGGTTTGAGCCCTGTGTCGGGCTCTGTGCTGACAGCTAGCTCAGAGCCTGGAGCCTGTTTCGGATTCTGTACCTCCCTCTCTCTCTGACCCTTCCTTGATCACACTCTCTCTCTCTCTCAGAAATAAATAAAACATTAAAAAACAACAACAACACACACGTAAACAAATAAAACCAGGAAAAACTGAATAAGGACAGTGCAACAATGGCCATATTCCGGCTGTGATATTTACCATAGTTTTGTAAGATGTCACCATTGGGGGAAACTGAGCAATGGTACACAGGATCACTTGTATTACTTCTTACAAATTCACGCAAGTCTACAATTCTCTCAATAAAAGTGCCAATTACAAAAACAATAATCAAAACAAAACCTTCAAACGACACAATCTCCAGACAGTGGAGGTGATGATTCTTCGATTCTTACCCTTTCGGGCCACCCTGGGGTGAAATGAGACAATATTCCTCTGACCCAAGAGCTCGGCTGGGCTCATGCTCCTTGCCCTGCCCCCCGTCAGTCATAAGCAGGACATTTCTGATTATGGGTGAACAGCTCCGGGCCAAGTCAACATAGATTGTAATGCTCTAAAAAAAGAAATCATGTCCTCTTTATTCCTGAAGAGTCTCAAGTACGCATTTGGCACTCATCAAACTTTGCACAATGACTAATAACCTTCAGCAGTGGTTTTGTTTCAGCTCTGGATAATTTTCTCCCCAGATAGGCATCCTTCCCCCTATGCACAATGAAGCCTGGTCCATAAATACGTTACAATAAGGCCATGGCCCTGGAATTTGGCGGAAGAATGGGGATATTGTTTGGGAAAATCATCTTTCTAAGAAGCACAAAAGTTTTGCCTTTCATGTTCTCTGAAGTTTTAAAATGTAGCCTTCAATCTCAACTAAAAACTTGAGTTTGTGTTAAAATAACTGAAACTGGGGAGCCTGGGTGGCTCAGTTGGTTAAGCGTCTGATTCTTGATTTTGGCTCAGGTCATGATCTCACAGTTCATGAGATCAAGCCCCACCCTCACCCCCATTGGGCTCTGGGCTGACAGCACAGAACCTGCTTGGGATTCTCTCTCCCCCTCTCTCTCTACCTCTCCCCTGCTCATTCTATCTCTCTCTCTCTCAAAATAAATAAATAAACATTAAAAACAATTTTTAGGAATGCCTGAGTGACTCAGTCAGTTAAGTGTCCAACTTCGGCTCAGGTCATGATCTCGAGGTTCGTGAGTTCGAGCCCCGCGTCGGGCTCTCTGCTGACAGCTCAGAGCCTGGAGCCTGCTTCGGATTCTGTGTTTCCCTCTCCCTGTAGAGGTTCCTCCCCTGCTCACACTCTGTCTCTCTGTCTCTCTCTCAAAAATAAAAAATAAAGAATAAAATAAAGAATTTTAAATAAAATTACTGAAACTTATCAAGGAGTCATGTAATCTTTTGGGGGAATAAATTCATTACAAATACTGTCCTGCATCATTATGAGTGAATGAAACATAAATGTCTCCTGCATTTTTAGCACCATTTTATGCATCTGGGAAACGTGCAGGATCTTTCAGAAAGATGAACCGGATCAGTAACTTCTCCCTTGCTATTCTGCCACTCTTTCTGACAGACTCACCTACCTAATTATCCCTCTTAGAGGACTCCTTGCAGGTAGCATCTGAAAACTAATACTTTCACAAGAGGAATCATCATGCCAAAAAGCGAACACAAAAAACAATCTTCAAAGTGGAGAAAGACATGTTTTTCCTCACTCCCCTCCATTCATTTAAGGCACTAATGCATCTTGAATTCAAATGTACTTCTCTCTGAAAGGCTATGCCAAATACCTTTTAGCAAAACTTTTACAGACCATGGACACAGACACAGACACAGAACTCTCCAGCTGGAAGGGACTTCAGAGACCATCTCAGATTGGTTCCACACGTGGGGGAGGGGCTGCCAGCCCACCTTGTTTGCTCCTTCATTTTCAAATGAAGCCCAGATGCTTTAAGTGATTTGCTCAAGGTCATCAGGATTTGCACTCAGGCCTCTTGACCTCCAGCACACCATGCTGTTTCTTCCACAAATTACCTCTACTTTCCCTGCCCCTTCTGTCGCTGCCCAAAACAGGAGAGAGGCAGGAAGACTCTTAAAAAGTCACAATCAATTATATCCAAAGCATGCATTAAACAAATAAGCATAAACACCTTTCTGGCATGTGCCCCATGCCTCATTATGCATCTCCCTGTATGACGACCACAGCGAAATGAGCAAAGAGAAGTTCTGGAGTAGCCAGGAGTCAGGACTGCTCTGTGGGGCCGGGTCTCTAGGGCTTCGGTCAGTAACTATGTTAATGATGCTGGATGGTCTCAGAAAGTTCTCAGCCTGAGCAGTGCATCACAACACTAAATATATTTTATGAAACACACAGAAATGTGGTAGTAATTTTCACAATATAAGTCTCCCTCTCTCTCTGGGCACACAAGATCCTTAAAGCATTCAGAACACCATCGTTTGCCCTTCTCCCCATTTATTTAGTGTTAATTTCTGACTCGCCAACACTAACTGGCTGGTGCCAGACAAATCAATCAGGAAGTTTTCATCATCTCTCCCACAACCCCGGCACATCACCTTAAAATTAATTCAAGAACACAGAAGTCCCAGCGATAGCGCGGGATTAAGTTGTCACATAAACCAACAGAAAGTTAAAATCCTCAGGCAAATGCACAGTCGCTGTTCACACGAGCTGAAATAATGGGCAAAAGACGGCAGCTACCTCGGAGGCTCGGCATCTATTCTTGTAAAAGCCTGCAGTCTATTCTTAATAATAAATGCAATAGCACACCACATCGTTTTCCAGGCATTTGCAATTCACCAGTTACACTCAGAAAGCACCCCCCCTACACCCCGTCACTTCACTTCGACCTTTTCTGAAAAGACAACCGTTTTGAGCCATTTAAAACACACACAGAGAGAGAGAGAGAGACCGAGAGAGAATCCTGGTGGAAAATAATACACAGCTGTGATAATATCATGTTTTTTTAAAATACCATAATATAGTTTTACTTTTAATAATAGAAGATAAAAAAGGGGCGTCTGTGAATAATTAGAGATTGCAGTCTGAAGCCAGTTACAGTCACTGCAATTGATAATAAACTGAAAACCCCTTGAGAGCAGGTAAATGCTTTGCATCCCTGACCCCCTTGCTCTCACATTACTTAACTACCTTGCGGTTCTTGCATTACATCACCATTGAAGCGATTGGTTCCTGCATTTTAACTCTCTCCCTGTCTCCTCCGATTAGGAGCGACACCGCAGCAAAGAAACTTCGCCCGAGTTGAGTTTGCTCTTTCTCGCTTCGCTTTTTATTTGCGGCCTCTTTGCTCCTGTCGCTCTGGCTTCCTCTGCTTTTTTTTTTTTTTTTTTTTTTTTTTTTTTTCCCCCCCCCCCCCCCTTCCTTCCCNTTTTTTTTTTTTTTTTTTTTTTTTTTTTGCCCAACCCCGGCCTCGGTTCAACTCATTCAGGTCGCTGTGCTAGAACAAAAACTCTTATCAAAGTGAAAAGAAGTGCCTTCTCCGGGTGAGAAGAGGAGCGGAGGGGCTGGGGAAAGAGGAGAAGGAAGAAGAGGAGAAACAAAGCCGGGCAGAAAGGGGAGAAGGGGAAGAAAAAGAAGAGAAGGAGGGGGACGAAGACTGGAGGAAAGAAGGCGGCAGGGGCAAAAAAAAAAAATTCTATAAAATCGGGGAAAAAGAAAATAAAATTAAAAACAAACCTCATGGACATCACTGAGGCTGAATTCCCTCCTGAGGTGCAGAACATGAGAGCTCTGGAATGAGTGTGTGTAGAATTTGAGCCAAAGCTTAACTAGCCTGAGTGAGTCATATCCTTCCCACTTGATTCCAGGCCAAGCGATGATGTAATGCGCTGGCCCTTCTCTTGCGCCTAGCTCTGGCTCTCTCCCTCCGGCTCGCTCACTTGCTCGCTCTTTCTCCTGGGCTCACCCTCCTCCCCCTTCTCCTTTTTAGCTCAGTGCTGGTGAAGTCACCATTTAAATCTGGCAGAACTGAAGCAAAAACTTCAATGTAACCAAAACAGCCCCAGGCCGAGTTCCAGACTCAGGGAGCCTTCGTGGTGCAATTGCCCTTAGAAACGAGTAAACAGAGGGGGAAACAGTGCCGCCTGGGGATGGCCGGACAGCTGCCTCCGACTCAGAGAGGGACCGGGGTTCTGTGGTTGGGGGTCCACTGGTTCCGATTTAAACACAATACGCTGGTTANGGCGTCAGGTTGGGAGCACTGGGCTTGAATAACCAAGACAAGTCCCCGGCCCAGGCTTTCCTTCAGAACCAGGTGACACGGTTTCCATTGCTCAGGCTCTTTTTTTTTTTTTTCCTGGAGCTGGATGGGGTGTTCTGTTGCTGGATGCCAACCACCAGCCCTCCTCCAGAGATTTCTCGCATCTGACCTCCCTGTCAGCAAGGGCAAACCCACTTCAGGGCCAAACACGCGCCTGTGTCTGAAGCCATCAAGAAGTGGGAAATCACAGTGGCTTCTCGGCTCAGCCCGTGTTGGGCGGAAGGGAAAAGGCCCCCAGTCGAGAAACACGAAGCTTGTCTTTCTGAGGTTAGCCCTCCACTCTCAGGTGAGCCGTCCAAAGAAGAGGGATTTAAAACAGGTCCATCCACATANNNTGGAGCTTTCGGTGCAGGTGGGGCTGCCTGTGAATTTAAAGGGATACAGGGAGAACAAACATTATGTGCGTCTCTCCTTTAATTACAGAGTGAGGATGAACCAGCCTGGGGGGGTGAGGGGGGGTGGAGGGAGTCAAACATCACCCTTCACTAACAGCAGAGAAGCACTTTTACCGGCAGATCCTATCCCTCACTTCACACCTCTGCTCAGGACTTTACCTAGAACAGTCCAGGCACTTGCTGCTATGTTAGCATGACTTTTTAACCCTACCTTCTCTCCCTTCAATCTTCCCCTCACCCTTCAAAGCCTCCTTAAAAAAGAAAAAAAGAAAAGTAATTTTTAAAAAAATGGGAAGTTCACTAGAATTTTTTTTTTTAAATACCACAAAAGCAGAACAAAGGCGTGGGGGTGCAAGGTTTGTTTTTTGGTGTTCGGGTTTTTGTTTTTTGTTTTTTGTTTTTTTCAAAAAATAATCATAGCCCTTGCCAGAGTCTATTGCCTCTCCTCGGTTTTGTGACCCGTGCACTGTACAAGTGCTTCGAACATTTGTCTCTTCATCTCCCGTTGCCAAGCAGAGAGGATCCCAACTCCTGAACTCTGCCTTCAGAGAAATCTCCGTGTATTAAAGATCTCTGCTGCGGGGGACAGGGCTGTTAATCTGAGTCCCTTGGGATTTAAATCACAGCTTTGGGGAATATTGCCGCACTCACACTCAGGGGAAGAGTTAAAAAGCGAGGTTTGCCCAGCCATCCGCCTGACCCTGGGGGCTGGGGTGGGGAAGAGCTTTCTCCAGCCGTCCGCCTGGAGCATGACATCCCCAATTGATGCTGATGCCACAGTTGCTGCAGTGACACCTTTATCAAGGCAGGCAGCTCTGAATTAAAGGTGATCAGCCGTAATTACAGCTGGCGCCACTGAGGCCTATGGCCCGACAGCGGCAAATGTGGTTGTTATAAAGTTTGGTCCACCGTGTCAGTGGCCTGTATAACTCATTTACGTCTGACTCGCCAAGCAGCTATTGATTTTTCTTCTGATGCAGGGAATAAATAAAACAAACTCTTCAATCACTCCTACGAGCCTTTCCACTTCGAGGTAGGTTGACAAGATTTTATATAAACTGCCGTCTCCCTTTCGTAAGAGCCATTGACCATGATGGTTAATATAAAGCTAAGGACTTTGCTTTCGCCTTCTCCCTACAACACCCCCTCCCCCATCCTCACCTTACCTTTCATATTTAAATGTTTTCTTTACGTTATTATTTTAGGCATATCAAAATGGATACGCGGTAGTTTTCCAAATGGCCATCTTCCTGTCACCTCAATGGGAAAATGCTCTGTCTAGGATCTTTCTTATACGGCATCATGGGGGCAGGATTCAGTTGCCAGGAAGAGGTTCCCTGCCTTTTTTTTTTTTTTTTCCAGTGAAGTAGGTAAAACGGATCCGGTGCCATAGATAAAGATGATAGAAAGGTAGCTTTCTTGTTTAAGTGACACAGGAGATGACAGCTCTGGCCAAAGCCAGGCACAGCTTATGAAACACAGCATCTCTGCTTCTGCGAAGAGGAGGAAGGGGCCAAGAGGTTCCAAGATGGCGAGTGTGCCTCTGATCGGTGAGTGGTAACGACCAATGGGTTCGGACCTTCTCTTAACCCAGCCAGACTCTGAGAGCCCCGTACCTGACGATGATGCCTCTAACGCGACAATGTGCCAGGACACACTGACATTCCAGTAAAACTTCCTTGGAGTGCTGGCCTGAGTGGCAAACAATTTCAGAATTCAAAGGGGTCTGAGTGTTTACATTTGCACTTGCCCGTCCAAACACAAGTGCCCGTCCCTGCCATTCCAAACCAGGCATGTTCCCTGGCTGCTGGGTTTCCCCCCACTTGAAAAGAAACCCTCCTTTCCCATTCTCCTTCCTGTGAGCAGCTAATGATAGAGAATATCCTGTTCCCAAAAGGAAATTGCCCCCAACTCCAGAGCTTCCTTTTTCACCCATCTGGCCCTCTAGTTCATTGCCTCTTCCTCCCCACCCCACCCCNAGCCGCTCTTCCAAAGATGGAGGGCTTTGCAGATAGCGCTTGTGAGATGCTGTAATTCCAGCGGGAGCCTTCTTAAAAGTAGCTCCCGGCCAGCAGGCTAGGCCTTCAGATTAGCTGGCTTGCTCAGGAATGCTTGCAACACCCTCCTTTCCGAACGTGTCATCCTTGGGGAGAGGGCGGTGGGTACCGCGCGCAGCTGTTCTGTGTAACTCACTCCCATACTCCCGGCTCCTGATGAAATGTTCGGCTCCGAAGAACTAGAAGCCTCTGAGATTTGAGCTCAGAGTTCAGAACAGATTTGGACCACCTCCAGAGCAACCCACGAGAAAAGGCACAACGTGGATGGCAGGACTGAAGGGCGCAAGGGCCGACTAAAGTAAACTGTGGGCCTGGGTGAATTTCTGAGCTCAAGCCCCTGAAAGCACACAGCAAATACAAGAAACGGCAGAGATCCTTCCTAGAGAGAGCTTTTTTTCTTTCTCTCTCTCTTATAGGTTTGAATTTATTCTCCTTAAGGAAAGGCATATCATCTTCTTTCAGACGTTGTTTTTAAAATTTGACCCATGATTCCTTCAGTCCCAGTGGAGTTTGAGGGGCCAGATAATTTCAGAGTTAAATAAGCTGTAATGACTATCACATGTACCCAGCCATAAACCTAGTATTAAAAATTATTCAGAAAAAAGTGGCATCTCTTCCTTTTTTAATTTACAATAACCGTCCAGGTGGTTTTCTAAGGCCTCCTTTGCAAATTGCTTCCAGCGACCCTTCCCGTCACAGACCACTGCACACCCACGTGGTGTCACTCAGCCTTCCCTTCAACTTGGGTGTCCCATGTTTTCACAGTGGACAGAGGCTGAGGGGCTGTCGGGGTGAACCTGTGCAGCAAGCATCCTAACTGGGTGCCGGCGGGATCAGCTGGTCTACATGGCTGGGCCTATGAAGCCCAACTCCTAGCACTCCCGGGGAGGAGAGACCGGTCAGCCCTTGGTTACTTTTGTTTGTACCTACTGCAACCCATACACCCCAGGCCCAGCACCAAGTCCCCTCAGGCAGCTTGCTGGCCTCTGCTGTGGCCAAACCTACTTGTAAAGTTCTGAAGTGGCAATGTTAAATGTGACTCAGACAAAGGAATGCATCTCTAATGGTGGAGGCATCAGGAACTTAGGGGTAGGTTTGAGAGATTATGAGAGCCCTTTGATCAGCCCTAAAATATTATCAGTGATGCTGCCTACTCATGGCATGTTCCCCTAACTTCTCCGTTATAACATATATGTTATTAAAAAACCCCCGAAAAGTATGTCATCGTATCATTCAAACTTATTGCAGTATCTGAAAGGCCCGTTGAAACATTAAAAAAATTTTTTTAAATAAAGGGAGGGTGGTGGTGCCTAGGTGGCTCAGTCGGTTAAGTGTTCAACTTCGGCTCAGGTCATGATCTCATGGTTCCTGGGTTCGAGCCCCGCATAGGGCTTTGTGCTGATAGCTCAGAGCCTGGAGCCTGCTTCAGATTCTGTGTCTCCCTCTCTCCCTGACCCTCCCCTGCTCATGCTGTCTCTTTCTCTCTCTCTCTCTCTCTCAGAAATAAATTAAAAAAACATTAAAAAAATTTGAAAGGCCTGTTGATACCCAATGAATATTTGTTGAATAAATGAATGGTGAATGAATGAATCCACTCTTCATAGCTCAGGCACTACTTTCTCCACGAAGCCTTTCCCAGGCTACCACACTGGGGTAGGACTGTCCATTTCTCTGGCTTCCCAGGCATCCTGGACCATTTTCTATTCCAGCAATTAGCCAGTTATGGAAAGTACCTATTTCCATGCCTGTCTCCCTCATGAGACACTAGCTTCTTCAGGGCAGGAACTGGGCTTATCCGTCCCAGCATCCCGAGCACCTAGCAAGTGCCTGACTCCCACATAGTAGGTCCTCAAGAAATGTGACTGTGCTTGGAGTGTGTTGGCAGCATAGGCTGCTCTGTCTTCCCTGGATATCTTCCCTCCCCAAAGTCCTCTTTCCCTTTTGCATCCTTAGATTTTTTTCTTCTGTGGCTTCCTGGAGATCTGGAAACTAGAAAACCTAGAATAGTAAGAGAATCCTAGGACATTTCCTGGTTGCCTTTCTCTATCCACGCACTATGCCAGTCCTTCTTGAAGGCCCTTAGATTCCTTCTGCTCCCCTTTTCCTGCCAGAATGGGCACCTGAGGTTTTTATCAGAGCAGCTGACACCATGACAGTTTTCTCCAGTTTCCTACGTGAAGCATCCAGGTGAACTGAAACTTGGGGGAAGGGGAACGAATATTCTGCAGGTCGGGGCGCCCAGTGCCCTCAGGGAAGGGGGGCTGAAACTGGGACTCATTCATTTCCAAAGCAATGGTGCTGTCGGTTCTGACTAGCAGTCCCTACAACTCAGGGTGGGATCTACACACCGAAGAGTGGTGGAGGACAGGAGGCTCAACAACGTGTAGGTGAAGGTGTAGACAGGATCAAACCGGTGTTGCCAGACTGCAATGAGTTCATGTTGGGTGTGGAGTGGAGCTGGGACATGGCAGAGGGGCCAAACGGAACTGGCTGAGGAGCAATCCTGCTCCGGAGAGGTGGACCCACAAAGGAAGTGACAGAAACAGGCCTCTAGTAACCTTGGTTCAGAGAGGTAATCTACCAAATGCCCCCTTCCTGGTCCCTTTGACAAAGCGTGGTGACCGGGCCAGTCTTGGGTGAAGCAGGTAGGATGCGCGCAGTTCAGAATTTAAGGAGGTGCTTGCTCTTGGGGCTGTGCAAGTGCAGGTCAGCAATTATAGCCTGTGCTCAGATGTTGAGCTGTAGGGGCCCCACGTGCCTCTCGTCATCTGGGCCCAGGTGGGAATTCACTACTCTCTGCGGCCTTCATGAGCATCAGGACTAGTAACATGATGGGGAGGGAAGCTTTAGGTCTATGTGGCCAGCTGTGGGGAAGAGAGGTGCTGGCTGCAATGGACTGGGCTTTTCCTTGGAAGTGTTACCTGTCGCCAGTCTTTCCTTCTTCTCTGTCACATCGCTCGGCTTGTTGTTCCATTTTTCCCCTATTCTATTTGTTTTCTATATAAAACATGAAGATTATGGCCTTCTCCATCCGTTCTTTTAAAATGTATAGATATTGACGAAGTTTTCCTAGTTCTGTAGTATCCTACACGTCTTAGAGAAATAGGTATGTATGCATGTGAATGTATGAGTACATACACACCAGTATACACATGTCTACACAGACATACACACATGCATACAGACATAGAAACTCACATATATGTGAATATACGCATACGTACTATTCATTATGAGCCTACATTTATTGAGCACATATTCTGTGCCGAGCATGACGTTCGATGTCCCATAGACGGGACTTCTTTCCATCCTCTCCATCCGCTATGAAGTAGGCGCTCCCGTTATCCCATATTATGGAGAAACGGACTTGGGATTTAGTAACCTGTCTACATAGCACAGCGGAGCTGAGAATAAACTAAAAGTTGCCCGACGCCCAAGGCAGGGATGTGACTGTGACCCCTCGGTGCACTAACACCTTCCACGAGCCGGATGTTCCCCTGGGACCTGGCTAATCCGTGCAGGCAGGAGGAAGCAGTGGGCTGGGGCCTGGCGATCAGCATGCGGAATGGGGGTCTTTTCAGCTTCAGGATTCTGATCCGAGAGATCTGCCGAAGGAGGAGGCCTGAAGCAGAGGCGGAGAATGAAGCCTTTTCATGGCATGACGTCAAGAAGCTAGAGATGCAGGCGGTCACCTCTCTCAGGCAAGCGGGTGGTGTGGCCTGCCTCTCACCGATCACCTGGCCTCCAGCACCTCCTTGAAACCTCATCGGGTCCAAGGTCTGCGCTCAGGCTGCAAGGTGAATACCTATAGGTCTCCCAGCGACCGCACGCCGCCGGTGGCCAGGCTCCTTGTTTCTTGGTGGGTCTCCTCATTTCACGTGGAGGAAAGCGCGCGCCCAGGAAAACCTGAGCACCCTTTGCCGAGTATTTTTCTGAAAAACCTACTTACTCGTTGGGATGATAGCCCTGAAAATCCGCTCTACTGGTGGTTTTTGTTATTAGACATCTTTAAATAAGTTAAAAAAAAAAAAACCACCTACAAAAGTAAGAATGAATTTGAAGAGGGTTTGAGCGTATTAAAAATAAAAAGGAAGGCTTAAAGTCAGGAACTGTATTTGCGGTTTTGTTTCTCTTCCCAGAGACTCCCGCCGCGGGGCTCTGTGTGTGTTTAGTTACTGACCTCCCGGTCGGTCCTCGGAGCAGAGAGGCTCCCCCACACTGATTTACTCGGAGGGTTTGCAAGGAGAGCAAGCCCTCCGCCACTGGTGCCCGGAGGGGAGGAGAGGAATTTTTTTGTGAACCCCAAACCCGAAGCTCTTGGGCCTTCCAAATGAAATTATCTATGTTTTTATTAACAGAGCCCCTGAGTCACAAAGTTGGTTTTGATAAGAGGGAAGCAAAGAAAGGGAAAACTGCTGACATTATACTTTGGTTTCCAAGCCCACGTCCAGGTTCTAGGGGCCTCCCAGGCTCAGGAAGGACTGTGGTGTCTGTCCTGACACCAGACTCTGGAGTAGGAAAGGGCAGTCGGTCCTGCCTTACGCTGAAATTGAGCTTTCCACTTTAAGAGAAGGATCACAGGACACTTTCATAGGCACTGGTGTAGGTGTCTGTCTTTCTAGAAGTATTGTACTATAAGATTCACAAATAGCTTGGTCTCGTCCTCTCCATTCCATTGAGGGGAAAACTGAATATTATGATGTCCAAAGCATCTTTAAGTTTGGGAGTCAACGAGCCAAACCTTCTCATTCTTCATAAACTTTAGAATTCCTCTGACATTAAGAGAAAGGGGAAGGAAAGTGAGATCGAAGCACCACCTGGGCCAGTCGTAGCACCCAATTCCTTTTGCTTAGCCCTCCTTCCAAATTGGAAAGCACGCTTTTAAGCCGGTGTTGAAACATAACTTTCTTGAGCAACAAGTCTCCTTGAGATTCTAATGAAAACTGTGACCTCTCCTTTTAACCATGGACCCCAGGTTTAAAATCCCCAAGAAAACAAAGCATGCTGTCTTTGTACAAAATTTCAAACTATGCTCTTTTACAGGTAAAGAAAAGCAAGTGCATGCAGCTAAATCTTGATGCTCTGCAAGGCTGACCCCAATCCTGGCACTGTACTCTGCTGACCTAGGTCTTTTTCTAGCTCACTGGTCCTCAGATTTGCTGGACCCGAGAATCTCTGGAGAACAGATTAAATGCAGATTCCCAGGAACTACCTCAAAGATTGTCAAAGTCAAGGAGGACCCCAACTATATGTATTTTAAAGCAAAACTCCCTAGAGATTTTGATGCTAGTGATCCACAGACAACGCTTCACGAAAGACTGAATTCTAGCTGGCCATCCTGTGGTCACAGAAATTTTACAAACGAATGAATTAATAGGTAAAAGAAAACACATATAAATATGTGTATATTTTCCCTATAATTCAGGCTATAAAGGAGTGGGGATCTTCTTTCACATCTTATTTTCTAAGGTAAAAAGTATAGTAATCTGCTCTAAAATTATCAGGCCTATAAAAATCGGCTACAGTGGCTTTTCCAAAACAGGATGCCTACGATGGATGGAAATAAAACACATATTCACGGCAACAGAACACCGTTTAAACGGTCTATGGAATTATGGGCCCAGAACCCCTGATAAGATTAGAGTTTCCTGACCTGCGGCTGGTTTAGCAAGGCATTTCTCTCCGATGTTTACTATCAATGCTTCCAGATGTTTACTTTGCAATATTCCCAGTCTCCTAATGTGACAATCACGGGGAGGGTGCTTTGGGGAAGGGAAAGAAATATCAGCGTTAGCTGAAGAGTCAATGCACAGCACAAGCCCACCACATCCTTGGCATAACTTGGTTACCTTCTAGAACTTTAGTTGAACATCAAACAGTCTTGTCGGTTCTGTGTACTATGGAATGCTACGGAATTCTGCACGGGGTTGC
Source organism: Crocuta crocuta (assembly GCF_008692635.1). NCBI lineage: Eukaryota > Metazoa > Chordata > Mammalia > Carnivora > Hyaenidae > Crocuta > Crocuta crocuta. The sequence continues at coordinate 7,699,794 of NW_027532002.1, forward strand.
CTTCTCAAGAGTTCTTTACCCATCCCTTTCTCCAAAGGATGTTTTTAAGTTTTTCAGAAGTCCTCTACTTTTATCCTTGTAAAGTGCCATGAGCCCTTGAGAAGAGAAAGTGCCAGGCCCTCTGCAAGCCCAAAAATTCGAATGATGGATGAAGGGGAATGAGGATCATGACCTGTGAGTCATCAAGGGCTGCATCCACTGCTAAGTAGAAATTAAATGTCTGAATTACAGTGATAGTCCTTGTATAATTTCTGTTTGGCCAAGTCTCTGTCATATTAATACAGTCACGGTAGCACTGAAACAAACTATTAAAACAGACACCACACACAATTCCAGGGAATAGACAAAAGGGGAGATCTTGGTAGGTGCTGCGTGTCTGGGAAGATAATGCTTCAACAAGAGGTATGAAGGTTCTGGGACACAAAGGTCAGTGAACATGAAAAATAATGACAGAGATGATGAAACGGAAGAGGATGCTCAAGCGTTTCTTTGGCCACTCACAACCCTTTAAGCTAGAGGCCATCATGCCCCTCTCATGAAGTTTTACATCAATGGATGTAGCTTGGAGAAGCTTTGTGTTGATGGAAGAGGAACGGCCCCACGTTTGGAGAATAAAGAGATACTGATCATTGTTCAGGATTCTCATCTTTGAATGAAATAGTCTTGGGATACTAATCCTCTTTAAAGTTCTGGTTATTTTCAGAAATAAATAATCTGTAATCGCCAGCAAATTGCCTTTTCCATTTGATTTTTTAAAAAATGCCCTTGATGACTTCTCAGAGATAAACCCAGAGTTCTCCTTGTCTCAAATCTGAGAGGCCGCTGTGTGCACGAGTGTATGGTGTATGTATTCCTTGTTCCAAAATGACGTGGTCTCCATGATGCACAATTGTGCAGGGCAGCACAATTCTGCAAGGTTAGATGGTTTTGAGCCCAGAAGGCCTCATAACAGTTTGGGGCAGCGCCGTTTTAATTTGTCAAAGTTTCTGTTATTTTCACAAAGGCTATACAGCATTACCTGGTATCTCTATTTTTTTTAATTTTTAAAAATGTTTTATTTTTGGGAGAGAGAGAGACAGTGTGAGCAGGGGAGGGGCAGAGAGAGAGGGAGACATAGAATCTGAAGCAGGCTCCAGGCTCTGAGCTGTCAGCACAGAGCCTGACATGGGGCTCGAACCCACAAACCATGAGATCATGACCTGAGCCAAAGTCGGACATTCAACTGACTGAGCCCCTTACCTGGTATCTCTTGACTTGGCCGAACCACAGCAAAACTGAGATCCTTTTGTTTCCATCTGTCTCCCCTTTCAAGACCTCTCTTTGTATTTCCTGATACCCTTTTGTTCCTCACTGGTTTCAAGTCATCTTACAAAAGAATATAGCTGATAAAGGCAATTTTGCTCCATTGTACATGCTGACAATTCAAGAAAATGCAAAGCCCTAAATTATGGGACAGAAGATGGGAGGGGAATGTCTTAGTGTAAGGATGCTGCTGAAACTTTGGTTCTAGATCTCAGAGAAACAGCACAAAACAGAACAAACTAGGCCTCAGACCTCAGGGAGCCATCGTTCTAATGGGAGGAATGAGACAATAAACCAACAGACAGACAAGCAAATAAAAACTTGTAGATGGTGAGGGGCGCCTGGGGGGCTCAGTCAGTTAAAAAGTGTTGGCCTCTTGGTTTCAGCTCAGGTCATGATCTTGTGGCTTCATGGGTTCGAGCCCCATGGTGGGCACTGTGCTAGGAGAGCAGCGCAGAGCCTGCATGGCATTCTGTCTCTCCCTCTCTCTCTGCCCCTCCCCCACTTGCGCTGTCTTTGTCTCTCTCAGAATAAACTTAAAAAATATAGATGTCATATATATTAAATATTAAATAAAAAAATTATAGATGGTGAAAATGGCTCCAAAGCAAATACAACAGGGCGATGAGAAGGGACGTTGGTATGGTGGCGTCTTTTAGATAAGGTGTTCAGAGAAGTCCTCTCCAAAGAGATGGCATTTTACCTGAGAACTGAATAATGAAATTTGGAGGTGCGCGTGTCGACACGGAGGAAGAGGTATGTAGAGAGAATAACCTGGACAAACGCCCTGAGGCAAGAAACGACTAGGTGTCCTCCCTATTCAGAAAGAAGGCCATTGCAGGGAAGAGGAGAGGGGAAAGACAGAACGCGGGAGAGCTAGGGAGGGGTCTCACTGGCCACAACAGCGTTTCTCTTTTATTTTAAGGCAGAGAGAAGCCACTGGAAAGTCTAAAGAAAAGACTGACATAATCTGATTTTTATTTTAGAGTGATTGCATTAACTGCTATATGGAAAATGGATTGTCCGGAGTAAGAACTCAAGCTCGGAGGATAGTGAAGAGATTTTGCATCCAGTGGGGATGAAGGCTGGCAGCAGGCAACATGGCGGAGGAGTTCAGAGCTAGGACAGATTGAGGGAGAGCCAGCCGCTCTACCTGAGTTGGCCACAGGAGCCCGGAAGACGAGGAATCCAGGATGACTGTACTTTCAATCCCATCAGATGAGTAAATGCTGCTGCTACTGTGATGAAGAAGCCTGGTGTTGCATATGGCTCAAAAAAGGTCAAGAGTTTTGCTTTGGACAAGTTAAATTTGAGGTGTCTAGGGGCATACAGATGGAGAAATCAGGAAGGCAGAGAGGTAGGAATGTCTGAGCTCAGCGGGCGGTCAGGACTGAAGACGTCCCTTGGGAATCAATTCTGATTGACTGTCTTTAAAGCCACAGACGGGTGAGTGTCAGAACTGAGTCATGCGGGACACTCTTCCAGGAAGCGCTGGGCAGAGGAGGGGTAGCTGGTGAGGTGGGAGAAAAGAACCAGGAAGGAGGCAGTGGAGATTCCTGGAAGTCAGTGAAAGTACAACAGTCACTTTCAGAGGAGCAAGGAGTACACGTTTGTTAAAAATCACCTAATCAGTGACTCTTGTGGCTGTGTTCTGCCTAGGAAAGGACAAAAAGGCAACACAGAGAGGCAGCTGAATGAGAGAACAGTTTCTCTTTCACCCCATCACCTTCCTGCTAACACTTCTCTTTTTTTTTTTTTTTTTTTTTTTTTTTTGCCTCTGGTTGTAAATATCAAGACAGAAATTATTGTAATGCAGAACACTGAAGGATTTTATTTGCCAGCAACAAAAGGAGTTTTAGAAAAAATGCTACCTGGATCCAAAATCTTTTTTTTAAATGTATATTTATTTATTTTGAGCGGGAAGGGGCAGAGACAGAGAGGGAGGGAGAGAGAGAATCCCAAGCAGGCTCTGCACTGTCAGCACAGAGCCTGATGCAGAGCTCAATTCCATGAACCGTGAGATCATGCCCTGAGCTGAAATCAAGAGTCGGACACTACACTGACGGAACCACCCAGGCATGGGGCCAAAATCTTTTAGAGACCCTCTGCCTGGATACCTTTCCCTTTTACAGTCGCTATTCACGGGGGACTTAAACCATGGTTCTGACACCCAGGTAAATATAGGGTAGCTTTTATGAGCAAGAGATAAACTTTCTGTCAACAAGGATTCTGCTTTATTCATTACCAATTTTGAGATTAAGCAAAAATGATAAAATTGAAATTACCCATGGACATTAGATGGAGACCTTCTTTTGTCTCAAAGGCCAGGGAGAAGACTAAGAAGAAAATTCGGAGACATGTTTTTAAACAATAAACCTGACGAATGCATGCGATTTTAATAGCTTGAGGGCTTTCCTCACTTTCAGCCGGTCCCAGTGTGGGCTGCTCAGTAGGTTGTAAGAGCTGTTTTCTAATAGATATTTTCGGGAGAACACAGGTATCCTGGGACAGGTTTAAAATGGGAGGTCCTTTTGGAATGTGTGATGATATCAATTAATTTGGGCCCAGGACGCCCTGGATTAGAGAGGGGGGGGGGGGAGAGAGAGAAAGACTTGAGAAATTCACCACCCAAATTTCAAAAACCAAATAATGTATTTTAAAATGTAAAAGCCAAACTGTGGATGTTTTTATGAGGATCCTTATATTCCAGGTAAATCCAAATCTCCCTAAAATGTAATGGCATTGGGTCTGCATAAATCTGTCTCTTCCCTGAAGATGACTTCTAAAGAGCAATGAAGGAAAGCACGGGGGTGCAGGTAACTGCGGTAGTCTGTGGGACCAAGGGCTGCAACAGTCATTTTAAATTTGGAGGGACAGGCAGAAAAATATTCTAACATTTTCAAGGTGCTTTGTTAACCTCGTAGAGCGCTAGACCAAGAAGATTTTAAAGTCCAACTTTTCTTCCTTTTGCTAAGAAACTGAAGTCAACTGGTAAGCGTCACTAACTCAACATCACCCCAGGAGTCTGATGCCCAAGTCTGAGCTTTTATTGCAGCCCAGGAGGCCTGGGATCTCTGGGTTGTGGGGAGGTTCTCGTGGATTCAATTCCCTGAATTCGTTCTTGGCCTTGGGCCCTTGGGAGTGGCAGTTGTGCCCTGAACAAGGTCAGTCAAGGGGCACTGGAAATGGCCCATGGAAACAACAGCTGGGGTCCAGGGCACGTCCCCTTAACGGAGTCAAGATGGCCAGACTCTGTCGATCAGAATTTGTCAGAGCCTATTTCATACTCCATTATTAAATGCCCTGATGTTTTTGTAACCAAATAAATGCATTATGAACAGGACCCTTTTCCTGTAGTTCTCTACAACATCCTGGATCTGTTCTGAGGAGTGGATAAAAAGCAGTAGAGGCTCTGGCCACAATCATGCCAATTTATACGCGCTGTAAAGCAATCTGTTACTTCATTTAATCCTCCTCGAACTCTTCCCAAGGAGAAAGCTGAGGTCAGAAAGGTATAATAACTTGGTCAAGAACACAGAGTTGTGAACTAGATCCCAGATCTTCTGAATCTTAGTGTTTTTTCCATAATATAACTTTTCTCCTTATTGGGTCTCCTAGATGCATGTTGTTTTATTTTGGAAGGTGATTTTTGTGTTTGGTTGGCTGGGGTGGTTGGATCTCTCTCTCTCTCTCTTTTTTTTTTTTTGTAACTGTAGTAAAACATACATAAAATTGACAATTTTAACCTTTTTTAAATGTACAGTTCAGTGGTATATAGTTGAACTTTTGTGGTAGGGAAGAGCCAAGAAGTGTAATAAGAAGTATTATAAAAATAAAAGTTAGTAAGTCTTTACTAAATGCTGAGCAACGTGCGAAGAGTTAACCTTCAATATCTCCCTAAATTCTAAAAGCAAATCCGTGGCTGCAATTCTTATCCGTTTTTCTACATAGATGAAGAAACACAAGCTCAGAGAGGTTAAGTCATTTGCCCAAGGTCACACAGCTGGCCCCTGCATTCAAGTCACAAACCAGGGCAGTTGACTGACATAGTCACACTCTAATCCACCACACCTTGCTTTTCCTTTGGGGCTGCTGTTAAACAAAACACAGAAGAACTGAAAGGCCCAATTCTTCTTTCTCGACTTCTCTGCCTGGTTTGAAAGAGACAATCTGAACAATTAGGATCACTCTTTTCTAGCTGAAGCCAGCAACATCTAAGACTGACTCAGGGTATCCAAATTATGCTTATGCTAAAGCAAACTGTAAGAGAACCTCATGTTTTTGAGAAGAGATGGTGGAAAGCAGGAAACATGTTTCTAAATAGGAAGTGTCCGAATTCATTTCGCAATGAATGTCACTAAGTAACTCAAGCGAACCATTACACATTTTTAGATAACAGGTTACCCAAAACAGGTTATAGGAAACGTAATTATAACCTCATCAAAAAAGCAGGCTTCCTATAGACTGATGGAAAAAAATACACACACACCATATAAATATGTACACGCCGAGTCTTTCTGTACCAGTGAACTTCTGCTATTTTGACTTGTACTGATGTGTATCCTCAGGTTTTCAGACGGCACATGGGAGATAGAGAGAATTAAAAACAAACTTTAGACAACTACCTCATAAAAGCTGCATACCTCCTCGTGCCCTACTCTTTGTATACAAGTAAGCATTCATGGATGAAACGTGTTTATATTATTTTTGGATAAACCGGCAGCTTCTCTTAGTCTGTATTCATGACTGCAGAAAATATTTCCAATGACAGACACACATTAGTAGCGCCTAGGATCCCAAAATCAGGAAGACAGTCTTAATAGACAGATACACTTAAAATCACCAATGAACTTGGAGAGCCTGGGTGGCTCAGTTGGTTAAGTGTCCAACCGACTCAGGTCATGATCTCACCGTTTGTGGGTTCGAGCCCCATGTCGGGCTCTGTGCTGATAGCTAGCTCAGTGCCTGGAGCCTGCTTCAGATTCTGTGTGTCTCTTGCTCTCTGACCCTCTCCTGCTCATGCTGTCTCTCTCTCTCTCTCAGAAATAAAAAAATAAAATAAAAGGCAATGAACTCAAACACTTCTTGAAATATGTGCCAAATGGTCTTAAACACATTTTACTTTCTCTTTTTTTTTTTAAGTTTTATTTATTTATTTTGAGACAGAGTGCACGCCCATGCTCTAGCAGGAAAGGGGCAGAGAGAGAGAGAGACAGAGAGAGCGGGAGAGAGAATCCCAAGCAGGCTCTACACCACCAGCGCAGAGCCCGACACGGGGCTCGATCTCACGAACTGTGAGCTCATGACTGAGCTGAAATCAAGAGTGGAGACACTCAACTGACTGAGCCACCTAGGCGCCCCCAAAACATTTTGCTTACTATCTCATATGGCAGGGGACACTAAGAATGACATTAAGAGGGAGGGAGAACTAGAACAGAAAGCATGAGAAGAAGGCCCAGGGAGCTGGGGCTCTGCCTCGTGCCCAGTGCATGGGTCCTCAGGGCAGCCCCTGGCTTTCAGCTGAGAAGCACACCCTTTCAGCAGGACACAGGGAGCAGCAGACCCTCAGAGCAGGTGAAATTCCAGAAACAAAGATTCTTGCCACAGGAAACAGACCCTCAGAGCTTAGAGCAGAACAACAAATCCTCTGTTCCAGGAGCTTGGCTTGTGGCCACAGCCAGACCGTCCCCTGATGCCCCTAATGTGAGGATCCTGTGCTGGAGATAAAGTCCCACAGTGATGTCTTGCTGTTGTTTCTTTCTATTTTGCAATGATTTCTGATTTTCAGAAGAGCTGCAAGATACTACACGGATTCCCTGCACACCCCTCACTGAGCCTCCGCTGCTGTTCATTTCTTCATCAACCCTGGCACGTTTACAAAAACCTAGAAACGAGTGCTGGTGTAATGCTATTAACTATAGGACAGACTTCATCAGACTTCTTTTTCTCTTCTAGGATACCACTATAACAGGGCTTTGATAACTTTATTCCCTTGTTCAAAACAAGCTCTCGGGTTCCTGGGGGGCTCAGTCGGTCAGCTCAGGTCATGATCTGGCCGTGTGGGAGATGGAGCCCCATGTCGGGCTCTGCGCTGACAGCTTGGGATTCTCTCTCCTTCTCTCTCTCTAACCTCCCCCTGCTTGCTCTCTCTCTCTCTCTCTCTCTCTCACTCTTTTTTGCAAAATAAATAAATATTAAAAAAAAAAAAAACAAGCTCTCAATTGCTAATTGAAGTAAATGTTCTTCTGTTATTTGATTGCATCCTGTATTTCTGGAATCATCACCACTATTCACCAACCTGTATCCTATAAGGTTTGGCTAGAGCCAAACTGGACATGTCTGCTTTCTCTCAGTATATCCCGATCTTTCCTACATCCACAACTTTGCTCACGCCAGTCCCTCTACCTGAAACATTTTCCAGGGCTCAGGGTTCTAAACCGTCTTTAAGGCTCAGATCAAGTGCTTTCTACCTTAAGAGAACATTCCTAGTTCCTCAGGCCAGGGGTGTTCTTGCCTAAAAACTCTCTGGTGTGCAGTTTTGGTGTGTTTCTTGAGTTGCACGTTGGTAAGGGTACCACCAAATGGGATATCAAGGCAGGGCAGGGTAGAGGCCAAGGCCTGAGCCTCCGAGGGTCCGTAAGAAAGAAGGTTCTGGACCCTGAAAGGGGAAAGGTAACAGAGCCCTGGATGTGGGCACTTCAGAGAATTTGCAAAGCTGCTTCACATCCTCAGCCACTGGCAGACCCAATTCCTCAGAATGCTCAAGGCCCCACAATATAATTTCATTCTCCTCTAGACTGAAATCATATCATCAACTAAAAAGAGCAGGATATTTCCTAACTATATGATTCTATTACTTTAACGGGAATAAAGCCCGTTTTCACCCAAACTCTGTGTAGAGGATACCCTAGTGCTTTGTAAACTTTTGTGTTTAGGTTTTTGTATTTTGTCCTTCTTTCCCTGTTGTATTAAAGATTATATTGTACGTACACTTTTTCTTTTGTAGCCACACTTCAGGGGGGAACATGAATGTATCACTGACTGTTGCGATGTTTTGCATTTTTATAATTCTACCTTCATATCTGCATCATTATTTTGTGTAGTTACAGATATATAATACAAATGATTACCAAACAAGAAATAAAGCTTGACGTATCCAGAGATGTTTTCAAAACCCAGACAATGGAAAGGAAGGTATGATGTGACCTCTCATATTAGAAGGCAGAACCCTGATTTTTCTTCTCTGCAAATGAAAAGATGTGGTATGCTTTTTACTAGTTTCCTTAACATCTCTTAGCCTTAAGTGAGCAAATAAGGTTAACCGAAACGGAACAGTATAAAGTGCGATCAGGCATTAGACCAAGAAAAGGACACCTCATGAATGTGATAAAATGTGATATAACCTCATGACAGGGTGTTTTGTGGAAAAGTCTTATTTTTATATGTGACTATGCAATATTCAGGGCTGGGGAGATCATGCAAGAAGGCATATGATTAACTTCATGTGAGTACAAGGCAGACGTGAAGTTTCTAAACCTTTAATTATCTTGCACTCCGTAACTGTTTTTCTTTTTAAAGGCAAAACAAACGCTTAGAAAATTCTATTAATAAGAATTAAACGTTTGCAGCTTGCAGTGTTTTAAAAATCTAACACATCCCTCAAATAAAAATATAAATGTGGGCTAATTTCAAGTCTATTGAAGAGCTATTTGTTTTTGTTTCCTGGGCTCTGTCATTTTAGGAAGACAGGCTGGATGTGACTTCAAAAACAACTGTATAGAAAGCTGTTTATTTTATTTGCAAACTTAGAAATATTTTGCAAGTTTACAAATAAACGGAACAAATTTTTCTCTTGTAATACTGAAAAGGTTTCTTTTCTTTTTTTTAAACTGTTTCATCTTTTTTCTGGTCTTTCTTTATTGTTTTTTTTTTTTATCATCCAATGGGATTTACTTAGAAAATGATTCCAATCCCAAAGAAAATATTTAGGCAGATTTATTCATATCCTTGCGTTTAACCTGGATAGAAGCAGCATGAACGTATTTAATTGAAGAAAGGAAATATATTCACAGCTCCTCTTGCATATAAACACGTGCTTTTTACTCCAAAAACCTCAAAACATTCGATAAGAACTTAAACACCTTCAAAACAGCTTCTAGAAAGGGACATAGTAGCATTTTAATTGCCAACAACAAAAAGTTTCAAGCCACGAGAAGGACAGGGTACGTGTTTATAAGACGACACACTGCAGACTACATATCCTTGATGGCTGTGACTGGCAATACAGCGCTTGCCCTGGGACTGAGCAGGTCCACCCAGGGACAACATGCATCTGAGAACGTTGAATGAGTTTGTGCAAATCTTCTGGATTTGTGTTGAGTGGGTCATTCATGGGCAAGTCAAAACTTTCTGTAGGATCCCAAGAGCATCTATGTTTGCATCACACTTCACCTCAAAGCAGATCCCCAAATCTTGTCACTGATAGCCCCCACTCAGTCAAAGCAGAATTTGTGACCACCGTGCAAAATGCAGGCCAATAAGAGCCTCACTGAATTTCCTGAAATAGAACGTGGCCTGCAAGGGATCACTTCTCCCTTGTTGCTGCTGCTCCCTTCCTTTTCCTTCTCCCTTTTTGGGGGCCACCCTCCCACACCCTGAATTTTATTTTATATTTTTAAAATCTGTTTTAAAAAGCCAAATAAGTTTTGGGCTGATTCTCAAAAAAAAAAAAAAAAAAAAAAAGCTGCNAAAAAAAAAAATCTGCACCTGCATATATAAAGGACCCGTTAACAGCAGGAAAGAGATGTGATTTGGGACTAGCTCAAGGCAGGGAACTACCCACTGAATCATCGCTGACACCTCCAGGGTTTCTTTGGAGGTCTCCCATAAGAACACGGACACAGCCCAGCCTGGTTCAGCTTATGAGAGCTTAGCTGAAGGTGGTATGGCCGCCAGCCATATTACTCACTGGGGATATTGAGTCATATACATTTATAAGGAGTGGGCACAGAACATTAAATATCCCTAAGGTGTTTTGTAGCTTGAATGATGCTGCTGAGGCCCAGGGTGATGGAACTCAATTCCTAATTCCGGGTATAACGTACAAATTTCACGTCCACAATATGCGTTTCGTGTTTAGTTCCTAAATTTTTGGCAATCGCTCCTTGTAACAACGTTCCTGCGTTTCCAGATATGAATGTTTATTATTTTTTGAGAGACAGCAATGAAAAAGACAGCAAAAAGTACATTTCCTTAGACTGTTAAGGCCATTCAATCCATCATGGGTGGAATGGCCTTTATATGGGATTTTGTATTTGCTTAAGGTGTAAGAAACACGCTGTGTTCTTCTTTGTGTTTTAGACTTGCCCCTTAATTCTACTTGGGTAAGTTAACCTCAGAAGTTAGATCACACTCACAGTAACATGTGTGAGATTCTATCAGACACCATTCAGGCTGAACACAATTTGAATAATGGCTTTGCAAGGAGAAGAATAAATCTTCTATCTTTTATCTCAACCGCTAGTAGCTGAGACTTATCAGTTCCAGCAATTCCCCCACCCCATATCCTTCCCAATTCCTCTTACTTACAAAAAGAAAGAAAAAAAATGATAGAGCTTGCCTGTCTGTTTTCCTCCCTACCTTCTTTATAAAGTTCCTAAATACATTCTTTTTAAGTTTCATTGAAACTTGGGCATTTGGTAAGTTGATAGTTATAGCATGCTCACAGCTGTGGGAAAACTGACATAAAAAATAACCAGCTCAGAAAAATGGCCCATGCACAGCATCTTTGAGTTTTTATGTTTTATTAGCAATTTGGACTCATTACTGTTTGGGGGAGGAAGGAAGGGAGGTCGATGTTTCTGCAAGTTGTTTCTTTAATGTATTAAGCAGAGTTTCCCAATCAGGTTTAATGCAACTCTGCCCAGTCCTTTTAGCTGGGTTCCAGGAGATTCAGGAAATGGTGACCACTGGCCCCCATTCTCCTCCACCCACTACTCCCCTTACCTCTACACTCCCCCACTTTCCTTCCCTGAAATTCATTATCCAACAGTAGAGGTCACGCTGAGTATTTTACGAAGCTTCATAGAAAAGTGAGATAACCTCTTTATCTCAACCCAGTATGCTCTCTGATCTTTCCCCGCTTTTGTCTTCTCAGTCTTTTCCACAAAAGCAGGATTACCACTTGCGGCTACCACGGTGTCACTGCAGTTTTGAATTATGACAGCCAGAAAGAGCTGGGTAATATTTAATAGCCTGAGATCACAGACTTCCCTGACACAATACTTAGCCAGGTCTGTCCCTCTTTCAGAACTCTCATTATTTGTACATGTTCTATGACTTCTGGAGAGAATATACTATCTCTAAAACTCTCTTTTCCTCTCCTTTTTGCTCTCCATGGTATTAATCATCCCCACCCTTCACCCATCCACCTGAAAGAGCTGTCCATTTTGTCACAGAAAAGCATTAATGAAGACTATAAGAATTCTGTTCCTAATCTTTGGTGACTCTTGGTGAATCTTTGGAACATAAAAACAAACTGCATGCTGAAATGGCTTTCTGTAGCCAGACTCAGGAAAATCATCAATTATCACAATGGGGAAAACATTAAATCCTCAGGCATCAAGTCTTCCAACTCAATTGCCACTCTTTCCCTAAGAACACAGGAACGAGGATGAAGGAACAGGAATCAAAAGAATGAAATAGGAAAATTCATTTACTTAAACCCTCACCCTCAGAGGAAGGAAGGAAGAAAGGGAGGGAGGGAATAGTGAGGGAGGGAAGGAAGGAAGGAAGGAAGGAAGGAAGGAAGGAAGGAAGGAAGGAAAAGGGGAAGGAGGGAGGAAGGAAAGAAGGGAGGGAGGAGGAAAGTAAATGACTGGTAATATTTTTCATCTTTCCAAAGACAAAAAGTTATTGTAAAAGCCCTCTAAGGAATTGAAACTGGCAAAGATGTGGAATCTGAAATATCAAATCATACTCAAAGGGGTGAATTAGCTCAATACTCCTTGATTTGATGCATAGCTCAGAGACAAGAATGTTAATTCCACCTCTATCAACAAGATGACTAGTTCAGCTTGTTTTTCATGACTAGTTCGAGAGCTCTCGGGAGGAAAAATAGTAGAAGCTAAGTAAGCAGAAAAGTCCTGTATGATGGGTTTCTAGGGCAGTACAGCTCTTAATTGAGGTCCCGGGACCAGCAGCATCAGCATCATCTGGGAACTTGTTAGAAATGTAAATTCTTGGGCCCCACTCCAGACCTGCAAATCAAAATCTCCAAGGGTGGAGACCAGGAATCTGTGTAATTGCCTTCCAGGTAATTCTGCAGGCTAAATTTGAGAAGCATTGTAAACATCCTGCCCCTAAAAGATTTGAGCCTGCACTTGGGAAGGAATAGTAATTACCAAGCCCTCATTCAATGAAATAGCAGGATTATTCAAGTACATGGGAGAATATAAGACAAGGTATAGAAGACCACATTTATTATGAGCAAATGAGAGAAGAGAACAGAAAAAAATGAATACACATGCAAACACATATGGGGGGAGAGAACTCAAATCACCATGTGAGAATAAGCTTTCAGTCTCTGATAGCTCAGTCTAGAAACTAGAGATAGTTTCAACCAGAAAATATAAAAATGGAATTTTGAACCACAGATTTATGGTCCCATCTTGCCTTGGAGATTCCTTAGGCTTCACACACAAGGGGAGAGATATTTCTCCAGGTAGTATCATACCCCCCCCCCATATTGACACACATAAGAAGTGGAATATTCAGTAATAGGGGAAATTGTGATCTTTCAACAATACTGATGCTTCACCTATATCTGCCTCCACATCTGTCAATGAGAATTAAAGAGTAAAACCAAAAGGCAAAATAGGCAGACAGTGGCTAATGCATAAACCAAAGGCTGTCTCATCCCTTCATTATCCTCCTGGAGGGAAACAGGCAGAGCTTGCTCAGGGCAGAATGCTCCAGAGAAAATCTCTCGCACATCTCACAGCACATTCACTGGTCAGTTCCTCCGAGTCCTTGTGCTGTGCGCGTGTGCTTGCGTGTGAGTGTACATTGTGCGCGTGTGAGCGCAGAGGGTCATCATTTGCAGGTAAGTTCTTAAATCAAACTTCAGAGCGAGATGACAAGTCAGCTTTATGGTTTGGCCCCCAAAGACATACTGCGGGGAGCAAAAATCAACAACCCTGGGCAGCACAGGCTTCGGCGGGCCAAGTTTAACCACCGCCATTTCCTGCTGAGGCAAGCACAGGAGCGCACTTAACCCACATTGTGTTTGGAACGCCTCTCGGTGGCATAAAGTACTGAGCTGTGGTGAAGCCACCTGGTGAAGTTACTCACCATTAGAGCTTTTTAGGCACTCGGGACCTCTGCCCTTTGAATTCAAAGGCCAGGCCCTTTGAATATCTTGTCCAAACCACCTTAGTTCCCTCCTCCCCCCACCACCTTTTCAATCAAGGTTGGTGGCTGACCCAAAGCAGTAAAGCACCATTTCAACTCAATAGACCATCATCAGAGAATGGAGCCGGCTTTTCTTCTGCTTGCTCCCTTTAGGTTCCTGGTAATGAGCTTAATATGTTCTCTTGATGATCAGATCTGTGCAGCTGGAAGAGTGGCATATTGTCCTGCTGTTCACTAAGGGGCGAGCTCATGGTCCCTGGGGGCTGGCATGCACAGACCTAATATGAAACGCACTCATAGGAAATGGATCCAAACAAAGAACGGTGCTTCCCTATCACACGGTGTTTCTGCCCAAGTACAGCATGTCAGTTTCCTTCACAGCTGGCGTGTGTGCCTATTGTTACAGGACAAGCAGTATCATTTATAATGTTTACCATTTGTCTGCAACTTTCATATTAAATCCTCATTACCTTGTCTTTAAAAATAATGTATCAGATTTCAAACTGTGTGTAAATGCAAGAGAAGGGCAGTGAGCCAAACAGGATCCTCACTACAAGGACCGGTGAATGAGTGTGCTTTGACGCTAGAAAGAATCAGAGGGAACTTGGAAACCCAATAAACTGTTGCTTACTTAAGAGAAAAATAACATTCAGGATAAGCCAAAGCTTTAATGAATTGTGTGTCTCTCTTAATAAAGACAGGGAGTTTCATTTATGAAGGTAAGTCTCTCTAAACCTAGCAAGTAATTTATGCTGGCAGATATGCAAATAGCCAAGAATAAAGAGATAATGATGTGAGAAGATTTTACTTTCATGCAGAAAGAGGGAGAAGCAGTTCCAATGACATAGAGACTGGGCTCCATGGAAGTTGGGGGGCTGGGTGGTAAAGAAAAGGAGAATAGGTATGGGACAATCTTTATCCCCATTCAACAACAGTAATTCAAAAACCATTGAGCATCCAGCAAAAACGATACAAATAAGTCATAAACAATTATGGTGTAATAAATGCTATGGGAGCACAGTAGGATGTGTCAGGAGATTGGCCACTGGGAATGGAGGATGAGGAGGAATAATGCAATTAAAGAAGGCTTTCCTGAGAAGGCAACATTTAAACTGGGGTTTGGAAGCCAGAGAGAAACCCAGCAGGAGCAGGAGCTATCAGACCTTTAAACGAAGAGCCATGTTTTCACCTTTCATACGCCAACACCACTCCCTCCCCAACACATGTTCAGCCTATAGCAAAAGCTCAACTGGTGCTCGATGAAGGAGTGTTGATAAACATTCAGACAGAGAAAACATCTCGCAAGAAAGCAAGGAGCTGCCAGAGTGGCTGGCCTGTTCAAGGCCTGCAAAGTAGTGGAGAATGCCTAAGGGCAAGGTTTGTGGAGGCAGAGAGAAGGGGGAAAGTAAGCTGAGGTCAGGTTGTGAAAAAGCTTTGTAGGTAGTGCCAAGAAGAATGGCTTTTTCCTCTGGAATCTGGCATTTCTCAGGATGTGTTTTAGGGGAACATGGGTTCCGCAGAATATTAATTTAAGAATATAAATGGGACAAAGAAGGGATGGGGAGCAGAAAGAAGCAGGAGACATAACTCCACATTTAAATAAGTTGAGGAAACCTTCGGTTCAACAAAATTATCCAGGCATTTTATGGCATGATTTCTCAGTTTTTAATAGAATAATATTTTATCTCCAAATCAGTGTGGACAGTACTAGATAGTGGAGCTTATACCTGTTACAATTATGCATCTGTTTGAGTAATTATTTTCTCTGTTTCCCCAATAAGATTATCAACTCTGACAGGACAAGAGCTAACTCTGGCTTTTCTCACCATTATATCTCTTGTGAATAACAGAATATCTAACACATAGCAGATGCTCAAAAAATTGTTGAATGAATAAATGATAGCTTGGCTGGGTATAGAATTCTAGGTTCAAAGTAAATTTCACTGTTTTTTTTGTTTTTTGTTTTTTTACAATTATACTTTGTTCTCTAGTAGCTAGTGTTGTATGATGAGAAGTTTGAGGTCATTCTGAATCTTATTCTTTTATTGGTAGCCAGGTCCTTTCTTTCCCCCTTTAAAAGTTTATAAAATTTTCTTTTTACTTTTATCAATAAGCCATAAGCCATAAAAGCTATGTATTCTAAACATAGCATAGTTTTGATAAATGTTATTGACAGGGGAGAGGGAAGAGTCTCAGTAATCTCAGTTTATTTGAATGCAGTTCTTTTATTCTAATGCCATTCCTGCTCTTTGCAATTACTGACTTGAAGTTTGGAGCATGGCTGAGGGCCTGGGGAAAAAAACCTACTTCCTTCTGGTGTCTTGGGCAGCAGTTTTCTCTACTTTTTCTCCTCTGTTCTGATAATATCTTCTAGAAAATCCTCAAAATTGTGGGTCCAGTCATGGTGCTCTTTGTCATTTCTCAGGGGTGTTATCATTTTATTCACATATATGAGTTTTATTTTATTTGTATATATAGATTATTTCAAGAGAGGCAGGTATATGTACTTGTTTTGCCATTCTGAACTACTATATTTGTATTTCAGTTTTTTCATTTTAAATGTTTATTAGAGATATCAAAATTATAATGAAAGTTAATTCAGTTTGATCTAATCCATATGGAAATAGATTTCTTATGTGTGTAAATCAGGAGGCAGGCTAAAAACTAAAAAGAACTGCAGAATTTGCTGTCACCAAGTGACGTGTATTTATAACTTGCTTTCTAGCTCCTTCTGCCAAAGGATACCACGAGCATCAACAACAAAATATTGGTCCAAGGCTTTAGGCTCTTTGCATGTAAGTCGTATCTGGCTAGAGGACAGCATCAAAGCATACTGAAAGAAGAATAAAGCAGCTTCGGAAATGGGTTTAGGAAAAGCATTCTGCAGCAGACACCTTAAACTTCCTCCTTAGTGGAAACAGTGCCTTGTTGCCTCTTTTGGAGCCCAGTTTACCCTCCTTGGCTTAAAATATCCAACATCCTATCAAGCATTTAACTCTGAACACCATTTCCATCTTCTGAAGTGCCACAGGAACCGACTCCAGCTGCTAAGGGGACTTTCCAGATACTAAATAATTGCCTGCAAAGGCTTTCCTCATGCGTGTCTAATAAACAGGAAAAATCCCGCCCGCCCAGTACACTTATTGAGGAGATTGTTTAAAACATTGACTCTCTTGCACATTTGTGAAAGCAATGAGTCAGTAGGTCAGGGTTCCGAGGCAGATAACCAAATAAAATGTTCTTTCTCGATTTGGAGCTCCCACAACATGAGGACTTATTATAAATTATGACCTGTGTATTATATTTAGTGCAATGGCTTAAAGCTTGCTAGCTTAGAGAGCTAGCCAATAGAGGACTATAGAGAAAGCGCTCATTTACTGCAAATGGTCTATAGCATATCTTGGTGCTGTGGGTTTCTTTTTTTTTTTTTTTTTCCCTACAACAGGAGGCTGTTATCTCTACCCGTGTTTGTTTCCAGTTGTGCAGCAGCTGTCAGCCCTTTTCTTATCCCCCTCCCCAAACGAGAGACTCAACATAGCCTTCCCATCACCCCTTACTTTAATCAGCCTGGAGTCTGAGAAAGCCAGGCTGCATCCTCCTGGGAGCTCCATGAGCCGCTGGTGGGCTACTTGGCCAGACCTCAGCGAGCTGTCTATTTGATAGTGTCTCTCACGTTTCTGTGTGCATGAGTGCAGACGTGCTTTGTTCAAGGATGCCTGAGCTCCCCAGTGCAGCTGTAAGGACTGACTTCTCTTGCAATGAAGATAATTGCTGTATGCACAGAGCAGAAACTCTTGCCTCCTCCACCAGTGTTAAGCATCTCTAGCCTGTGCAGAATTGCAAACAAGTCAGTCTGACAAAAGAAGTCTTCAAGACAAAACAAACACCCAAATCGGTTCACAGGCAGAGGTAGATAAGAGCTATTGTTTGGCCCCATGATTTTGTTTCTTTCCGGGTTCACACAACCACAGAGTTGGTCACGAAATGAATTTTACTCCTTGACTGGAAATTTTACCCTTATTCTTTGGAAAACAGAAGTCTGGGGGATGCACGGGAGAAATGGCTCCAAAAAGCAATTAAAAATTCATCCTATCATTTGTCTGGACCCATAATTATCCCGGGTGTGCAAGCCATGCTCCACCCTCATCAGTGCATTTATTTATATTGCATGCTCTGCATTAAGGAGGACAAAGGTGTGGAGTAAATGATGCTCACAGTCACTAATACACTGTTTACGCAAGAGTCAGATAAGATAGACTATAATGTGCCTGCTCAGTGAGCAGACAAGAAATGGAACCAGCAGTTCATCATTTTGTTCAATCAGTGTTCTCTGTGTGCAAACAAAGAGATTTATACACACAATAAAGCAATAAAAACATCCTTCAGAATATTTCTATGAATGAGTTTATGACTGCACTCTAATGAGCCATGCCGGCATATATCTAAGCAGCTGGCTTAGGATAGCTGATTGGTTCCACTACTTTACAAAGGAGACACAATGACTAGAATAGAGAGCTTTGGAACAATTTTTTTTTTTTTTTTAAATTGTAAGCCAAAGGGTGGGGAGGGGGTTGGCGAGGAGTAGAATTGCAGAGACAAAGGGGGTTCAATGCAGCACTAATGCCACTAGACAGAGTTGTCAAAGCAGGCTCTGGCTTGGTTCCTGAATTGCTCTTGACCTGACAGGTTATATTTAGAAACCAATTGTGCGGAGACATCCCCTTCGAACTGTGAATTGGTTACCTACTTCTCTAACGCATGGCCCGGAAAACTTTTTTACAAAGCACCCACCATATGCTGAAGACCCTTTGTGAGTATGGCAGGTGTGGGTAATGGGGCTGGTGCCTTACAAATGGGGCAGGTGTATTTTCAGAAGGGATTATGTGTGCTTGCGATCATATCTGCACAGAAACATATTCCATGCATCCCATCATTTAAAATTCTCTTGAAAAGCTCCTTTTCCTCTATTTTCTTCTCTCCCCAATAAACGGTCTCATGTGTTGTCTTATGATGTGGCTGTCTTGCAATATGTTTCAAAAAAAAAAAAAAAGCAGATACTGAAAGAAGAGTTAAATCTTCTTGGATGCAAACCTGGCTTCTTATAATCAAGGAGGAACACATTACAAACAAAGTAGCCTGTAATAAAATGCAGGTCGGTTCCCTCTCTAAAGCTCTAGCAGGAATGAAAGTGTGACTGAGCAGTGATGTACTTTCTTAGAAAGGTCCCTACTGTTCCTTCACACCACAGTCCCTTCTTCTAGGCTGAGTCCAGGAGATTGTACAGACAGCCACCGAAGGTATGTGTATGCAGCACACATCCAAGGCTGTGCCCACTTACCTGCATTATGGGGTAAATCAAAGACACAGGCAAAAATTCCTATTCATTCATTTGTAAATATGGCACCACTATGAAAGCTAAACTCACACGCATCATGACTAACAGAAGCTTTTTAAATTTCTTTGTATTTAAAGAGTTTTTGGTGTAACTTTATAGGCAGGCAAAAGTTGGAAGAGTAATACCATAAAAACCTAAGTAGCCACCACTCAGACGAAGAAATAAAATATGACAAGTAGAGTTAGACGTTCACCTGTAACCCCTTCTGGGTCCTACTCACTCCTCTCCAACAGCTATAGGGATCACAGTGTATTGAATTGGGTGATTACCATTTCTATGCCTGTCTTTATATTTTTGCTACATACGTGTGTACTTTTGAAACTCTTACTTTTCAGCCGGGATGCCTCATTGGTTTCCACTGTGATGCTTGGTTATTTTTAATGGTTTCTTTTTTTGAATGTTATTTATTTCTGAGATTGAGAGAGAGAGAAACAACATGAGCAGGCGAGGGTCAGAGAGAGAGGGAGACACAGAATCGGAAGCAGGCTCCAGGCTCTGAGCTGTCAGCACAGAGCCCGACGCAGGGCTCGAACCCATGAACCATGAGATCATGACCTGAGCCGGTGTCGGACGCTTAATCGACTGAGCCACCCAGGTGCCCTTGTGATGTTTGGTTATGTAGGAGATGTTAAAATATGGCACTTTTTTAGTTTGTAAAAATATCGCCCATATGGCACCCATGTCCCTAAACCATTTGCAATCTCATCCCTGGTGACTCTGTGCTGCAAACATACAAAACAGAGTTCAGCAAAGGCAAATGAATTATCTAGGGTCACACATCACCTCAGTAGAAGAAAACACCACATGGAGGGCTCCCACCCCTGCCTCCCACTAGCCTATGATGTTGTTGTGCTCTAGGGCTTCATAATATATTTATAAGTGCTCTACAATATGTAATAAATCATTATGTATTGATTTAAACAGTGCCATTTGCAAGCCTCAAAGCGCTTTACTGTATTACATACATAAAGGAATCCAGTCACTCCGCCAGCCACTGACAAGCAGCAGTGAGAAGCCCCGGCTCCTAGAGCGGTGTCAGCAAAACTCCAGAGCAAGCTGCAAACCAGAAGTGAGTGAGTCACATCGACTCCTGTAAGCAGCAAGCCTTGGCTAATTGCTGAGGGAATATGCACTATGGTGTATCTTAGATTTTTAACTGTTTGGATAGAGAGAATCTTATATTCATATAAATCAATGTGTTCATTAGAGGTTTGCTGTGTGGGAAACTTCATAGGTGTAATGTGTTTTGGCTACTGGAAATGAAAGCTTTAAACAATGCAGTAAAGGCAGGTGAATGGGAAAAAGCCACACCCTCCTATATGCAGCTTCAAGTGACAGGCACCTGTCAGTCTCATTAAGATGTCAGTGGAGCCAAAAGAAACTCCCATGGTCAGGATTTGAGATTTAAAAACTCAATCTAAAGGTTGTGGTATGTTAATGCCAGTTGCACCAGATTTGTGAGAGCCAATTGCTAAATATTCAGGAATCCTGTAATGGTCCTTAAACTGTTGGGAGGTGGAAACGGACTGCAGTGGGGGCACGGAGATTAGCAAACTCTATAGATCACAGATCAGGACTTTCTCCCGCAGAAAGTGGTTTGCCAACCCACCATTGCTTCTATACATCCTTGGGGTAGGGTTGGGGGGGTTGAAGCTTGAACCTAATGTTTCCTGGATCCTGAAAAGAGTCTTTTGAACAGCTTACAGATTCATTCACAGATAGTTGTTATGGAAAAAGATCTTTGTACCTGGCTGGCAAGTAATGTAAGGGGATTTCTATTGTGTTCTCCTGGATGAATGGAAAACTCCTATTTTCCCAAAGTGTGAATCAGGAAATGGCTACCATGGAAATAGCTACTTCTAAAGAAATAAAATAAATGTATAAATGTATAATGAATGTTTTCTCCCACATTTAGTCAGCCTCAATCAAACACTACTTGCCTTCATGCTGGAAATCTGAAAGGGCAGGCCATGTCAACACATTGACAAGTTACAGAATTACTTCTGTTCCCGACAAAATCACCCGCACCTCAAAAATCCCATCAGCCCAAAGTGCCTCAAAGGGAAAAACGGCACATGTTCAGAGAAGTTTAGTGAAAACGCCCACTTCTACTTTTCAAATGGTTACTCTAATTTAATTATTTATGGGTGGCTCTTCCAGAATAAAAGTTGTGTTAAAGTGGTAACTTCACATCTTTTGATTACGAGAAATATTTTCTGGTCCATGTCAACATTTTGCATGGAAATTATCCAACGTAATTACTCCAGCTCCCTGCCAAATGAAACACACTGGGTTACTTATTTTCCTAATTTTAGTTTCTTTCTAATTTTAGTTGCTTCCTAATTTTTGTTTCACTCCTGTCTGGGGGTACAGGGCTCAATGCCGTACCAAGTCTCATTGAAAAGGATTTTCATAGATAGTGGAAACAAGATTGAATTTGGAATGTCCATCACCATATTTTTCACTTTTTGGGCATGTGTGCAAAGGCAGCTGAACACCAAGCATTTATTAAATCAGATTTTCCCTGTGTTTATATGACAGCCTACAGTGAAACTATATATTGGGGTAGTGTCACAGTCATCCATTACGATCATCCCCTTAGCCAGGGGGTACCTAAGCCTAAGAGAGTTCCTTGCCAGATGGATTTGGGGGGGGGGGGTAGTTGTGTCATAAAAGTTTATTGAGCATCTAAGCTGTGTACAAAGCTGCTTGCATGCATTCTCTCTAACCCTTACAAAATGACTACAAGATATCATTATTCCCATTTTATAGATGGAGAAATTCAGGCTCCAGGAAAGTAGAGGGACCACACAAAAAGTATAGGAGACAGAATTCAGGCTAGCCTCTTTCCACTACGCCACCTCCCTCAATTCAGTGCTGTCTTAACTAGAGCCCCCCAATGATATCTCCCTTCCCTATCTGCTTTCGATAAGGTCATATTTCTGACATGTACAAAATTAGAACCAGTAAGAGTTTAGGTTACTAGAATAAATTTCTTTAAATCCATAACATGAAAACATGTCCATGATAGCCTTAAAGAAATTTGAAAATGGGGACTTTCTTTTTTTTTATGCTTTTTTTTTTTTTTTTAATTTCTAGGAGAGAGAGAGAGACAGCGTGAGCAGGGGAGGGTCAGAGAGAGAGGGAGTCACAGACTCTGAAACAGTCTCCAGGCTCTGAGCTGGCAGTCAGCACAGAGCCCGACGCGGGGCTCGAACCCACGAACCGTGAGATCATGACCTAAGCGAAAGTTGGACGCTTAACCGACTAAGCCACCCAGGCGCCCCTGAAAATGGGGACTTTCAAGGAGCAGAATTAGGAATTATGAAATGCTACCCAGTTATTCTAGCTGTAATAACCACGAGTGACATTAGCAAGTTGTTATTTAATATATTAGGTATGAGAAATTAATATAAAATTTGAAATATGCTTTGCTATACATTTACCTTTAAGATAAATTTGTCTACTAATTATTTTCTGAGTGAGCGAGTACTCTGCAGCCAAAATACATACTGTGGTTATTTTTACCAATTTGCCTAATAATAATGTCAATGTCTTTTACTTTAACTGCAAAAAGCAGGTAAATTAAATGTTATTTATTCTGTTTTACAAATGAGGAGTTGAGGCTCAGATAGACATGGGCATATGTCTCATTTTATCGTGCTTCTCTTTATTGCTCTACACATACAGGGTTGGTGTTTTTTTTTTTTTTTTTTAAATGTTTTATTTATTTTTTGGAGAGAGAGAGACAGANCCACCCAGGCGCCCCTGGTTGGTGTTTTTTTTAAAAAACAAATGAAAGGTTTGTGAATTACTCTGCACCAAGCAAATCTTTGGGGACTGTTTTCCCAAAAGCATTTGTTCATTTCATGTCTCTGTGTCACATACTGGTAATTCTTGCAATATTTCCAGCTTTTTCACTATTATATTTGTTATGGAGAACTGTGGTCAGCGATCCTGGATGTTGCTGTTTTAATTGTCAGCACCATGAATGGCTCCTGCATGAGACAGGGGAGCTTCACTGATAAATGTGTATGTTCTGACCACTCCACCGACCCTCCGTTCCACGTATCTCTCCCTCTCTTTGGTCCTCCCTATTCCTTGAGACACAACAATATTGAAATTAGGCCAATTAATAACCCTACAGTGGCTTCTAAGAGTTCAAGTGAAAGGAAGAGTCTCACGTCTGTCACTTTAAATCAAAAGCGAGAAATGATAAAGCTTAGTGTGGAAGGCATGTGGAAAGCCAAGTCAGGCTGGAAGCGATATCTCTTACATTCAACAATTAGCCAAACTGTGAATGAAAAGAAAAAGTTCTTTTTATTTTAAGTTTATTTATTTATTTTTGAGAGAGAGAGACAGAGAATCCTAAGCAGGCTCCTCACCATCAGTGCAGACCCTGACTGGGGGCTCGAACTCACAAACCGTGAGATCACGATATGCACCAGAATCCAGAGTCAGACACTTAACCAACTGAGCAACACAGTTGCTTCAAAAAGGAAAAACTCTTGAAGGAAATTAAAAGTGCTACTCCAGTGAACAAATGTGTGATAAGAAAGTGAAACAGCTTTATTGCTGATCTGGAGAATGTTTTTATGGTCTGAAGAGAAGATCAAATCAGCCACAATATCCCCTTAAGCCAAAGCCTAATCCAGAGCAAAGCCCTCACTCTCTTCAATTCTATGAAAGTCAAGAGAGGTGAGGAAGCTGCACAAGAGGTCTGAAACTAGCAGAGCCTCATCAGGTTTAAAAAAATTTTTTTAACATTTTTTTCATTTTTGGGAGATAGAGTGCAAGTGGGGGAGGGGCAGAGAGAGAGGGAGACACAGAATGCGAAGCAGGCTTCAGGCTCTAAGCTGTCAGCGCAGAGCCCAATGCAGGGCTTGAACCCATGAGGGGTGAAATCATGACCTGAGCCGAAGTCAGACGCTTAACTGACTGAGCCACCCAGGTGTCTCCATGACGTTTAAAGAGAAAAGCTGTCTCGGGGCATCTGGGCGCCTTAGTTGGTTGAGCATCCAACTTCGGCTCAGGTCATGATCTCATGGTTTGTGGGTTCGAGTCTCACGTTGGGCTCTGTGCTGACAGCGTGGAGCCTGGAGCCTGCTTCAGATTCTGTGTCTCCCTCTCTCTCTGCCCCTCTCCACTTGCATTCTGTCTCTCACTCTCTCTCAAAAATAAATATTAAAAGAGAGAGAGAATCTCTCTATATAACATCAAAGTACAAGGTGAAGCAGCAAGTGCTGATGTAGAAGCTGCAGCAAGTTATCCAGAGATATAGCCAACTTCATTCATGAAGGTGGCTGCACTAAACAACAGGTTTTCAAGGTAGATGAAGCAGCCTTATATTGGAAGAAGATGCCAGCTAGGACTTTCATAGCTAGAGAGGAGAAGTCAATATCTGCCTTTAAAGCTCTAACTTAGGGGCTAAGGCAGTGAGTAACTTTAAGTCGAAGCCAATTCCCATTCCAAAAATCCTAGAGCCCTTAAGAATTATGTGACATCTACTCTGCCTGTGCTCTATGAATAGAACAGCAAAGCCTGGATGACAGCTCGTCTGTTTACAATATGGTTAACGGAATGTTTTAACCCCACTGTTGAGATCTGCTCAGATAAAAAGGTTCCTTTCAAAATATTACTACTCATTAACAGTGCATCTGGTCACCCAAGAGCTCTGATGGAGATGGATAACGAAAGGAACGTTGTGTTCATGCCTGCTAACACAATACCCATTCTGTAGCCCATGGATCAAGGAGTATTTCAAATTTCAAGTCTCATTATTTAAGAAATACATTTTGTAAGGCTATAGCTGCCATAATTAGTGATTCCTCTGATGGATCTGGGCAGAGTAAGGTGAAAACCTCTAGAAAGGATTCACCATTCTGGAGGCCATTAAGAACATTCACGATTCATGGGAAGAGGTCAAGGTATCAACATCAACAGGAGTTGGAAGAAGTCAATTCTCGGCCTCATGGATGACTTGGAGACTTTCAAGGCTCCAGTGAAGGCAATAACTGCAGACGGGTGGTAAGAGCAAGAGAATCAGAATGAGATGTGGAGCCTGAAAACGGGACAGAATTGCCACAATCTCACGATACAGGGATCATAAGGGATAGGAACGTGCTTCTTACAGATGAGCAAAACAAGTGGTTTCTTGAGATAGAATCTACTCCTGGTAAAGAGGCTGTGACGATTATTGAAATGACAACAACGGAGTTAGAATATGACGGAAACTCAGTTGATAAAAGACTGACAGGGTTCAAGAGGATTCGTTCCACTTTTGAAAGAAGTTCTACTATGGGTAAGTTGCTCTCAGACAGCACTACACACTACAGAGAAATCGTTCATGAAAGGAAGAGTCAATCAATGTGTAAACTCCACGGTTGCCTTATTTTAAGAAATTGCCACGGCCACCCAACCTTCAGTCAGCAGCCATCAACACTGAGGTGAGACCCTCCACCAGCAAAGAGATTACAAACTCAGTGAAAGCTCAGATGATTGTTAGAATTTTTTTTAACACGAAGTATTTTTTAATTAAGGTCTGCACATTGTTGGGTTTTTTTTAAACACCAACATAATGCTACTGCATTAACAGACTACAGTATAGTTTAAACATAACTTTTATATGTCCTGGGAAGCCAAAAAATTCATTTGACTCATTTGATTTCTTTTTTTTTAAAGTACATTTATTTTTTTTTAATTGAGAGAGAGAAAGAGCATGAGCAAGGAAGGGTGGGTGGGGGAGAAGGAGAGAGAATTCTAAGCAGGCTTCACACTCAGCATGGAGCCCAACATGGGGCTCAATCTCACAACCTCAAGATCATACCCCCAGCCAATATCAGGTCAGGTGCTTAACTGACTGAGCCACCCAGGTGCCCCTGACTCGGTTCATTTCAATATTCGCTTCATTGTGGTGGTCTTGAACCAAACCCGCAGTATCTCTGAGGTATGTCTATATAAAGTAGCAGAACCAGAAGATAGTCAGTTCTTAATGATTCCCGTCCAGTGCTTTCTCTGTCATATGACACAGAACAGTAAGCTTATAAAAGAAGAATGAAAACACAAGAAGTTAGGCATAGCACTTTTGATGAAGAAATAATGAATTCTGGTTCAAAATATAACCTGCGGTGTTCATAATGCAAACAGCATCTTGAGTCGTTTGGATGGCAGGAAAGAAAGTTAAACAAAATGCTAGGTCTGGCACAGGTTGGTACCCAGTGCCTGGTGGATGAAACGGGACCAGAAAAAAATTGAAACAGAAATAGAAAGGCCCAGAAGTCTTCCTAAGCCTGTGTTTCAAGTTCATTTAGGGCTTGTTCTATATATTGCTGTGCATACCCTGCTACAACATTAATAAAGTATCTCTGGAGGCCACTTTTTAAATGTATACAGAGAAACACTCTTTCTCTCCATTTGCCCCTTCCCTCAAGAATGGAGTTCGAGCCCTTTGTGTTATTTTTAGCATAGCTTCTACCACATTCTAGAAAGAGAGCAACAGTAGTATTCTTCTAAGTCAGCCTCTAGTCACTACTGTGATTTTCCATAAAATTTACCTGGCCCAGGCTAAACTATATTTGTTAAACCATATATTTGTTTTACAGGTTAATTTGCCAGGAGGTGCAAACCTGCTTTTCCTACTAATTAAAAATTTAAAAAAATGGTAAAAGCAAAATCATGTCCTCCAGCAATGAGCTGTCTTTATATTCCCATTCTCCCTTTTACCACCACTGCCAGCTCTGGATTACTGCCACCACTGAAAATAACCTGCAAAAGGGGTTTTGTTCCCATTCAGTGTGCTACTTTGTTTTCCAGGCCACAGACCCTTGCCATCTTTATGGGAATGCAGTAAACACAGCAGAAAACTTCGGTCCAATACTCCAACGTCCAATAATCAAAGGTGATTAAAATCACCATTTGTTTTCCCTTTTTCAAAAAAGATAATTGAATTTGAGATCTAAAGAGCCATCTGCTACCAAAGGTGTCTTCCAGTCTAGTTTGGATATCCTCTTTCTTTGTTACTAAGGAATATGTGCTCCCCAAATTTCTGATTTACTATGTATTGCTGAACAATATAACTTTCTGGTGATTTGTTTCCCACTAATCTTAACATTAATTTCCTATGGAAAAAACATGTTAGACGAATTCTTCAGAGCCTGGTGTTTTGATGCTTCAGCGTTCCACTTGGAGGATTTGAGGCAACCTGGATCTACATGATTGAAACAGCGTAATTGTGGCCTGGCAGAAGCAATCAGTTCAGGCAGCTAAATGATGTGTAAATGGAAATGGCTACACAATTGATTTGACCAAGGCAATCAATACTCCTTAAGAAGACAGAAAAAAACGAGCGGGTCAACTGGGCTATGGTCCCGCTCAGTGGCTGCAAGTAGATGCAATTTACAAAGAATGTGCACAACAGAAAACCTTGCCCTAGAGCATCTGGGTTTCTAGGTAGGTGTGTGTGAAACGCCCAAGTCAGCACCTGGCTGAGAGAAGGTGTTTAACAAATGTTACTTGTCTCCTACTTTATTCTGGTCATAGAATTTTTCTAGCATTTCACTGGATTTTGCATTTTTGTACCAAGTACAATCACCATAAACAGATACTGGAGACAATTAGTATGTATACAACTCAACTGGTGGAGTCAGTGTAAATGGGAGCCAAAGAACGTTACATACCAGCTTTGTACATTTTGTGGGACATAGGGGTTAATCAACACGTTTTAAAGGGAATGGTTTTCAATTAGCAGAACTTCTGTTACAATTCACGGTTCTTGCTATTGTCCTGTTTTCTGGTAATTAGCTGGCTAATTAGCTCATTGTATACAGATTATTATAATTCTGATATTTATATGCAGCAATAATGCAAAGGTAAATAATTTACTCCAAAACTTTATGTATGTATGTATATATCTATTTATCTACCTATTTATCTATCTTTGTATTTATCTAGCCATTCATTCAATAAATAACTATTGATTACCTCCTATTTGTAAGGTACTATAGAAGACATAAGAGAAAATGACACATGGTCTATTGCTCAAAAAAGCTATAGTTTATTAGGAGGATGGTAGGGAAAAGTCTCAAATGAAAAGGCAAAACTCTCCTTCTTGGTCCAGATTCAAAAAAATTCCAAGTGAGTTGACTATTCCTTGCTAGCTTAGACGGTCACCCCACACATTGGGTCATGTGTCAGAGGCTGGCCGTAAAGTGCAATCTTTGCCATCAGTGTGTCCATTAGGTCTCTACTGTGACTCTTTTACTTTGAAGCAATAGATAATAAGTCAATGGCTGGGCAGAGCTGTATTCCAATAAAACTTTATTTGTAGATGCTGAAGTTTGAATTTCATGTAAGTTTTTACATGATATTAAATGTCATTCTTCTTTTAATTTTTCTAATCACTTAAAAGAGTAGACACTATTTTTAGCTCATGAGCCATAATAAACACAGGTGGCAGGCTGAACTTGGCCCAAGGGCTGCGGTTTACAAACTCCCGTCCTGGTTTGAAGGAAGGCGTTTTGGGGGCTTCCTTTCTCCGGTAAATCTTGCTGGTAGCCAGGAATCACAGGAATTTCAATCACCTGCTTCGTGTATAGTTCATCTTTGGCCACATATGTGAAGTCATCCTTATAATCTATGCCTTCCAGGAAAGCACTGGGGGGTTTCCACACACCTACTGAAAATCAGTCCCTTTCCCTCCAGTGGTTGGAACTGCCAGTAGTGTTCTGTTTAGACTCCAAAAGCACAAATACTTTACTGGTACATCAAAAGAATTCAAGGCATAGTTCTAATTAGAAAGAGCAAAAGAAGAGAAACTTCAGAAAAGCACAGGCTTCCTGTTTTGCTTCTTTTTAAATAAAATGATCTTCGAGTATATTATGGAAACTCAAAGTAATATTTTAGTAAGTCTTGATAATCGAATATTGAATAGCACTTTTTCAAAGCCATCATCTTATTATTCCTCTTCTACTGCATGTGGTCCAGCTTTGAGAGCAATACGCTTTGTTCACTGTTCCCATCTCACTGTTCTTGTTTGTGAGTTGAGTTGGATACTCCTTTTCTAAGATCACAGCCCATCATCCTTTTATCTCCTCTTCAGATGAAATACTACCAAGAGAAACCGCACATTCTGGTGCTAATCTGTGGTCCCTTCTCAACAAAAATTCTTTGTGATCCTGATTATCTTTTATCTTAGCACTGAGAATGACAGTCTCTATATCCTCCCCTCTTAGCAGCTGTAAACCTAACCACCTTGTATTCAACATACTTTATATTAAAAATAACAAACTTTTAATGATCTATAGGAGTCTCAAATATTCCTTCCAGTTCTGTACTATGAAAATGCTTTTTCATAAGATACAGTGTCTGCTAGCTATATAGGGCTATTTGTCTTTAAATTTAAAATAAGTAGGGTGCCTGGGTGGCTCACCTCGGTTAAGTGTCCAGCTTGGGCTCAGGTCATGATCTTGCTGTTCGTGAGTTTGAGCCCTGTGTCGGGCTCTGTGCTGGCAGCTTGGAGCCTGCTTCAGATTCTGTGTCTCTTCTCTCTGTCCCTCCCCCACCTGTGCTCTGTCTCTCTCTGTCTCTCAAAAACAAATGAAAAAACTTAAAAAAATAAATTTAAACAAAGTAAAATTAACTAAAATTTAAAACTCAGTTTCCCAGTTGTAGTAGCTGTATTTCAAGTGCTTGATAGCCATATTTCCATCATTGCAGTTGACCATGCTGATCTAGATGAAAAAGTAGGAAGACGGTAGGTATGATGGTCAACCTTCTTGATTTATTTATATCAGCTAAGAGTTATCCTGACCAATTTAATTCTTTATTTCTCCAGAATAAAATTAGTTTTTAATTACAAGTACAAAGAATGTGTTAGCATTAGAAAGTTCCACCCTCTAATCATAGGGTAGGATGCTTTTCTCTCTAAGCCTCCCATATCCCATGTTTAATACTAAGAATTAGCAAAGTAATTTTAATCATACACCTATGGTCAACAAATGCCATTTTAGGGAGTTAGGCAGCATCCAATCTACCTGCCTTTTTTGGGGGGAATTCCTATTGAACAAGGTCTTAGTGGAGCACATGCTATGTAGGCTTGGTCAACTAAATGTTCCACCTGAGCCTATAATCCTGGGGCAAGTGAGGTCAAGAGAGAGCAGATGGATAATTTGTGCCATGTTTGTGATGGTGTCTAGTAGTGATGGCGGGGAATGCCCAGTGGCAGCAGCTGTGATATCTTGTCCAGGCTGTTTCTGCTGCAAGCTTTCTTAGGCTATCGGTAGCTGCTCTGATCTCTGCCTCATTTATAACCTTGAACCCCTCCAGCCCCTGGCTAATTCTGGGAAACCAAATATCCTTTGAATAGATTCATCTTTTCTGCTTCAGGTAACAGAAAAGTGTTTTTTATTCTGACCACCGAGAACCTCTACTGATACACCACCCCTGTTACCTCCTGTGTTCTTTCCACATTCTATCAGCAACTGTGTCATGTTAATCTAGTTTTCATCCAGTTTTATCAAAGAAATAAACTCAGATGCAAAGGATTCTGTTATTATTGTCATTGTTGCTATACCAGGGGCGGCTTTTTAGAAAGTTTGTGGTCACTAATAATTGCAAAATAAATAATGTAGAGGCCCAATTGAAAACAAGAAATCTCCCTTGCCAAAGGGTTACTTCAGCCGACAAACAAAGATGGGAGAGCCTAAAGAAAACAGATTTCAAATTCTTCGTGTACTTCCAACCAGCCCTCTGGGTTTCTGTGTCAAAAACATTCTTCCCTCTATGAAAGATTTCTTTCTTCTAAGTTTAAAAGCTTTGTTCTCTGTTATCCTTGGTCAATGCTATCACGGTAACTGGCACTATCTCTCTTCAAAACACATGAAATAATCCTGGTCTGAAGACACCTAGGGAATAGCCTTTTGCACTGTTAACACAGTCATACCCCAGTCTGTGAAAGTAGGGATGGCTTTGAAAGATAAAGTATGTATCACTTCCAAGGCTTACTTCAAAATACTTCAGGAGATGACAGCATTGGGCCACCACAGAAAGGTGTGACTGATGCTTCTCTTTTCTGCTTCCTCTCAGTCTTCTTGGGATCTCTGGGCTGAAATATTGCTCAGGGAAAAACAAGGTTGGGAAGATTTCTCCTTGCGGAGGGAGTTTCAGGTTTTTCTAACTCTCTGGCAAAGAGATTTTTCTCTAAACAGAAGCAGCCTCATTTGCACATCAACCTACTTCCTGGTACATACCACTAACTGATCCTGTCCCATTTCAATTCTGTCTCTGACCATTAGGAGAAACAAAAATCTCTAAACAATCATAACATAAAGAGTGAATATTCTCCCTCATTGTCTTCCCCACCTCCTCTTCCTCTCCCTCAGAAAGAAGGTAAAAATCACCATTTTTAGAACAACTATAGTTTTATGCTAGCATCCGGAGAGATCACATTTTTGGCCACTGTTCTCCTTTATGAAGATTCAAAGGTAATTAGGATTTTATCATGGTAGTAATGATAATATCAAGAGACGCACAGTTTTTAGGATAAGGTGAGAAAATTATTCTTAAAGCCACCCACCTCTCCATGGCTTCAACTCCTTCTAGGGCTTACTCTTCATTACTCATCTAAAGGCTGAGCCAAAACTCAATTATAGGATTCAAAAGGGGTGCCAACTGGGGTAGAAGCTGAACTTGACTTGGATATTCCTATCTTGAAAGTGGCACTGGAGGTCTTCCATCTAAAAACAAAGAGTTGGCCATGGTCTGCCAGAGAGTTTCTCCCGTGTCTCTTCACGTGTCTGTGCTCTAATAGGTGTGAACGCTCCCTGGATTTTGCATGCTATGCTCAATGGTCATCATTCACAGGGAGAGCAATCTAGAAAACCTGGTACAAAGCAGTACTGGTGGGGGTGCAAATCTAACTAGTTTTTGAAAAAAAGAAATTTAATATTGAGCATCAATAGGCACTCTTAATCTTAACAGGCAAATAATTTAAATCCAGACTGATGGACTAGAATCCTTCTGGCTTTTCTTTTTCTTTCCTTTTCAACGAGCAGTGATATCTGCCAATAGAATTTGAAATTGGATCCTAATTATGAATCCCTTGACACACTCTCCATCCCTATCTCTAGGTTTCATTTGCATATAATCCTTTGTTCCCTATTTTGCAGCAGGGTGGAACATTGTGAGCCTGAAGAAAGGCTCAAGTTTCTAGATAGTGTTGTATTTTTGCCATAATGGAAATCAATTTCATTGATAGTCTAGCCACCCCCCTCCCAAATGGGTTCACAGCTGAATAATCTGGAACTCCCACTGGTAAACTGTAAGCATGTTTTTCTGATGCTATTCTGAAAAGCTTGAGGGAAAGGCATTCATGAAGAAAGATGATCAGGCTTCAGTCAGCCCAAGGCTTGTGTGCGATGCATATCTACCACTAATACACTAATCCCAAGACAATATGCTGCATTGTACGGACTGCTTTCTTGTAAACATTTGCCTCTAGCTCAACATAGTGATGATGATGGTGGTGGAAACAGCTGACACCTCTCAAATCTTACTATGTGCTAGGCACTTCCCGGCCTCCTTACTTGTATTATTTCATCTGGTGTCATACATAACACCTGTGGAAAGAGATGCTTTTTTATGCCCATTGCAGATCAACAAACATAGAAAGGACTTAATTTTTCTAAGGCCATTACCATTCCATTAAAGTTCAAGTGGATGTGTGTCTGAGAGTGTGTGTATGTGTATGTAGGGGGTGGCTAAAGGTCACTATAGGAATGGGGTGGGCACTCCAAGTCAATGGAGAATGAAATGTTCTATTCCAGTCACTTTGGAATAGAGTAGGAGTACCAAGTACACAAAACACCTCGAAATTCAACCCATACACTCCAGCCTTTTTAGTGACCTTGGACAAATATGCCCAAAAGTTAGCTAGAAGATTCCTCTGGGGATTTGCAAGTGTTTTTAGAAATTCCTGGGAAAGCTGGTTCCAAGGGCAGATCTGTTACCTTTTGGATTCTTAGATATACTAACTTTATTACATAAATTAAGTAAGAGGAAAAGTTCATAAAGTCCAAAAGTTCAAACCAGGTGCTACTGCAAACCTCCAGAACCTGTCAATTGAGAGTTGAATTTTGAGAAAACAGGCTTCCTCATAAGGTGTCTAGAACTTTGGGGGCCAGCCAGGCCAGGGTGTGTGGTGTGTGTGTGTGTGTGCGCGCGCGCGCGCGTGTGTGTGTGTGTGTGTGTAAGAAGGAGGAAGTTGATCCCTCAAAGGTAGTGCACCAACATGAAAAGTAAGGGTTAAAATGCATTCTCTTTTCTTTCTGGCAAATGTGTATATGCTGGGTCAAGGTTAAGGCATGACTATTTTCATCCACTTCAACAAAAATGCTAGTTATTATATATGCACTTTTCCATCTACTCCTACCTCTTTTCTGGTTGCATGCAAAAACTCACAAAGGACGATTTAGTCAGCTACAGCTACAAATCTCTCTCAACAGAATTGGGATGAGGCTAATCTATGAGCCATCAATTAGAACATTTCCAGCAAAAGGAGTGAAGTTCACATTTGAAGTGTACACACTGGCCCTAGTGAGTACTGTCCCATTGTGGGGCAACATGTCTACCCTTCGACAAATATTAACAAGCTGATTGGCAGATCATATTAAAGCACTTACATGGAGAAAAGGCCTTTGTATGTGAAACAGCAAAATAAAGTTCAGCTTGAACTATTTAAAAAAAATGAAGTTGGTAAATGCATGATTCTGTCGCACTAAATAGTTATGTTAGTATTAGTAACAGCTTCTCACTTTCTGGAGTTTTAATTATGTCTCTTGGGACTGAGAGAGGGGTGAGGGCGGGGGATACAGACTTTAACAGCTTATTTGGTTGCTGTCCCTACCTTTACTGCTGTTGAACTGAAAAATCTCCACAGGCTAAAATTCTTTACATTGCAAATAAAATAGTTTTTCCCTGGTTTTTATCAGCCTAGGTCCCACAAGGAACCGACAGCCGGTTTATGTCAATGAACAAGACTTATTGTTTTCAGATTTATTTTTTTATAGCCAAAAAAGTGCTGGTGTCGAGCTTAAAACAAAGGCAACAAAGAACAATGAAGACTCTAATTTGGGGTTCCAGCACAATTGCTGGGTTGAATAAAGGCCATCTCGCACCCAGCTATTTGTGGGAGAACTCATTAATTTTGTTACTCCTCTTGAACTTGCTTCACATTATGGCACGCACACGCACGAACACATACACACACATGCACACACAGGCTTTTCCTTCTACCCAATGGGCAGATGTGTTTGCTGCGTGTGCATTTCTGCTTTCCATGGTCCATCCATAAAAGCTAATGAGATAGGGAGTGGAGGTCAGAGAAGAAAAAAGTAAGAACAAAAGAGAAATCTTGAAGGACTTAGGATATTTTATGTGGGACAAGAACAAGAACATGACAATACTCCTCGCTAAGCAGGATTTATAAAATCTTTTCTTATGTTAGTCTAACTCACCATTTCCTTTCTCCTAGAGAAGACAATGTAGCTAGAAATGTGTGAGACCCCAAGTATGTTTTTGGCTTTTTTTTCCCCCCGAAACAAATGTTGCTACTCCTCCACCCTTGACATGCCAGAGGACAAGTCCCTTCTGGTAGAATGGAAAGAGATGGTTTGGAAATCAAGAGACCCATGTGCTGGTCCAGCCTACCACAAATTTGCTATGTGGATTCTGGCAAATCATAAACTCCTCAAATCATAAAGTCCCAGTTTCTTTAGCTGGACAAAAGGACAGCCCAGGAGGACTGTCTGGATCCAATATGTCTTGATTCCATGCTTTCTTCTTTGAAATTTTAGACCCATCTTCCATAATCCAAGGATGGTCCCTCTCACCGTCACCTGATGGGATGATTTGTCATGGTCCTTCACACCCAGCTTCTAGATTGTTCTCATAGAACTCCTTCACCATCGGGGGGTGGGTTCTATGGAAATCACCTGGAACAAATAATCTCCTCCAGGGTATTAACTAACATTAACGTGAAGTTGTCAGCAACCAGGTAACAAACACTGCATTTCTACTGCATTACAGACTAGGCACTCTGGTCTGTAAGAATGAATCTTCTCTAATAATGACATTTCAGCCCCAGACTTGATGTGGAGGCGAAAGAGAGGCTTCTGGGGATGACACACATCAACCATTTGGAGAAAGCCAACATTCTGCAAGGAACTCCTGCTGTGCCCAAGATTTGGAATTGGGACAAGCAGTGAAATGTGTTTGAAAATAAGACTTGGTTTCCAAGCATTGCCAATGAGGCTCTGAGAGAAAACAGAACAAGATATTAAAACTCCTTCTCAGGCAGGGTTCTCCTGCGACAATGACCACTGAACTGAAGGTGAGGACATAATTTTCCCTCAGTACCCTGGGGAGAGGGGTCTTGCTCTGGAGAGGACGTAAGAATTTCAGCTTGAAGAAGGGAAGACAGGAGTTTCATGCATTTACAGGAGGTACATAATTTTAAAATGCAGTCCTGTCGCATTCCCAATTTCAAGGCTCATTTTCTTCCAGCATGTGGCCAGCTCATGTTTATTTTGTAATCTCTTTCAATTATGGAGTTTATCATATGAAAGTCACTTCCATAGTTTTTCCTTATGGTCACCATAAAATTAAAAAATGGCCCTAGTCTAATTTTTCTTAATCCAATTTTGTTACAAATAGTCATTTGATAGAAATAACATAAAAAGAGCATGTTACCAAATGGTAAAATGGAAAACCAAATATCTGTAGTTTGGGGTAGTTGTTGACATTGTGATTTCTGCCTTATTGTTGTTTTGAAAGATGTTTGGTAAGTTTTTCACCAATATCACCGTGTCTTTGGCATTCTTTGAGTCCAGATGTAACCAAAGTCAAAATGCCCTGCAGGCACTATCATTGAGTTCATGTGGTAAAAATGGAAATTTCTAAGTAGTGTTGGCTTGGTGAAGGTTGCCATCCCATTTGTTTGGTGTGAGCAGCCTGGGTGGAGAGTGGAGACAGGCTCTGTGGCTCAGAATCTTGTATTCTTGTATAGAACTTCACCATTTGGGGCTGCAGTGACACAACAGAGCATCGTGCTCACTTATCCATGAGGCTCTAGTTCAGGTAATCACGAAGGTTAACATTTTCACACAAATTCTTTCCAGACCTGAGACTGTGGGGCCCAAGTTTCATCCAGAGTGGAGAAGAGTGTCCAACAAAGGGGGATTCTCTTTCTCTTTTATATCCAACTGATTCGTGCGTGTGCATGCGCATGCCCGCTCTCAAGTTTTTGCAGTGGTGGGTGCGCGGAAGACCACAAACACGGCCGGTTGTGAGTTGCTGTGGTCTCTGTCGGGATTAAGAGGCCTCTATTTTGATTCCACAACATGGCTGCTGGCCTCAGGGTGGAAATGCTTTTAAATGTCAAAGGAACCCCATCCATAACAACCTCTTGCCTGTCGCAGTTCAAACACAGTGGAGAACTGGATTCTCCTACACAGTACGTGTAACAGGACGTTGAGATTCCTTGTTTGCTTTCGATGAGCATCAGATAAGGCACAGTGTGGTCTTCGGTTTGTGTTTAATGACCACCTTGCATTATTCAACTTCCAGTGAGAGGCCAGCAGCAAGGAATGATGGATGCTTTGTTTTCAATTCCCTCACACACTATGAAAAATTGAAATATGGATTCCTTTTATTGAATTTGGATATATGTTCATTTCTCATTTTTAGAACTATAAACGTATGGTTGAGGTAAAACATAATAAATGCCACAAAAATCCATGTTTCTTTTTTTAATGTGTTATTTTTTTCTTTCCTTGTTTATTTTTAATTTACATCCAAGTTAGTTAGCATCTAGTGCAATAATGATTTCAGGAGTGGATTCCAGTGATTCATCCCCTATATATAACACTCAGTGCTCATCCCACAAATGTCTTCCTTAATGCCCCTTGCCCATTTAGCCCATACTCCCACCCACAAACCCTCCAGTAACCCTCAGTTTGTTCTCTGTATTGAAGAGTCTCTTATGTTTTGTCCCCCTCCTTGTTTTTATATTAAAAAGTCCATATTTCTGTTTCTTAGTTCATATCTCTTCAGACACAAAAATGAAACCTACTGAAATGGTTACTCTTCTCTAGATCAAAGTGTCTGTTGACATTTTACTACAGCACACTTTTTTTTCCAGGAATTTTTGTTTGGTTATATTCTGATTTGATTTTGGTTTTGCTTTTTAATTTTATTTACTTATTTTGGTGAGGGGGAGAGGGCAGAGAGAGAGGGAGAGAGAATTCCAAGCAATTCTGACAGTGTAGAGCCAGATGCAGGGCTTGAACTCATGAACTGTGAGATCATGACCTGAGCCGAAATCAAGAGCAGGAGGCTTAACCAACTGAGCCACCCAGGCACCTCATATATTCTGATTTATTTTATGGAGAGATCTCTGCTTGTATCAGAATATTGGACATATTTTAGGAAATGCTAAAGGCCAAACAGAAAGAAACTTACGAGACGCTCACTGAGTACCATAGGTAACTGGAATCATTATGTGGAGCCAATATTATTCATCTGGTCCAGGGGAACAGATGCTATATGGCATTCATGAAGCATAGCGTGAAGGCTACTGGGCTGGAGGTGGGCATTACACGTCCC
This sequence comes from Crocuta crocuta, assembly GCF_008692635.1. Lineage (NCBI taxonomy): Eukaryota > Metazoa > Chordata > Mammalia > Carnivora > Hyaenidae > Crocuta > Crocuta crocuta. Next base: position 7,737,559 of record NW_027532002.1, read on the forward strand.
CAGCTCAATATAGTCCATTCAAAAATTTTCTCAAAATGTATTTCAGATAAGTAGATGTGCTACTTTCCATCTCATGCAATACCTAATCAGAGAAGAAAAATGGATCTAGACATTTTACTTCTTGGGAATTTAGAAAGGAGTAGGCAAAATATTCTGTACTTATGATCTAACCTCTTCTTCAGAGGAGACAAAATGTCCGAGTTTTGTTGTCTGATTTGCTATATGAGCTGAAAATTATTGGTAGATCATCAGTCTTAGGTGATTCATATATAAAACAAACTAATATCAGAAGGCTGTGTGGAGTATATCAATACAAGTCGTAATAAGATCAAGTCCATTGCTGTAGTCTCTCTTATTGAAGATTAAGAGAGAAGGAATATAAACATTCTAGTAGCAACCAGTTCTGCATGATGTATCCAGGCATACCTTGTTTTATTGCGTTTCACTTCATTGTACTTCACAGATGGTGCGTTTTTACAAACTGAAGGTTTGTGACAACCTTGCGTCAGACAGGTCCACTGCCATCATTTTTCTAACAGCATTCGCTTACTCCATGTCTCTGTGCCACATTTTTGGTGATTCCTGCAATTTTTCAAGCTTTCTCATCATTATCATATTTGTTACGGTGACCTGTGATCAGTGATTACAGCTCCCTGAAAGCTCAGATAATGGTCAGCTTCTTTGAGCAATAAGGTATTTTTAAATTCAAGAACGCACATTGGTTTTTGTTTTTTTTTTTTAGACATAATGGCACTGCACACTTAATAGACTACAGTATAGTGTAAACATAACTTTTATATGCACTCAGAAACCAAAACACTCATCTGACTCACTTCATGGCAGTGGTCTGGAACCGAACCTGCAGCATCTCTGAGGTGAGCCTGTATACGTTTGATCTCTTTCTTTAAGACAGTAAGTTGAATGAAGCCTGGACCAAGATATTCTTACCAACACTACAGTGATACATAGTATAGGTTCTTAGCCCATATCTTTGCTGACAGACCTCATAAAAACCCTGCATCCAACATTCACAAGCCTAGACGTTTGATAAACATTGGGAAAATCCAGGAAAGACCATTCATTAAATGTTGTAAATCAAGGTTTACAATGTTCTGTCGAGGAAAGAGATCCTGTGGCTAATGAGGCTAAGAATGAAGATTCCAAGAGACACATATTGAGTTAGCTAAAAAGATATGCCAATCTGCAATTTGATAAAATCCTGCAGTTTCAAACACTGAGCTGTCTGAATTCCTTTTCATTTCCAAACCTAGTATCTGTTCATCTTCTCTGGTCAAACTATTTGCCAAGTGTTGCTGGAAAATTACAGGAACAGGGTAGAAGTAAAGATGAAAACTGTAAATCACCCAATGCTTTGCATTTAAACAAAAGTTCTTGGGGTGCCTGGGTGGCTCAGTGCATTAAGCATCTGACTTTGCCGTTCACAAGTTCGAGCTGTGCTGACAGCTCAGAGCCTGGAGACTGTTTCGGATTCTGTATCTCCCTCTCTCTGCCCCTCCCCCACTCACACTCTGTCTCTTTCTCTATCAAAAATAAACATTTAAAAAAATTAAACATGAGTTCCTAACTGATTGATTTTTGTAACTAGAAGGACTCAGGTATTATCTATAGCAACACCTTTAATTCACAGACTGAACAATGCAAATTCCTCCTCACCAAAGGGCCTGCATCCTATTGTACTTTCTGTGCAAATTCTTTCCCTCTGCATCTTCACATGGCCCGCTCTTTCTGATTCTTGGGTCTTATGTGTAATATCACATTTCAGGTAAGCGCTTCCTACCTAACCCATCGAAATTATCTTTCTCTACTTCCTCCCTTATTCTATTAGTCTCTATTTTACCACCCTGTTTCCTTCATACTGGCAGTCATCACAAATTTTAATTATACACACACTTTATACTTGTTTATTATCAATCTTCCTCACTTGTCTGTAAGTTCCTTGAGAGCAAACTGTTCAGTCAAGCTCTACAAAGGAAGTCTCTCACACAGTGCCTACCAAATGATAGCCTCTCAGGAACTATTTTTAGAGTGGAAGCCTTAAGGGGTGAAAGTTATAGGGCATCACTGCAGCTGGAGATATTCTAAGCTAAGAAGCATCGTGTGAACCACTCTGCATTTGAGCAAAGTAACTCTAGCTGCAGGATTGTGGACGCTGGGTATGAGAGACCAATTAGGAGACTAGGGAAGGAGTGGTAAGGCAGAGCTTGAAAGGTGAGTAGTAGGATTTGGGTTTGTAGAAATACGAGAGGAGAACCACACAACTGAAGTGCTAGGCCTAAGTCACTAAGTCACACTGAGACACTAAAACCAGATATGTAGGGGAGGGCTTGCAAGGTCCCTCGAAGTCAGGCCATTTAAGATTTTTGAGCAGTGGATGAAAATGGACTTCCCCAAGGCAGAGCTTATAATAATTCTTAAAGAAAAAAAAATGTCAAAGTGATGTAACAATATATACTTTAAAATATTCTTCCTTAAGGAGAGAGGGAAGCATGAGGAGATTTAAGCATGTTTGCCCTTCTTCCGATAAAATATCAGTTTACTTTAATTCATGGGTATGCGTTTATCTATTCCACTGGTCTGAAAGGGAAATGACATGATGAAAGCTTTGGGTGAAAATAGATTTTAAAAAGAAGCTTCTTCTGGAGCCAAGAGCTGCCAGTCGCTGTTCAGAGACATGCTGGATGGGTAGATTAAAGCTCAGACGAAACGCGTGCGGAAATGCGCCTGCCATGTTATACGGCTTTAATGGGAAACACCAAGATCACACTTATAAGACTCCGAGAAATAGATGAGGCTCAAAATTGTTATCAATTACCTTCATTTTACTTTTATTCTGGGAATCTTGACTGATCAGATAGCCAAGAAGGCAGGCTAAGATTTCAGACTCATCGATTTTCTTTTCACCCTTTTGTTTAAGAGCCAGACTCCTGGCTTCAGATAACAGTGATTTAGAGATTTGGTCTCATTTTATAGGCAGCACAGAATTTGCGCTGTCCAATAACTGGAGACAGGCTAGATTATTATCTTTTAGATTTGAAGATGCAGGACCAAGTGGACCCAACATGAGACTCAGGGCCACTGTCTCTATATTTATTTCTTTGGACGAGGTCAGAAAGCCCATACATTCATAATCCACCTTCCCTGCTCCCTCTATGATAAACCCCTACCATTGCTGCCATCACTGTTAGATCCATACACAAAAGGCCAGCAAATTAAAAGGACACTAGTCGGGCGTCTGGGTGGCTCAGCGGGTGAGCATCCGACTCCAGCTCAGGTCATGATCTCACGGTTCCTGAGTTGGAGGCCTGCATCAGGCTCTGTGCTGACAGCTCAGAGCCTGGAGCCTGCCTTCAGATTCTGTACCTCCTTCTCTCTCTCTGCCCCTCCTCCACTCACACTCTCTCTCTCTCTCTCTCAAAAATAAATAATTTATTTTTAATTTTATTTTAAAAATTTGAAATTTTTAAAAAATCAAAAGGATGCTAGTAAGTTTCAGATTCATCATTCTCTGCCTGGCCTTAACCACCATGTGAGCACCTTGCATAGGGTAGAAATGGTATTCGTTGACAGAAGGGATGCTTTATCTTCTCTCCGAATGTTCCCAAAAGTATTTTTCTAGACATGGGTACAGACATAAGCAAAAGCCACTCCTAATAACCTAGGAGATAAAGCTAAAAGAATATTCACAGTGCCGAATTTTCTACATTTCTTTTCTTTCCACACACATGCATGTATGCACGTACACGTGCCTGAATCTTCCTTTAGTTAAACTAATCAAGGTTCTCATTTGTGAGAAATAATTTTGTTGTAAAAGAGTTTTGCTTGTTTTGTTTTAGTATCATCAATATTTCCTTTGGAATAGCAACAGGCTCAATAGAATGTCAGTGTGGTGGCTAAAAAAAAGCTGTTTCTAGAGCCAAATGGTCAGAGTTTGAATCCTGGTTTTAGGACTTATTAGTTGTGTGACCTTGAGTGAATTACTTCACTTCTCTGTGACTTAATTTACCCATCTGCAAATGAGAATAATAATAATAATGCCTACCCCATGTGTTTATGATAAAGATTAAATAAATTGATATCTTTAAAGTTCTTGGAGAAGTGCCTAGAACCTGATGAGAGGTATAGAAGTATTAGCTCTCATTATAACTTGATCTTTTGCCACATTCATCATTCAGGCATGGGGGACCCATTATATGATAGATACTATTCTTAAAACTGGGGATACAGGGTAAACAGGACAAACGATCACCTTGGCCTTTTGATGCTTACTCTGTATTGGGGGAAGTAGATAATAAACAAAATAAATGGGTATACAATATTATTTCAGAGAATGATGGCCGCCATCAGAAAAATGCCAGTGGGTGATGTCATAGAGGCTGACTGGGTCAGATGCTGGCTAACCTTCAGGTAGGTTGGCAGAATATCCCCTCTTCATGACACTATTGCTAAGACCTCAGCCACCTCTCCTGTGTAAGAAACACTAACCAGAGATGCCTCGGTGGCTCAATCAGTTAAGCATCCAACTCTTGACTTCAGCTCAGGTCATATTCTCAAGTTTTGTGTGATACAGCTCCGTGTTGGGTTCTGTGCTGATAGCACGGAGCCTGCTTGGGATTCTCTCTTTCTCTCTTTCCTTCTCTGACTCTCTCTTTCTCTCTCAAAATAAATAAATAAACATTAAAAAAAAAAAAAACTCACCAGAAGCAGGTCATGGTATTCTCCATTCCTTCAAGGACCCATTATAGTAGGTCCTTCCTACTCTGGCTTTACCAATGTTCTTTACATACCACAGGTATATTTAAGGGCAGTGAATAGAACATTTAAAAGACAAACACATCTGAAAAGAATAGTAGGTATTCAGTCCTACTGACAGTCACCCCAAATGAAGGCACCAACAAGAGACAGAGGGCAAAGAATAGAGAGGGGCCTTCACTGCTCCTTGTCCCCCATTTCATCCTGCTCTACTCAGGCAGTTCAGACTCCAGACACCCATGTCCTGTCATCAGTCAACTGCAGGAAATTTTTAGAAATTGTTGCCCAATCTGCAAGGACAGGAGGTGGAGGAAATGGAAAAGTGAGAGAGAGAGGAAGTTCTGCTCCTTGGTAGATGATGGAAATCAAGGAAAACATTACCGCTTGTGTTTGTTCAGTCCAGGCACCTGAAATTTTGGTGTGGGGGGATAAAGACTGTTATCTTGTGGAAATGGAACAAACTTCACTGGGTTGGAATGTTAGTCTTGACTCTTATGGGAAGAACATGGTCCCAGCTATATTTTGCAAGTGCCCACTGCTATCTTTCATTTGTAAAAGAAGTTCTTTTCTATGTGTTTAGTCTATTTTCATTTACAAAGGATCCTAAGACACATACATGATCAGTTTTTTTCTAATCCTTTTTCCCAGCTCAGAGCCCTTAAAAATACCATACCTAGGCTTGCAATTCTCCTTGCTCTCCCCTGAGCACATGGCCTTCTCACCTTTTGGACACATTTTCTTCAGAGAACCTTCCCCAGCCACCTATTTCAAAGGTGACCCTATCCACTCAATTTTCCAATGCCAAAATCTTTCATTTCCTTTGGAATTTTTAACCAAGTGTGTAATTATGCATGTGTTTGCTTACTTCTTTTTGTCTGGATTCCTCCCTTGACTGCAGGCTCTACAAAAAGGTAGCACTTAGGTCTATTTGATCTACCATTACATACCCAAAGCTTTACCAAATGCTTGGCACATACGAGATGCTCAATATTTGTTGAATACAAGAATCTACACCACAAACCTAAGAAGAGGACATTTTTATAAATGAAGAAACTGAATCCCAAAGGATTGACTACCTTGCCCCTGGGTCACACAGCTCATATCTACTGGAGCTGAGACTCTAACTCAGGGCTTCTGACTTTTGGTTTTAGGGCTCTTTCTGCCATACATCATACAGAAAGCAACTCACAAATGACTGTCAAGGGTACTAAAAAAACATGAGGCTTCCTGGTATCCCAATGAGAGGCTGAGATAATTGAGACTTATAATAATAAATATATATATTTGGTCTTCCTCCTTGTTTCTGGCACAGAGCTCCTAAAACCCTTGGAATTGCCTAAGACACCTTTTGTTATGTTAATTAGGTGGCTTTTGGACCCCACCTACAGATGGGCCTGGCTACCCAGAGAACCAACATTGTCAGTAGAGGGTTGGAACTTTCAGTTCCACCCCCCCTGCTTCCAGGGATGGGAGAGGGGCTGGAGGTTGAATCAATCACGGAAGGCTAATGATTTAATCAACCATGCTTATGTATTGAAGCCTCCATAAAACCCCAAAAGGACGGGTTTCAGAATGCTTCCAGGTTGGTGATCACATGGAGGTTTGGGAAAAGTGGCATACCCTAGAGAGGGCATCGAAGCTCCATGACCTCTCCCTACACCTTGCCCTGGGCACCCCAGGCCATCTATCCATTCCTGAGTTATGTCTTTTTATAATAAATTGGTGGTCTAGTAAGCAAAATGTATCTGAGTTCTGTGACCTGCTCTAGCAAACTAACCAAATCCAAGGAGGGGGTCATTGGAACTTCCAATCTATAGATGGTCAGTTAGAACCACAGGTGACAATCTGGACTTGCAACTGGGGTCTGAAGTGGCAGGGATGGGGCAGTCTTCCTTAACCTGTGGAATCTGGTGCTACCTCCAGGTAGACAGTATCAGAATTGACTTGAATTGTAGGACACCCCACTGGTGTTAGTGAATTGCTTTGGATGCACAGGCAAAAGCCCCACACATTGGAACTGGGGTGCAGAATGTCTGGAAGCAGATTAAAGCTGCTAATACTTTGGAATCAAATGCAAATATCTTTACAACAGACAGGCGCCAACAGTCCTGCCCAAGATAGACTCAGCAGCTCAGAGATGAAAGTTTTCCGTACATCTCAAGTCCCGCTGTCGGTCTCAGGTGGCATTGGAGACCATGCATCTTGAATCAGATCTCTGGTTCTAACCCCAGAAAGACCACCTATTAGCTGTGTAACTTTGGGTAAGTTATTCATGTCCACTATTCATCTGCCTAGTTTCTTCTTCTGTAACATGGGGAAGATAGTCATACATACCCCACATTGTTGATACCACACAGACTCTGCTTAGAACACAAAGCAAGTACTTAATACATGTTGAATCGATACTGATGGAACCTATAGACATATCTCTTCTGTGTGTTAAAAGTCAATCTCTTAGCTAGCAGGGTGGTGGCTTAAGGTAAAAATAGTAGAAAATGTATGGGTAATTTTTTAAGACTCTTAACCATGCTATTGTCCTTTTATATGGTAATCTATTTAATCGGAATGATTACAATCCCCAAGCCATAAACCAAACTGCTTTATGCATTGACCATTTTGCTTTACCATATGTCCCTGTATCACTATAGTTTCGAGCAGCTACATTTTTAAAAACTTTTTCAGCTGCTGCACGCCCAGCATGATGCCTTAAGATGCAATATGTCAGGTGAAAATGAAAAACACATGTTTTTTCAGCACTTGGTTTCAAGTATTCTTGGTTTTCCAAAAAATACAGATTGGAGAGTAAGATTTTTAAACCGAGTAGACCAAAATGTAGTTTCTCATTGTTCCTAAAGTTGCTATTAGGAATAAGTAATTAATCGGTTGGTATTAGAAGTGCACAATACTTGTTACTTTCACAGATTAGTTGGTACCATGGAATCATGACAAATTTTTTAAAATATCAAACTGGGTTGTTCGGTCTAAAAAAAAGAAAGTTCAAGAGAAATAAGATAGCTATCATTTGGGGAAAGGGATAAATGGGCTTAGTGTTAGGTCAAACAAGTAAAACTCAGTTCTATGGGTAGAAATGCCAGAAAAAAAATACAGCAGACCTCATTTTATTGTACCTCATTTTATTGTACTTCGTGGATATTGTGTTTTTTACAAATTGAAGGTTTGTGGCAGCCCTGTATTGGACAAGTCCATTGGCACCATTTTTCCAACAGCATTTGCTCACTTCATGTCTCTCTGTCTCATTTTGGTAATTCTCACAGTGTTTTAAATGTTTTCATTATTATTATATTTGCCATGGTGATCTGTGATCAGTGATTATGACTCATTGAAGGTTTATATGATGGTTAGCATTTTTTAACAATAAAGAATTTCTTAAATTAAGATATATACTTTTTTTTAGACATGATGCTATTGCACACTTAATAGACTGATAGTATAGTGTAAACATAACTTTTATATGTACCAGGAAACCAAAAAATTCACTTGACTCACTCATTGTGATATGTTTTACTGCGGTGGTCTGGAACCAAACCCACAAAATCTCTGAAGTATGCCTGGAATTGGCTCCATAGAAGTAGTACTTTGTAATAATTAAAGCTATCCCAGTGGCCATTACAGGTGCAGGGTGTTATAGGAGCCAATGAGCAGAGAGTATCACAGAATGGCTCGGTCAGAAACTGGGCAGCCACATGTCAGGGCTGTTTGGAAGGAAGGATAGGAAGGTTGGCCCTTGGGTATCAGACCTCTTGCGGGTTGTTCCAACCTTAGAAGTCCATATTTTCCAAATGTATCATAGAAGTCCATCCTTCCAAATCTATGTTCCTTGGTCCATCATTGATCTAAAGTTCTATGTTTGTAGATGCATAATCAATACTGAAGCTTCTCTGACTAACGGTGGAAACTCAACATAGTAAAGAGAATTTACATGTTAATGATACCTCTGGTGAACAAAAACTAGCTTTTGCAATTAATAGACACCATCCCTTATACAAAGCTGAGAACGCTATTCAGAATATCTGAATCAAGGAGGGTCAAACCTTTGAGAAGACCTGTGGCCCTTAAGCAAATGTTTTCTGAGAAGGAGGATGTTGTGGCCTGATGTTTAATGGGTCCTTCCTATCTCTAGAAGGCCAATAAATTTTCTTAAAGAAGCGCAGACCCTTCAGCTCCTGGGGCGGGGGTGGGCGGGGGGGTGGCTACTATCCTCTGGAACAAGGAAACTCCCTGTTTGCTAGCCGCCTCTTCAACTTTGATACTGAGATGTTCGTAGGCTGCCCCAGAGCCTCTCTGCTCTGTCTACAGAAGTCAGAAAAAAAGAGTTCAGGAACCGGCAGCAGCTGAACAGCTTGGCTGACCTGTACACTGAGTCCGTGATTCCAGAACAACTCTCCAAGGGAAGGGCGGAGGTGAAAGGAGGAGGATGGGGCAATAAATTAGTCATTTGGACTTCCCTACAGGGACTTCCTCTGTGTGTCCATCCTCACCTCTTTCTTCACATACTTCAGTGGATTAATACCAGTAATCCAACCTTTGTTGAGTGCTTGCTCTGTTCTAAATACTTCTCTAAGGATTTTGCATGTATTATCTCATTTAATCCCCTTTATCGATTTCTCAATCTCAACTTAGCTGAACAACTTGGAAATAAGTATTCTTATTATGTCAATTTTCAGAGAAGTAAACTGAGGTATCACTTAGCCCAAGATCACAAATTCGTAAGTGGTGGACCCACTGTTTACACAGATAGTCTGATTTAGAAGTCTGGGCTCTTATCCACTATCTACTGGCTGTATAAGAAAAGCAGGATATGAATGGGAAGAGGTATTCGAAGTTTGCCTTATGGTTATTGTTGTTTAAATATGATTGTTTAATGTAGTTAGCTCTATCAATGTTCAATACCTGGTTTTATGATCTGGTGTTTCCCACCAGACTGTACTCCATGAGTCAGGGCTGTCCTTCTTGTTTCCTAACTATTAGTAGAGTGCTTGGCCAATGACAGGTACTTGGTGAATGTTTGCTGAATGAATGAACACAGCAGAGGAAATGTCTAAAAGGATTTTCCTAGAAAAGCCAGAGAAATAGTGTATTGAAAGGACTAGCATGCACCATATCATCTCTAATTTCTCAGGTGCTACCCACTGACTCATGAGTCCATCACTTGACCGCCATGTCCCCTGATTTCCATGCTACCTAGCCATCTTCCTGCAGGACACAGTGTTCTCTGAATTCAAATTTCCTCTGCCCAGTTCTGTCTCTATTAGTTGTCTCCTCCTTCTCTTACCCCTTGATTTCCGGGCCATGTCCCCTGGGTTCTGGAGGAGGCTGTTTATTTCCTGTGGTTACTGAAACATCTTCTGGAAGGTTTTGAGGGCAAAGTAGATTGACAGATGCTAAGCCTGCTGGGGCAAATCAGAACTATGAGAGGTGACCGGACAGGAGAAGGACAATGAGCAGGCACAGCGGGTTTCTGTGGCAGCTTGGCAGGAACAGGTTTCAGTAAATAAACAGAAGTAAGTTCAGGAAACCTGCACAGTCTTTTCATATGCACTGTAAGCTCAGACCACAACCACAAGTTCCCTGATGGCTCTCTCTATCTGGGGTCTTACAGATGAAATAGATCAGAACCACTCCTCACCAGCACCCCATAAGATGAGTTGATGATGTTGGCCAAGACCATAGGAGTGACAGTTGGAATGAGAGAAATTCCCTCCTCTGAACTGGGGGGCTTCTACATCATTGTGGAAAAGAAGAAAGAAAAGGAATTACTGCTGCGTGGTAGCAGGTAGATCAGGAGATTTCATGTAGGGCATTTAATTAGTCAAACAATCCTGGAAGGTAAGTATCAGTACATCTACTTTACAGATAAGAAACTAGACTCATCTCCAGACACACAGTAACAGTAGCCCCTGCGTTTTATACGAAGCCGCATACAAATTTTGATTTCTTAAATATCCAGTATGCAGCAGGCATTGTTGTGAAAATGATGTCTGATGACTGTCCTGGTGTGTCTCAGGCTGAAAATGAGCCAGAACATTTCAGCCACCAAACACTGACCTCTTGGAAAGGCTGTGGGCAGAGAAGGTCTGGGGAGCATTTTAAAGGTGCCTTGAACTTCATCTTTTCCCTTTAATCTGGGGATGACAAGAACTGTATAGAAAAAAAAAAACCCTTTTCACATTTCAAGAGACAGGTCATGGGAATTACAATTGGCCATTTATATGAATTTTATGTATTTCTGAGCCAAGACCTTTCAGGGTCTTGGTATTCAAATTTAAGCCAAAAGATTAATTTAGCCTAGTGTTTCTCAACCATGACCTCACATTTAAAAAAAAAAAAAAAAAAAAAAAAAAGCTGATGCCTGGACTCCACCCCAGAAGAAATGATTCAAACTTTCTGGGGGTGGGGCCCAAGCACTGGTATTTTTTTCAAGCTCCTCAAGTGAAAGCCTCAGGTAGCCAAGGCTGAGCCACTCTTTAAAATGGCCTGAGCGCCATCTTATCTCATATAAAGAACTGAAACTCGAGTGGACTTGAAAATTCAGGATGATCCATTTTTCTCCATTGAATGCTGGCTCTCAGAAACCCCAAGCTGATAATAACAACACGGCTCCGACGGAGATCTTGGAACAAATGCCCAGCAGCTAGGGCAAAAGACAGGGAAAGAAAGAGTATATGAACCAGCACGCTAATTAGGGAAAACCAGACACTCTGGCGGAAGGCCAAGGGTGTGGCTGGGTGGAGAGGGGTGGGGAACAGGAAAAATTATAGGAAATTAGAAATTTTAATAACTTTGACCGTCAAGGGTTGCGATTGGATACTGAATTGTTTCTAACTTATTGCAAGCCTTGAGAGCAAAAACAGATGAGGAAAGAAACTCTTGTATCACATTCTGGCTGCTTTTCATTTCTCAAGCTTAGGAACAGAAAGGAAATGAAGCCTTCCTGGGGCTCCTTTCCCCAAATCGAATTAAGGGCCCCCACAGGCTCCCTTTCTGAACGCCAGGGGGAGTAAGACACATGCAGCCTCCTTCACTGGGCCTTCTGGTAAAATGTGAGAAAGAAGTAGTTCTTGCTTATTGTTTAGATCCCTTAATAGGCTGTTCCTTCTCTCTCTGGCTAAAGATGACAAACTACTTGTACTCATTTAAAAGAGCAGTAAAGGTTTAAAAGCAATACAGTGAATTCTATTCTATCACCCTAAGGCTTAAAGTGGTACAAAAGGAGAGGGGTTACGAGAGCAGATGCTAAGCCCAAATCCTTGGGTTTAAATCCCAGAAACAGCACTGTGTTACCATGGGCAGGTTCCTTAGCCTCTCATGCCTTGGTTTTCCTGTTTGTAAAATGGGTGTAATAATAGTAATGCACCTCATAGGATGGTTGATGGACTGACACGCATACTGCTTGGAATGAGGACTGGCACAGAGTTAGCACTCAACGAGTATTAGCTAATGCAATTATCAAAGAGAATACCAGGAAATTTTTATTGAAATTCGAATCCTTCCGTACTTCAATCATGCCAAGGATTTTATATTAAAAACTATACAACTCAAATAGCAGGGATGGTGAAGCCAAAGGAGTGTCAGGCAAGAAATGATATTTGAAGGCAGAAATGAGTGCCATTTCCCATATGTAACAAATGTCACTTATTCTAGTGATCTATAATAAGAATACAGAAAATAATGAATTACGCTATCATAAAATGGCTAATATAGGTGTTAAATACAAGATAGTGTGTCCCCAAAGAATGAACTAAAATGAGCAGACCATAAAGAAGAAAGACAATAATCTGTTAGGATATCATTATCATAAACCCTCCCCCAGAGGAAATAAGAAATTAGGTGAAGAAAAGGAACATATGGTAATGACAACTTATATACATTTTTACTCTGGCAACAGCCAAGAAGACTCTAACAGTAGTTATTTCACTAGACTGCATGTACTTTTATAATTCCACAAAATTGTTTTGATTGGAATAGATTGTCCTCTATGATGCTACATCATTTTAACAAAATGAGAGGCCAATAAGGGAGCCCGGGGTCGGTTTTCCCCACATGAAGACTGATGGCACATTTTCCATGGACGGAGGCCACGGAATAAACACTGCTGTATCAAACATTCCTGACGATGAGGGAGAACTCCACTTGCATATTTTTTTGTACTGGAGCACATAACTTTTTTCCCTGTGGATCTTCAGCGGGGCAAGGCAGTTGCCTTGGCTGTATGGAATTCAGCAAACAGAAATGCATGCCCAGTGACCACACACTTGCATCTGGATGAAGTTTCGGCTGACTGTGCTTTGGGATTTCAACTCTAGTCACTAACAAGGATCCCCTTCTTTTTGACTATATAAGTCAACTCTGCGAACCACAGGGGAGTGTGAATGTTTTCGTCGTCTTTCCGGGTCTACCAAGTGCTGAGAGTGTAGGCAGCACAGATCGACTCTCTTGTTCTTCGTACCTCTTATAGTTGGAGGTGCCGAAGTCTGGCAAGACATTGGAATGATGGGAGAAGGGGCATCTCAAAGAGTGGAGTGAAGGTCATCCTTTTCACTGGTCTATCAGCATGTGTGGGGAAAATGGACAAAGATAGGTAAAGAAAGACACACCGCTCAAAGTACGGCCTTGGCCTCGGCTTGGATCCAGCTCCACACCTACTAACCCTGTAGCTCGGATTCAGTGGTTGCATCTCCCCAAGCCTCATGTCCTCATTTTTAAAAGGGGGGTAATAGCAGCCTCTTCTTTACAAGGTAAAGGAATTAAACTAGATGGTTTATAAGATACTTTATCCTACACCACACTGTATCTTTAAATCTTCTGAGGCAGGTACTACGGTACTCATTTTGCTGATGGGAAACCAAAGCTCAGACACAGAAACTGGCCCACAGTCACCTAGCTGGTAAATGGAGGAAGCTAGGCATGGGACCAGGGTTGCTCCAAAGGTAGTGCTCATCACCACTGTGCTATGTACTCACTGGTCTGTATCACAAAATGCCAGGAAGTTAGGACTTGTGGACTCCAGACCATCTGAGTCAGCCCTTCCTTTAATAGGAGAAGAATAAAATTAAGAACTGAACACGAGGGTGGAAGGTAGGTACAGGAAATCAGTTCTTCAGACTCTTTGCCTAGCGATTTTTCTTCTGTTGGCTCATATCCTCATGAAGGAAGAGCAAAAAGTAAATTTAGAGAATGTTCAACTGAGACACTAAACTTATAAGACTGGGATAAGGCATAGGTAGAGGGGTAAAGAAGGGGCCAAGGAGAAGCTCTTTTTGTACAAAGCCTGTCAGTTCATGAGGCGCCTGAGTGGCTCAGAAAGTTAAGCATCTGACTCTTGATTTTGGCTCAGGTCACGATTTCATGGTTCAGGGGATCAAGCCCTGCATCGGGGTCCTTGGGATTTTCTCTTTCTGTCCCTTCCTCCTCAAAATAAATAATAAACTTAAAAAAAGACAAAGCTTATTAGTTTAGTATCTTAAAATGTTGGTAATGCAGTATAAAATCCAATCATTTTGAACTGTAAAAATATTGAGATTTCCAAACCTATTATTAATTAATTGTTCATTAAAGATCTGTTAGAAACAATAACAACAACATCAACAACAACAACAAACCAATAGGGCTTAGCCAAACCAATAATAATGAGCTTTTTCAAGTGTGAACAAAAAGCTAGCTCACAAATTCTCAATTGTTCTTTCCTGATACCAATATCAAATATACATACTCAAAAATTTTAAAAAAGTAAATTAAATAAGTGAGTTACTAAAATGCCTCCTTTTTAAAAAAAAATATTTATTTGTTCTTGAGAGAGAGAATCCCAAGCAGGCTCCACACTGTCAGTGCAGAGCCCTCAGGGCACAAAGCTCGAACTCTCGAACCATGAGATCGTGACCTAAGCCGCAATCTAGAGTCAGATGCTTAACTGACTGAACCACCCAGGGGCCCCTAAGACCCTCCTTCTTTCCTAGCTTCAGAATTCACACAAATTAGACCTGCAGGGCATAAAGGTTTTAGTTATTTAACTGGCCTCAATATTCAATTTGCATTTCTGCACTGGCCTGTGTATTTGAGGATGCTTTTCCTAGTTGTATGAATTTAATACGCTCCAATTTAGATTGTATACCTGTAGAGGGCAGTATGCCATATTTATTTAATAGATGGATTCAGAATCTCTACTAATGGTGGTGGTAGTTGTTACCACCACCACCATCATCATCATCAATCATCATCACCAACATCACCATTATCACCATTGTTCTTATCCAATTCCTGGGTTTTGATCTTAGAGAAAATACCTATTGCAAAGTTGCAACGTAGGAAATAGGCATATAATCTTTTCTTCTGAATACTAATTGTGTTCATTTTTTCTGACTTATTATTTTGCTTAAACTCCAAAAGGCTCTCTTCCCACTAGCACACCACAAAACTCCTTTACAATGTAAGATGTTGGCACAAAAGTCTGCCATTCTGCTATAAATAATTCAAAACATTTTGACACAAGATGCAAAGACCTATCACTAACAGAGAGCTGGGGGCAGAGGAATCAAACGAAAAGAACGTTCCTCACTGAGTTATGTTTTCACTCGTACTAGCCTGTGGTCAGAAACAACACTCCCTGTAGAATCTGTTTCTTTAAGATTCTAAAAATAAATTGATCTGTAAGTGACTTTGCTGTAATACATACAGTGAGTCAGATCAAGGAATAAGAGCCATTTATAGAATGTGAACTAAGCCCTGGCCTGAGACACTCACTTAATCCTCACCAAACAGAGAAAAGACATTTCAGATTGGCCAGAGTTTGATCGCTAAACCTGTTCTGAAATATAAAGTTTCTTTGATTATATTAGAATATGGCCAGAGGTTACTATAATGCCAAAACATTTGGCAGCAGGGGGAGCGGGCTGCGTGGCCACAAATGTTCCTCTATGAGTGCATACTCAGGCCCACACATACTCTATCCATGTTCACACGCATGTAGGTAGAAGACTGCATTGGCACACAGTAACATGCAATCATCCCATACACGCTCCTATAAAGAAATGGGTGGGAGTATTTTGACATGCAGTGCACGATGGTTTAGTTGAACTGTATAACCACAAAGAAGTCATCTAACATCTCTGAGCCTCATTTTCATCTGTAAAATGGAAAGAAATACAGTCCCTACCTCAGAAGATTGATGTGAGGATTAAACAAAGTAATGCATATAAAGCACTCAGTACACATAATAAAATTTTAAGAAATGTCAGCTACACTTCTGGTCTCTTCAGCCCTGGCAGTGATAGGATGCTACCTATCCTGCTTCTTTGGGTGCTACAGCATGTCTTCATAGTCTCATCAATAGCTGCCTTAGGAGGCATGTCTGATGGCTACAGGTTACTAAGGGTGTTTTTACCCCTCCCGCATGGATGGCTGATGTAACAAACATCGTTAAGAGATATATGATTGGAGGGAAGGTGTGTGTGTGTGTGTGTGTGTGTGTGTGTGTGTGTGAGAGAGAGAGAGAGAGAGAGAGAGAGAGAGAGAGAAAGGGAGGGAGGGAGGGAGGGAGGAAGGAAGGAAGGAAGGAAGGAAGGAAGGAAGGAAGGAAGGAAGGAAGGAAGGAAGGAAGGGAATGTCTGTGCGTGTAAGAATTCATGTTGGGACATGAGGGATTTGCCACCCTCTTCACCTGACTTTCACTCACAAGCAAATGTATCAACATTGCCTGCACACAGATCTCAGACCTGGCACATTGTAAAGAGCTGCATTGCAGGGACTATGACTTCATATCATAGTGTTAATCACTGACCTCCGCCTTGGCAATAAGATCTCCTTTGGCCCTTGTACAATTAGAATCCACCTGAGACTGCCTAACCATCTACTTGATAGCAAATTGGCAGCAAGTATTAGGAAATTGCACGTTGGTATTTGGATGTGTCTTTTCCATTGATACAGTTTCTTCAGATTACAGGGTCTTTCTCAATTAAAACAATAAATCAGCAAATTTCATATTCTTTTCACCTCTGGATACATGTTGCCCTTAATACATTAAGTTGCAGTCAGAATGCATGCTGGTATGACGACACCATCCTGTCTTTCAGGTGTGGTTTCAGGGTCACAAGAACACTTGCGTCTGGAAGGCTGAATTCACAGCACACCACAGACACACTCTGCTACTCAGGGGGGTGAGATCATGGTGCTGGCGTGAATTTATCGCTCTTTTAAATGAATGGGGTTGAATTCAATCTACTGACCTTGATCAGGAGGCTAGGGACACAGGCTGTGTAAAACAAAACAAGATAAAATAAACAAGGGAAAACCACAGCGCATGCAGCTACTTTGTTCAGAAGGTGACACTATTGAATTTGGTGTGTGAAGGTCTTGTCACATGAAAGTCTAGAAATAACTATGACCTAAGCATGGGGGTAGGAGATGACCCATTTAGAAATGAATGGACACATTCCATTGTAGCTGTATAGTGGCTAAAATCTATTTTGGGGCAAAAGGGATATTGTAAATACTTTCCTTTGTTTGTAACTATCATAAGCCAAACTTTCTGGCTCTCGACATTTTTCAGTAATCCTGCATTCCAGTAATATTTTACACACCATCCAACCAGGCAAACATTATTCTACCAAGAAGGCAGGATTCCCTGTGACCCCTCTGAATCTCCAGGACTAGCCAAGCCTAGATTGCACCTCATGAATGGTCTTAGTCTGGACGTCTCTCAGGGCTTTCCGAGTCTCACTACATAATTTCAAGGCCACTCAGTTCTGGAGGCCCTCAGAAGATACTGCCATATGAGGCACAGGGAAATGTTCATGTCATTCTGAAATTATTTTGGAAGTAGATATTTAACATAACTTTTTAAATTAGCATTCAACTCCAAATTTGGGACTAAGTTTCGGTGGAATTCATTTGAGGGACTTCTTGCTGGTTTTGAAAAATGTTAATGCCAGCTAGCACTCTTTCATGTTCAATACCAACTGGATTCTAGGCTGTGTGCCTTTTTTAAATTTGATTCTCCCTTTGGTAACAGCATTTCTGTGACAGGGGGTATGGCAATTTATACACTCACTTTCAAACTCTAAAGTGGTTGGCTGGATGGGCTTATTATTGAATTCAGGTCAATCTGTGGCCCCCTTTCCCTTGATGAGGATGGTTCTGGATGCCAATAAGAGGGTCAAAAATGGAAGAAGCCTAGGGCCAAGTATGGAAAAGGGAACAGGCATTTTCTGAATATTTAATTCCTAGTATCTCTTTAAGGTCAAATACAACTTTTATCTAGAAATGTTACACTTTGAAAAACTTTATCACTTTAGAAGATTCCTTCCAGAGACAATGTCGACCTTTCATTAGGCACCAAGCCTGTGTGAAGATCTGGAGATAAGACATGGCTCTGGAGGGTGTGACTTCACAGGGAAAGCGGACTCTATAATGTTCCCTTCAAAAAGAGTTCCCTTGTAGCATTCGTTATAAATGGGACCACCTCTTCCAAGTGGATTTAGTTATTGAAGAAATAAAAGGAATCCCTTACAATGCAGCTTTTCTCATCAGATGACTCCCAAACAAAGATTCCAACAATATCAGCACAGATATAACTATCTGGAATAGTTATTTTTTGGCATTTCCAAAGAGTTGTTTCATTCCATTTCTGCTACCTCAATAATAGATAATAAATCAGAGACTTGGCATTGACTACTCCAATGAGCTATTAATTTTTAAGTCTTCTGCTGGTTGGGTTCCAACTATATGTTTGATGGAGACAACTTTTTATTTATTGTTTAAATCAAACAATAATTTAAGCAAACCCATCAGTTTAAGATGTTATATCAAAATCTGTTTGCTATTGAGTGAGATTTAGTTTAAGATGGAGGCTTCCCAGAGATCCAAGTCTGAGGTTTAATGAGAATATCTTATCTGACAATTGATGTTGGAAGACCAACTGAGTACTCACCTAGTAAGGTACCAAGGTTCTGTTACTGATAAGTTTGCACAAAATAATTTACCATGTTAATGCCTTTTGTCTTCCTATCTAATTATTTCTTTTGTTTAACCTCTTATTTAAACATTACCAAAAGGTCACTAGCCAATGGCGCATCTAATTTAAAAATGTATTATTAGGCTTATGTCATGTCAGACTTAAAAACCGACCAATTCTGTGAGGATGATATGAATAACCATATTGGAACATATTTTTCCCCAAGTATTTAGAATCGGGATCAGACCTTCCCAATGTTCAGAACCATTTAATTTTTTAAAAATTATATTGTTGTAAGAACATTTCACATGAAATCTACCCTCTTAATACACTTTCAAGTATACTATTATACTTTATTACACATTGATATATATTATTATTACTCCTCATTACATATTATTGTCGACTATAGGTATGATGTACAAAAGTTCTCTAGAGCTCATTCACCTTGTTTAATTGACAATTTACGCTCATTGATTAATAACTCCCCTTTTTTCCTCCCCCCCAAGTCCACTTTTTAATGTTATGAATGTGATGATTTTAAATACCTCATATAAGTAGAATCAGCATTTGTCTTCCTGTGACTGACTTATTTCACATAGCATAATATTTTCATAGCCAACAAGTATGCAAAAAAAAAAAAAAGCCCAATGTCATTAACCATCAGGGAAATGCAGATCTGAACCACAATGAGGTAATCCCACACACCTGCCATAATGGTTATTGTCATAAAAACAAAACAATAAACAAAAACAAAAGATAACCAGACAGCAAGTGTTGGCAATGCTGTGGAAAAACAGGAATGTTTGCACATTGTCAGTGGGAATGCAAAATGGTGCAGCTACTATAGAAAATAGTATGAAGTTTCCTCAAAAAAATAGAATTACCATATGATTCAGGAATCCCACTTCGGGGACTTATTCAAAAGAATGGAAATCAGAATCTCAAAGAGATATATTAGGACTCCTGTGTTCACCGCAGCACTATTCATCGTAGCAAGGATGTGGAAACAACCTAAATGTCCGTTGACAGATGACTGGATAAAGAAAATGTGGTATTCAGTGGAATACTACTCAACCTTAAAAAAAGAAGTTAATTCTGCAATACATAAGAACCAAGCCATGATCTTTTCAGTCAAAAACTAATATTTGAGCACCGACCATGCTAAATGCTTCAAATGCTTTATTTCATTTAATCCTCATAAACACCTATAAAGTTAATTAATATTATGTACCCATTTTTCAGGTCAGAAAACAAGGCTAAGAGCAAATCAGTCAGCTGCCTAGGGTCTCAGAGTAGTAAAGTGGTAGAGCCAAGACTCAAACCGACTTCTCCTGATTGTAGGGAAATTCTGCTCATCTAGGAAGCCCACATTCTTCACTACCACACAAAAGCGCTTCCATCTATCAAGACTTAATCTCCTCCAATGCAAATCTTTTCAAATATAAAACCATCAAAGTGTAACTTATTCTGAATTTCCTAGAAAAAGCTATGAGAGGATTGCAAAAATCCTTCCTCTTATCTATACAGACTAAATATATCCCTAGCTCAAACTCTAAGGGATGAACTACTGTGCCATTTTAAAAGTTATTGATTTGAGTATCTTCATGAGATCAAGTCCAGTAACGTGCCTAAATTGTGCAGAAGTTTCCAAGGTGTTGTCAAATCTCATTTTTTAAAAAGCCTCTTGCATTGAGGCCTGAGATGAGCTCTAAGAAAAGTAATCACTTGCTGGAAACTGTAAAGGACAATAGCCATTATATTTGTATGATGTTCGACATATAACACTGACTCTTATAAGTATTTTTTACATGATATTGGCAGAAGAGTCATTATTTCATACACTGGAGGCTCAGAAGGGGTACAACAAAGTAGCCCAACATCACAACTTTTAGCACATTACCACAATCCACGTTCTCTAGCACTGCGCCAGCTGCAGCTTCCCGGGAGTCTCTGTGACCCACAAAACTTGGAACAGCCCTCTGTCCCCAAGGTTTGCTTCACCGCCATCTTGGAGGAACAAAGGTGGGTTTAGATGTGTGGTTTTCTTACTGAAGAGGGTAGTGTATGTCTCAATGGAGAATGACAGGGGAAAATACACAGGCACTGAACAATTTTCTCCTTAATAGCTTTCTTGAAATCCACCCAGTATAGTAGGCCAATGAGTGAGAAGGCGTTTGTCCAGCAGAAATATTTGCCATTGGGGAACATTCCTTGTGATGTCCAGGCATCCTCTTGGCTGGGTGAATGGTAGGTTTGGATACTCTTTCTCTTCCAGACCTGGGCCGTCTAGTGCAACCTTGGAGCCATGCTGGCTGAATTCAAATCCCACCTCTTCAATTTACTAGCTGTGGGCCTTTAAGCCAGTTATATAACTTCTCTGTGCCTGCTTTCTAAAGGGGGACACCAATGATCTACCTCGTAGGACAACCCAGGGGCTTTTGGTGAGATAAATGTAAAGTGCTCAGGATAGGACCGGCAGTGTACTCAATGAGAGCAGTTATTTTTATTACCTTAACAAATGAGCCCCTCAGTATCTTTCTCTATAAAGTAAGAATAATAAAAAACCATGTAACAAGAATCAAAACAGATCCTGTTTTTGAAAGCTCTTTGTAAGTCATAAAATGCTCTGTGCATCTAGAGAATGCCTGCTATTGTCTTGAGGAGAAAGGTGCACTGTCTGCGCTCCACCCACCTCCCTACTGCATCAAAATGAAAAAAATCATTTATATGCTAATCTCCAGGCCAACCCCAACCCTGCTGGGAGCTTGTTAGGCCGGAAGCAAGGAGTTGGAGGTGTCGTCTAGCCAGGGGGTGGCACTTACCCAAAGCCTGGTGGGCCTGCACCTCCCAAGGGAAGGGTCACAGTGATGACAGTTTGAGATTGACATGCTATTTCAGGCAAGTTCAGTAGGACTGCAGTTGACACAAATGAGGGGGAACTTTTAAAATATCTCTTTGTTTTTGTTCAGCATCATGGTCTCACCCAGTGACACACACACGGACTCCAAGCCCTAATGTCTTTAAGGAAGACGGGATGCCAAGTGGGGACAGCTGTTCTCCGTGCCCTTGCCTGGCTTACTCCGTGTGCCCTGCTTCTCCCTGCCCTGCCGGCTTCCCCAGGTGAAGATCTACCCACTTTTCCAAGTTCAGCTTCAGCGCCCATCTCCGCTACGAAGTTGCCTCTTAATCCTCCCTCTGGAACTAATCTCTTCCTACTGCGTCCTCATAAAACTTTCATTTGTTCACCTTTAATGCCACGCTGTCAAAGTTCGCCTTGTTTCCTAAGAGTTGTGCCAGCTGCCTCTGCCCTACTGGCTTGTAAGGAGCTGCTTCTTGTCATCTCTGTCTCATGATGACACCTACACCACATGCTGCTCAAATGAGCCACTCAATAAATATTCATCAAGTGCAAAAAATAAGTATTTGTTGGTGATAATTACATTGAATGAGAGAACTTCATGGCCTCCGAGAAAGACTCTGAATTTTTTAAATGGAGCATTGCTCTCTTCTCCTCCTATCACTATTAAGGCTGTTTCATAACATTTCCTGCCAGGAACAGCTCCTATGATTAAATGATTAAGTGCCAGGGAAGCAGCGGCACCTTCTATGATTAAGTACTGGGTCAAACAGTGATGAAGGGAAGCCCCCATTCGCTCCTAGTTTCAGAAGTGAGGACTGTTGACTCTATTTTCATGCTGCTACTTGCATAAGCCAGTGCGATTCAAGTGGCGGGTTTTGGAATTATGCTTTCTGCTTTCCTTCCCCCCACGCATCCCCTCCACCTGGGCCACTTCTACCACCCATATTACATGGACTATAAGGCACATCAATGACAGAGCAGAGTCCACATTTCTAATTTGGAACCTGGGACTGTGCTGTCACTAGACTTCATGCGTGTTTCTAACCTGCATGCATTCACTAGTTGTATGGGGTGAAAGCAGAAGGAGGAAATGTTTAGAAGTGGGATCACTGATTGGATTTCCTCTACAACTTGAGATCCACACTGTCATGTAAGCAACTAACGAGAGTTCTCCAGATGTTCTTCTAAATTGCCTTTCCTTTGCAGGGACGTTATTAAATATCCCCTATGTTGGCTCTGCATAGCAAAGACACTTTCCATGGGGAAAATTCCAAATTTAGCTCTCAAGTACGTGGACTCATTCTTTCCATGGGGAAAATTCCAAATTTGGCTCTCACTTACATGGAACCATGCTTACGGATGATTTTAGTAGACTTCCAAGAATCCCAGCATCCTTTCCTCAGCCCCCTGCAACTCAGGCTCAAGTTTCAGGAATGAAACCTCCAGGAGATCCCAAAAAGGTGACTACTGGGCTCAGTACCCACTCCCAAGCTTTAGACTTTATAGGGATTTGGACAGCATAAACACTTGTTTAAAGAAAAAACAGGGGTGCCCGAGTGGCTTAGTCAGTCCAACTTCAGCTCAGGTCATGATCTCACAGTTCATGGGTTCAAGCCCCACATTGGGCTCTGTGCTGACAGCTCAGAGCCTCGAGCCTGCTTCAGATTCTGTGTCTCCCTCTCTCTGTCCCTCTCCTGTTCATTCTCTGTCTCTCTCTGTCCCTCAATAATAAATAAATGTGAAAAAATTAAAAAAAGAATAAATAAACTAATAGATTAATGAATGAATATATCAGATCATACATTGTTAGAGAGAACATTTTAGCTCTTCTTGCTCATTTGATTCCTAAATATCCTGATATGGACTTACATTTTTTTTTTATCCTAAATTAAAATCATAAAATGCTTCATCTGAAAGAGACCTTAGTGTAGACTTTTAATATACAATTTTTGAAAGTCATGGACTGATTTGTTCAAATGCCCTTAGAAACAAACCTGCTTCTCTGACTGACATGTAGGTAAGGGCCTGGGGACCACCAGCTCTGAGGAATCAATTATAAGGTTTGCCCAACATTATACAGATCTCAGAGGCAGAATTAAGACTGCTGAGACACTGGCCTGGTGTCTTCTCCTACACAACATGTCCCTTTATGAATTGAGAGCTGTTTCTGGGCACTTACTAGGTAAAAGGACATCTCTCTGACACTAAAATTAATGGAGCACAGGCTTTAAGAAGTTTTGACCCGGACTTCAGGATAGGCGCAGATTTGTGGGTAGGTTTTCTTTATAGAAATATTCTAGCCAATAAATAAATGAAGAAGGAATGACAGAATTAGATTTCACCATTTTGCAATCCTTAAAGAAATAATGTGTCCAGGCAAAGGCTGTCAATCACTGGCAACACCCCAAAGACACACAGAGAATTGATACCTCTTTTTTTTTTAAAGAATTTTTTTAATGTTTTATTTATTTCTGAGAGAGAGAGAGAGAGAGACAGCATGAGCTGGGGAGGGTCAGAGAGAGAGGGAGACACAGAATCTGTAATAGGCTCCAGGCTCTGAGCTGACTGTCAGCACAGAGCCCGACGTGGGGTTGAACCCACAAACTGTGAGATCATGACCTGAGCCAATGTTGGCTGCCCAAATGACTGAGCCACCCAGGCACCCCAAGAATTGGTACCTCTTGACAGAGTACTCCACATTGGCCATGAATTACTCTTGCCAAAAAAAAAAAAGAGAAAAAGTTGAGCTTGACTCTAAAGCAAGTCAAGAAAGCCAGAAATTACCAACTTACAGGAAATACAAGAAAAAGAAACTTGTTAAATGGACACCATGAAAACTGAATCAACAACATTCAGAGTGTTACAAAGTCTACAGTCTCTTCAACAAATCAGTTGCAAGGAAAATCAAGAAGAGGAGGACGTGGATCTGTGATTTAAAAGTGTGTTAGGAGACTTGTTAACCAGTTTCAATGTATGGAACCTATTCCGGTTCTGATTTTTAAAAAGGGCACTTTTTCTCTAAGAAAATGTGGTAGAAATATACCAGTGTTCCTGGAGCCCTGGAGTAGGAAGCAGTGGCAGCCTGACCCAGATCATGGAGCCTGAAGAAGCAAGAAGAAGCTAGGCCACCTGGTCAAGAGCCTTAAGATCAAATCCCTAGAGGATCACTCTCTTTTCTTTCACATCGAGGAGTCCTAAATCACTGACTTTTTCCTGGGGGTGTGGCTCAAGGATAAGGTTTTGAACATTATGCCCATACAAGAGCAGATGTGCACTGCTCAGTGGACCAAGATCAAGGCATTTGTCACCATCTGGGACCAAATGGCCATGTCGGTCTGGATGTTAAGGGCTCCAAGGAGGTAGCCACTGCTGTGCCTAGGGCCATCACCCTGGCCAAGCTCTTAATCTTCCCCATGTGATAAGGCTACTAGAGCAATGAGACAGGCAAGTCCCACACTGTCCCTGCGAGGTGCCTGCCTCCATGCCGAGGGCCTCATCCTACCCCCAGAGGCACCGGCATCATCTCTG
The DNA here is from genome assembly GCF_008692635.1 of Crocuta crocuta. Classification (NCBI taxonomy): domain Eukaryota; kingdom Metazoa; phylum Chordata; class Mammalia; order Carnivora; family Hyaenidae; genus Crocuta; species Crocuta crocuta. The sequence continues at coordinate 7,762,686 of NW_027532002.1, forward strand.
CCTCTGTGTCCAAAAAGCTGCTGCTAATAACCAGTACAGATGGCTGTCACACCTCAGTCAGGGGACTGCACCACCCCCTTGGCGACTATGCCACGGCCATCTTTGATGCCATATCCAAGACCTATAGCTACCTCACCCCTGACTTCTAGAAAAAAAGTCTGTGTTCACCAAATCTCCCTATCAGCAATTCAATGACCTTCTACAGAATCACACTAGAGTCTTCCCCACAGGGGACCCAGGCCGCGGCTGTGGGTACTTCTGTAGCACATATACCTATATGTAGCCACATATACCTCTTATGTATACAATAAATAAATACATAAATAAATACATAAGTAAATAAATAGTGAATTAATTAAAAAATAAAGGGCAAAAAATCTATGACACAATCAAGGAAATCTGAAAGATATCTTAAAATATTAAGAAACCATGGGTAGCTTTTTAGGTGGAAAAATGGAATTGTGTCTACTCTTAAGGAATACACACTTTTCATACTTATATGCTGAATTGCTTAGGGATGAAATGCTATGATATCGGAGATATTCTTCCAACAAGCTTGGGGGAGATTAGATGTGGGCAGAAACGCCAACAAAACAAGACTGGTGGGGAGTCAAGAACTGTTTAAGGAAGGCGACAGGTCTATGGGGTCTTTATCCTCATCTCTGTACTTCAACATGCTTGAAATTTTCCATAATAACGAACTTTTAAAGGCGTTTTGTTCATAATTATAACAGAAAAATAGTTTTGCTCAGTTGTTAAAAGAAAAACAAACTCGAGAGGCAGGAAGGAATTTGACAGGAAGTTAAGAGGCTTCTGGAAATACAGGGGACCTTCATTATGAATGGGGCATGAAGAATCTCTCAGAAGGGATAATAAGAATATCCAATCTGTCTTGACTGAAGCTAAACTAGCCAAGGACAGGGGATCTGCTGGTGGGGAAGGTAGAATCTCAAGGCAAAAGTGTGGTTTCATTGACTCAGTCTCAGGTTCACTACATTATGAGAGACAACAGCAGCCTAGCCTCTGTGTTTTAATGAACTCAAATCACTACAGTGTAAAACCATGTATTTGGCAATGTAACTAAAAGATCATTGCATAACCACAAGATCAAAACCCAAATGGAGGGCGCCAATGCCTGCCATCTTGAGTGAGCTTTAAAATAGCGTTGTCCTGGGGCGCCTGGGTGGCTCAGTCGGTTAAGTGTCCGACATCGGCTCAGGTCATGATCTCACGGTTCATGGGTTCGAGCCCTGCGTCACGCTCTGTGCTGACAGCTCAGAGCCTGGAGCCTGCTTCAGATTCTGTTGTCTCCCTCTCTCTCTGACCCTCCCCTGCTCACACTGTCTCTCACTCTCTCTCACAAATAAATAAAACATTAAAAAAATTAAAAATAAAATAAAATAGCATTGTCCTTACCACCAAGATAGAACATTCCTAAAGCAGATCCAAATGTTTCAGGCTGACAAGAAGCCTCTCTCCATATTGCATTTTGCCCCTGAAAGGATGCACTGGCTTACACTTTCAAAAGGTCACCTGTGACACTAAGCCACCCCCAAGACCATTTGGATATTACTGCTTGGGTCATTTACTAAAATTGATATATGACAACCTAAAGAAATAAATATTCCCACAAATTCTTAAGGTGCTTATGCAGACACTCACTGGCAAGGTCTTGTCCGGATGTCATGAAATCAAATATGTCACCAAATATGACAATTTCCTAAAGGGACCCAAGGCAGGTAATGACCAACACTCAATGGGTCAGATCAAAGCACACGGAGGGATCCCAAAGTTTACCTCTGACTTTGTCCTTCAAAAACCCACTCCAATGCAGTAATCATTTTCCATTCAGTTCACATAAAGTCAAAATGATCTTTTATTCTGAAAGGAGTGACGATGATTTGATACCTATGAGTCATAAGTGGCCCTTTGTGAAGGGCCCCGTGACAATGTGTTAGTTCATATTGAAACCCCATGTGTCTGACACACCGTTCCCATCAGTCCCCATTCTTCACTGCCTGTAGGGCAGGGTTCGAGGCCCCGGCTTAGTATGTGTCCTCATTTTCAGATCCAATTTATTGCAACAAACCTTAAAAATTCTTAGACACATTTGCAAAGAGATTTTTTTTTTTAAAGGGGAAACATATATATTTAGTTATTTGGCCAAACTGAGCAAAATGCTCAAAATGTTGAAACAGTGGGGCTCTCAGAATTTCATTACTGCTTTGCTAAGGCAAAGAAGTAAGGACAGTTTCCTTTGTCATCCCAGCGAGTGGGACACATTTGCCAATCAGGGTGCTCTGCAATGAATGTCTAATAAGATACACTGGTCCTCAGGGTAATTCCAAATTCCTGCATAGAAAGAGTTTGGCTTCTCCTCTTTTAATGGCTGCATTTGGAGAATGAACTAAAATGGCCAAAATTTTCAATACATCTTTGAGAAAGGTTAAGCACAAAAATCCCGTTAAACAATAATGGGATTTGTGTATGAAACATTACACTCTTTGAACGTTTTTGAGAAAGTTACTCTCCCTTTTCCCCTCCGACTAATAACAATTCAACATTATTTAACATAATCCTACTGACAGGTAATTTCTGACACGAAATTTATTACTGGCTTGCCCTTTGAGGGCGTGTTTCACTATTAATGTTTCCTTTTAAAAGCTACAGCATACATTAGATTCTCATACAGAGTTTCCCCATGTTTTCCTTGGAAACCCCTACTTTCTGTGGTATTTTACATTGCCCAAGTCTGCTTTAACTCTGTATCCTTAACACACACACACACACACACACACACACACACACACACACACACACATCCTTCCCCAATGTCCAGGTATACACTTAACATCGAAGCAGTGTACTCTACCATTATTAGGTTTATCTATAACTGAATAAGCAACATTACTAGAGCACATATTTAATAAGTTTCTCCTGTACCTGAGTATATGATTGAGTGAGCTAGAATTTAATGTGATCATGCCTGGAAATAAGAGCTGCAGGCTGTGGTTATTATCCATATAGGGCCAGTGAGCCCCTGCAAGCAGGTATCCTGATTGGTGCTTCAAGTCTTTCACGATGCAGGACATATAAGACTTTTCGGAACACAGTTTTGATTCTGACTCATTCAGAGAAATGATGTTTTTATCTGGTGAGTCAGCATGAAACAGGTATTTCGCTACCTGTGCTAACCATACAAGGGCATTGCTACCTGGAAGGTTAGGTCATCAGCCCCAGGAGGAAACACATACCATCTCTGCTTTTTCTGGAACTGCTTTACTGGCATCATGAGCTCATAGGTTGGAGTTGACTATGGGGTATCCTTCATTTGAAAGGGAGGCATTATCTAAATGGCTCACGGGCTGGCAAAGCAGCCGGGGGACAAGTGAAAGGAATACTCATGTGTTCATTCACAAATTATTTACTTATTCATTTGTTATTTCAGGGAGGTCAGGTTTGTTGAGCTATAATTTACAGATAGTAAAATTCACCCTTTTTGACATGCGGTTCTATGAGATTTGACAAATGCACACAGTCATATAATATCACTACAATCAACATAGAACAGTTCCGTCACCTCCAGAAGCTCTCTCGCTCCCTTTCTGGCTAACCCCTCTCCCACCCACCCTATGTATTGTAAAATAATACTCAGATAATTTACTACAGAGACATGAATTCACCGGCAGTTCCATTCATGGACATCCTTGTACTTATTCTTAACATAGTGGCAGGATTGACTGGTAATGAGTTTCAGAGACCCTTAATAGCACCAGAAGATCAAGAACGCTTGGGGCAGACCTGTTGCCTCCCATGTACCCTAGTGGATAACCTACTTCTGTAGAGAAACACACGCAGGATAATGCCCCTATGTAACTTCTTCACCTGCCAGCTCTTTCGCTAACTTTAATGGAAGACTAAGTTCTCCTCGGTTTCTCCCCTCGATCAAATGCTAACTGAGAAACGCTAGGGCACACACACTCTCTCCCCAACCTTGGCCCTCACCTCTCTCCCCACAGACGCACATGTATACAGTTCTCTCTCTTTTACACACACACACACACACACACACACACACACACACACACACACACGGGAAACAAAGGCAACACAAAAACTGCCAAGATAGTCTGTCCTCCAAGGTGGTCGTTAAACCTCTAACGCCACGACTGCACCTTCCAGGCCCAGAAGCCCGGGATGAAAATCCCCCATCCCGAGAAGCTGGAACTGATCCGAGGTCCTTGCACATTAGGGAAGAGTTAAATTCCTAGGTTACTGGGCCATTAGCAGCTCAGCCATCCATTTTTCATTTGAAGGAACCTTTTTAAAGGTTGAATTCTTATCTTCGGGAGGCCTGTAAATGCAGTTCTTGTGTTTTCATTGGGTTTATTTAGCCTGGGGGATTTAGGTCCCTCTGTTGAGGCAGTAAATTTTCCCCTTTGTGTGAATGTATGTGGTTAATATACTTAAAAATCCATCAGGCAAGGCTAACAAAAATGCAGCCGCCTTTACACAGCAGTTTTTGGCGAGGATATAGTCACTCAGGATGGCTGTGCGGTGCTTATAATTGAATTGTGGTCACTAAGCCGAATGCTATCAACTTCTGTAAAAACCCAAAGCCAGATACCTCTGAGCACGCCTTTCACCACCTTCCCTCCAGCCCCTTCCCCTTGCTGCCAGCTCCCCCCACTTACCCGGCTGGCAGAGTGGGACACAGAAAGAAACCCAAGACAAACCACCAGCAGACATGGCCACAGCCTTTAAACATGTGCTATGAGAGACTGAGAGCAGGATCTGAAAAGGCACACGAAGACCCAAGGACATGAGGGACATGCTCTGGAGGCCAGGGAAAGAGAAGCTGCTCATGAAAAGGAAAAGGACAAAGGTCTTCTAAAGGCACCCTTGGAACACTTCCAACTCTTGGTTGCTAACAGTGTTAACATTTAGCCAATGGAATCAACACTGTCTGACACAAGGGGCACAGATCCCAGCTCCCCGCCCAAGTGCCCCTTGCAATGGTAACCTCAAACGATCTAGGGTCCATTAGCTGACCTTTCCCCCTTCCTCCTCTGACCTCACATGCCCACCTCTCTGTCTTCTCTCTTCTGGTACCAGAGCCCAGTCAACCATGGGCTGGCACGCACGACAGCTGTGGGCTTTGGCCAACATGCACGCGGCCTTCACGACTCGGCAGACATGGCTGCTGCAGGAGACCAGACTACGACCATGCACTCCTCGTGTACCAAACTCAACAAGCTGGCCTTGGTTCCTGACAGACTGGAAACAAAAGGAGAAAACCCACTCCTTGAACTAAGTCATGGCAGGAGGAGAGGGAAAAAAAAAATCCAACATACAACTCTCCCTAACCTAAAGACAAAAGCATATAAAGCAAAAGTACACACAAAACGATTGTTCTAGGGCGCCTGGATGGCTCAGTCGGTTAAGTGTCCGACTTCAGCTCAGGTCATGATCTCACGTTCGTGGGTTCGAGCCCTGTGTCGGGCTCTGTGCTGACAGCTAGCTCAGAGCCTGGAGGCTGCTTCAGATTCTGTATCTCCCTCTCTCTCTGACCCTCCCCTGCTCATGCTCTCTCTCTCTCTCAGAAATAAAAAAGGATTGTTCTAAAAACTACCTTTTCCACTAGGCCAAGGAATAGTGAAATATTTCAAATCCATCCCAGGCACTAAGTTTATTTAATAAATATCATTCTAAATGGGCACGTGCTAAATGTAACAGCAATACCTGGGCTCTTCGCGTGCATAAGCCCATCCCATTGCCATGCAAAGGATGGAGAAAGCACTTTAGACTCAACCACCATCCAAAGCAAGTTCTGCTGAAAATGAGCTCCTGATGCTGAGGAGCCTAGAGCAGGTGAGGTCAAGGGTTAGAAATTCAACAAGACAGAAACTACAAGCAGCCCAGCGCAAATGGCTTCAAAGCAAAAGACAGACTGCCCCACATACCTAGAACCTAAAGAAAACCAAACTAAGCCATGTCTAAAATGCATGAATCAGAAGAACACACGCTTCCCAAAGACTAAACATACAACTTACTACTCAAGAACTACTGTGTCAGTTCAAATTTTTGCTGCTTACCATTGACAGTGGCTGCAAAATTGTTCAGGTACCCATTTTTTGAAAAACATATCTGCAGGGCTATCCAAAGTCATACCTCTGACTTCCTGTTTTAGACAGTAAGCTCCAAGAGGAGTTATCTGACTTTCTTAATGTAGCCATACATACAGTATGATATACAAGTAGGTCACAGATTAGGAATGAACACTGATGATTATTGTTATTAATTAATATTTATGCCAAAATTACAAAATCTCCCCTTTATTTTTAAAAAAAATTTAAACATTTTTTATTTATTTTTGAGAGAGAGAGAGAGACAGCATGAGAAGGGGAGGGTCAGAGAGAGAGGGAGATACAGAATCCGAAACAGGCTCCAGGCTCTGAGCTAGCTGTCAGCACAGAGCCCAATGTGGGACTCGAACCCATGAACCGTGAGATCATGACCTGAGCCGAAGTCGGCCACCCTACTAACTGAGCCACCCAGGTGCCCCTAAAATCTCCCCTTTAAAATTAAGTTAATTTAAGAAGAAATACAGAGATCCTATTCTTCTCATATATGAGCCAGGCAATACTTAAGCTGACACATAACCAACAGTCCCTATCATTAACCTTTACTGACCCATGGATTACTCATATATCAACACATGTCACACCATCATGTTGCCCAGTGCCCTGAGAAACTTCAGAGCCCTGGTTTTAAGAAAAGCAGTAATGACTTCTGAAGGAGTGAACAATGAAATATGATTATCTAAAATAGTTTTAGGGTAATGGATATAAGTGTTTACACCCAGGATTGCAGCATGTTCGATGTGCTGTGCTATGCTGTGTTGTGGGGAAGGAGGAAAGTCAAGGGCCAGGAAAGCAGGAAGACTGGTGTTGATATAGTATGAAGTTTTAGAGCAGCATCCTTAAATTCTAACCTGGCTCTGACCAAAGGCTAGTTAGCAGTTTCAATTATATCCCTTTTCCTCTTCAACATTCCCCCCTCCCCACCTCAATCTTTGTTTTTAAAACAAATAATAAAGACATAATATTTACGTTATTGTCAAAAGGATCTTTCTGGCATTTTACCGCTGTTACCATCTCTATCAAAAGAATCACAACAAAAAGAAAAGGGAAAAAACCAGCAAAGTGTGAAACATGCATTAGGGGAAAAAACACTCCTTGTCCTGCCTTCTCTTAAAGAATGAGGAAATAAACAAAGCAAAACAAATGGCAAAAGGAGTTTGAGCATGTGCATGTGCGTTTGTGTACGTGTGTGTGTGTGTATGTGTGAGAGAGAGAGAGAGGAGGTGAGGGGAGGGGAGACAGAAAGAAGCTTGTATGGTACAGGAGGAAGCCATATACGATCTCTCAATGCCCTAATGTCATGATTAATAAACAAAGCTCACAGCCAATGACATTACCCAGGAAATACCATGTCCTGTGCTGTTCAGTGTTTGTTTCAAAGGGCAAAGTCTGGAGAAAAACAAAGGAAGTAGGAGGGAGGAAGAGAAATTCATTTTAACTGTACTGCTGTGAGCTCTAAAAACAAGCCAAATCCCAAGTCTGGCTTTTTTATTTTTTATTATTTACTTTTCAAGTATGCACATCATAAAGAAAAACCTATAGGCACTGGTCTTCCTTTGTGTAAGTCAGTGGTCTTTATCATTTCGTGGTTTGGCAAATAAAAAGGCATTAAGCCACTTCCCTTCCAATGCAGCAGACTTCCAGAGTTTCATCCTGCAAGTAACCCAGAGTTGTGTACTTCATTAAAACTCTGATTTAAGGTACCTGGTTTAAGGTTTCCAGATCCATAAGGCAGCAGTTGAAAGGGGTATAATTTTTGCGGAAAGTAAATCCAGTCTCTTATTATGGGCTGGATCTTCCTGGCATTTGTTCTTCCCCTGGAAGTCCCTGGAAGGCTTCATATGCCCCCAGAACATGTAGGTACATACTGCTTTGCTCCCACTCAAAGGATACACCATGTAAGGTCTTTCTTCTTCCTATTTCCCTTTACATTCTGTCTTGTGTCCCCACATTTTACATATATGTAGATTAGTTTTATCTTCAAGATACATTTTTGGGTATCTTTTGACTGCTTTCCATCTATTTTGGCCCCCTCACCCACCAACCTTTACCCTTGCCTCTGGCAATCACCAATCTGTTCTCTGCATTTATGAGTTTGGCTTTTCTCTTTAGATTCTACATTTAAGTGAGAACACAAAGTATTTGTCCTTCTCTGTATGGCTTATTTCAGTTGCCCTCAAAAAATATTCATGTTGGCACAAATGTGAGATTTCTTTCTTTGTTATGGCTAAATAATATTCCAGGTGTGTGTGTGTGTGTGTGTGTGTGTGTGTGTGTGTGTGTGTGTGTGTGTGTGTGTGTGTGTGTGTGTGTGTGTGTGTGTGTGTGTGTGTGTGTCTTTATCCATTCATCCATTGACAGATACTTATGTTGTTTCCATGTCTTGGCTGTTGGACAGGAGGGGAGCATATACCTTTTTGAAGCTCAGGTATTTTAAATACTAGTTAAAGGGCTGCCATTTAGCTAGAATGTCCCTGAAATGAGTCCTGCAAGATAATCAGAAAAATCACAACTTTCATATGTGCCTCTAAAGCCTAACTAGAGAAATCATAATCTAGTTATTCAAAAGGATAATTAAATGTGTTGCAAAATAAATGGATATTTCTGACTACTGTATGTGATTAACATAAAATGGTATTCTTGAAACAAAAGAAATGAGAAAAGTGGGCATACAGACAAGGAAAAGCCACACTCCATCCAACAAAGTTTGCACAGGCTTTAAAAGAACCAGTTCTGATGGGGAACATTCTGTAATGGAGAAGCTGGGGGCAAATGAATACAAGCCAATTCTATTTGCTGAGAACCCTTTTCCAAGGCTGAGTAGCAATTTTCATACCAAAGCTGAGTAGGTACACCCAACAGGTCTTCCAGGAAGGCTCTACAAAGGTGAGTAATTTGAATGAGAGGACTTACTGGGTAATTACTCACTCTTAGCGAGACAATAATGTAATTAATATGTAAATATTTTTAAGTCAAAGTTATGGTTCTACCCACAGGCATGAGATATCTTGAGGAATAAAACATAAACATCTTTAAGCAAGTGGAACAATCCTGCTTTGTGGGATAAATTATCTTTCAGTGGTATTGCATGGACATTTTAACCTTATAAAACATGAAAAGTCGTGGCTGCTATCAAAATAGTGTCCCAGAATACTGTCATGTCTTCTGTACTGAAGACAACATTAAAGGATAAGCACGGAGTTGTCAGTAATGCTTTTCAAACTGCATTTTTTTTTGAGAGAGAGAGACAGAGAGAGAGACAGAGAGAGAAAGAGAGAGAGCACAAGAGCGTAACTAGCAGAAGAGGGGCAGAGAGAAAGATAGAGACAGAGAATCTTAAGCAGCCTCCATGCTCAGCCCAGAGCCCAACATGGGGCTTGATCCCACGACCCTGGGATTATTACATGAGCCAAAATCAAGAGTATGAGGCTCAACCGACTGAGCCACTCAAGCACCCCTCAAATTGCATTCTATTCACAGTTTTTAAAAAATCAACTTTATTGAGACATATATTACATATAATCAAATTTATTTCATTTTAAAAATTTATTTACTTGAATTTTATTTAATTTTTAGTAAATTTATTTTCCTTTACTTAATTTAAACTTATTTAAAATGCATTTCAAGTGTACAGTTGTTGAGTTTCGGCAAGTGTCTACCCATACGTCACCACAAACATGATCAAGATCTGACATTTCTGTCACCCTGAAAGTTCTCTCCTGCAACTTTCCTTCCAGCTTTCTCCTGGGACTGTCACTGACATACTCTGACTCTTGAGAGTATCTTGCCCATTCTAGAATTTCATGGAAGGAGAAGCATACCAAATGCATTCTTCTGTGTCTGGCATTTCTGATCTCCATTTGCCAAACTCACTATTTTGCTAAAAGCCCCGTGCCCCTCACTCCTGCGTCTCCTGGTCAGGAAATCGGCTTTGACTCTGATAACAAGACTAGAGATGGACGGATGCCACTTTGAGAAAGTTGCTAAAATAGCAGGAAACAAGGAGCAGGAAGCAGCAAAGGTCAATTCCAGTTCATTTCCTTTTGGGGTATTAATTTTAGCACATTGTTTGGGTTTCCCCAAAAAGATATTTTTGGAATAAGGGAATTCCAAGCATGAAGGCCAAAAATAGAAAAGAAGACCCTTTGGACGTTCTTTCCCACACACGCCTTCAAGTATTATATCTTTGATCAAACAGAAGCAAGTGCTTGAAGATGAAATCAGGGTTTTTTTTTTTTCTTACAATATCTAGAAGAATTTGGACAAAATACAAAAGTACAAAGCAATTATGGATCACTTCCTTCTGAATCTACCAATATTCTTCTCACGTAATGTAGAATTTCCTGGGTTTATAAATTAGAAGTTTTCATTTGCCAATACTTAACACCAAACACGAATAATTTCTTTTTCTTATTAGGACCACACAAGGGTGTTTTTAATTGTGTATGATATCCAGTTCCCTATGTACCTGATACTCTATAAAGCATCCCAACATTAGAAAGATTCAAACTATCAAAATTATTAGACTAGTCTTTTTCTTGATATCTTTCAAGACCTTCCTGTGTCTTTTTTTTAAATGAGAAAAGGTATAAATTTTTGTGTCCTAAGTCTTTATATAAACACCAGCTCCTGTGTTCCACAATCCCTCAAGCTGCTGTCACATATTGATAGTATTAATTAATTAATTTATTAATATTAGTTATTCCATGGTCCTAGGGTATAATGCAAGTAATAAATCAGTTTATATCATTTTGGAAATAAAGCAATGGGATAAATTAGTTAAAAATGGTTCATTTAGGAGTAATGTTTGTCATTAAGAACCTCTCTACTTCAAATAAAATAATTTTGATCCCAATGGTAGTATTATTTTAATCTATGATGCTGTAGTAAATGAAAAAGCTAAGGCACAAAACTTAGAATAGCCACCATGATAGATCTTGAGTAGAACTGCAGAGAGGGCTGTACTCATGGCTTTCGTTATCTTCCTATTTTATTTTATTATTTATTTACTCACTTAATATTTATTATTTATCGTTTGGTGCCAAATTATCTGTGGAATTCATGCCCTAGACAGAGTAATAGTTCCTTAATTGGACAGATTATCTGACCAAAGAAAGAGTGAAAAAGTAGGTTAATCAAACCACTAAAACAGAATGAATGGTTAAAAGAAAAAAGTGTTGATTTCTCTGAATGGTAAGTCAGCATCAAGCACTACTTAATAAGCACTCTTGCCTTCTATTATCTAGTTCTATAGGGAAACATATACTCAAAAGATCAATGGCAATAAAAATGATTTCTTCAGTGACATTTCTCAAGTCCAATCTCCCGCCCATATAAGCATCTGATGGCAGAAAATAAACCCAGATCTCACCAAAAGCATAGATTCTTCAAAATATCTAAAGCCAATAAAAATAAAACAGAATTATCATATTTCTTTGGTAACTGGGTATGTACTGAGGTTCTGGTGAAAAGAGCACCAAAATTAAAAACTTATAACTAGACCTTGATTCCTCACTTTCTGAGCTGGGGGCCTTGAATAAGTCGTATCCTTTCATCTTTTGTTTTGTATCTATTAAAAAAAATGTAGGTGGAAGGTATCATACCTGCCCTACCTGTGTGTAGATAACAGAAAGATTCACATGAAATGTTTTCAAAACTCCTTAAGTGTCACACAAATGCAGAGGATTAGCACCATCTCATACACACCTCTGTAAATGCCGTCTGCTACCTGCATTCTTTTTTTCCCCACAATTTACAAAGCCTTTATTTATTTTTAAATAGTTTATTGTCAAGTTGGTTTCCATGTAACACCCAGTGCTCATCCCAACAAGTCCCTCCTCCATGCCCATCACTCCCCCTTCCCCTCCCCCCCACCCCCATCAGCCCTGTTTGTTCTCAGAATTCAAGAGTCTCTCTTGGTTTGCCTCCCTCCCTCTCCCTCATTATCACCTGCATTCTGAGGAAAGCACTGCCCTTAAACTTGCAAAACAATCCAGCCCACAGCCTCAGATCTCCTGCAGACACATTCCTCCTTACAACAACAATGGTTAGACCTCGGTGAATACGTCTACCAATTACCTAAAGACCCCTAGACCCACAGCAAAACCTTCCACCCTCTGTTATCTAAACTAAAAGCACAGCTGGCTATAACTTCCCAGCTAACTCACAGACTAACCAACTAACTAAAAGGTAGGGACATAAATCAGCATGTTCAGTAAGCTTACGAGGTTTTGAACCAGAATGGGAAAAAAAAAAAAAAAAATCCAAAATCCAAATCCAAAATAAGGCTGGAAAGGGGCCCCAGACAAATCAGTTATTATTCCTCAAAAACATCACACTCCTTGGAAGACCTACAAGCTAAATACAAACTCCCACACCAGGATGTCACACACATTCAGACTGCAGTCACTGCTCATTAGCGGTCACTGCCAACAAGACCTTCTTTGAGACAACTTCCACCTGGTTGGGGAGCCCAAGTTCTGAACAGTCTACTGCGGGCCAAAGGCATCTCCTCCCTGTTTTGCCATCTGGTTGAGATAGGAAGCTTACAGCAATAATGATAAGGGAGGGAACAAGGATTCAGAGGAGCAACTGCCCGATTCCTCTTAAAATGTGATCAAAGGCCTCCATAGATAGGTTGTGATCAAAACAAAATATATTGGGTCATATTGGCTAAGTTCTCAAAGGCTGTGGAAAAATTATTCTGCATGTTTTTTTGGTCTGCCTAATTATCCATAAAGGTTTCTGTCATTGAATCTTCACCTGGTAGCAATGGAAAACAGCAACTTTATGAATTTTGGAGTAGTATACAGCTGCTGACTCTAAGATGCTCATATTCAAAGAGCTGTCAGCCAGTCGGTCTTTTAAGTGATTACCTTATCTTGTCATGGCAGTTTGGTGGAAATCAGCCAAATTAAAATCAAATTAGAAATAAATATACCTTTGATTTTTTGAACTTTTTACGTTGAAATCATTCCAGATTCACAGAAAGTTTCATAAACTGTACAGGTCCTGGGTATACCTATCTTCACCCAGTGTCTTCCAATGGTAACATCTTACATGATTACACTACAATATCAAAACCCAGAAACTAATATTAGTGCAATCCACAGAATTTGTTCTACCAGTTTTACATGCAATCATTTTGTATGTGAATGTATGTGTGTGCATGTGTGTGTTTAGTTATGTGAAATTTAACACATGTGTATCTGTCACCACAATCAAGAGCTATTCTATTATCATAAACATTATTCATGCTCCCCCTTTACAGCCACGGCCAGCTCTTCCACCAGCCCTAACTCCTGGCAACCACTGACTGGCTCTCCATCTTTATAACTGTGTCATTTCAAGAATGTTATATAAATGGAATCATATAGTATGTAATCTTTTGAGGCTAGCTTTTTTCATTAACTAAACTTCTGAGATCCAAGTTATTGTATGTATTAACAGTCTATTACCTTTTATTGCTGAATAATATTCCATGGTATGGATGTACCACAGTTTGGTTAACTATTGACCCATTGAAGGACATCTGGAAACACACCCTTATTTTACAATAGTCCAAATTTATGAATTCTGAGACAGATCAAATTAGTAGTAGAAAGCAAAGATTTGTCTTTAATGGAGAAAAATATGTCATACCGTAATCTATTCACAAATCTATCCCTGATTATACAAAAATATTATGCATTCATGACATGACTTATACCTTTAGTGACCATATGAAGTTCTCAATAATATGTCCTAACTTTATTGTACTTAAAAGCAAAAAGCCAAAAAACCTCTAGCAAAAACCTTCTGGCCTCCACAGAGTCTATTCTAGAACTGAATTAACAACCTCCAAGAGTATTGAATGGTCTTGATCTACCTTGCTTAGCTTTTCAGCCGTTTTGTGCACTGAAATATTCGCACTGTAACTAGCAGTTCCCAGGATAGACTTGTCTACCCTTTTCTGTCATTTTAAGCCCTCAAGATACCATACATATAGCATTTACCATGTGGTTGTGGATTAACTTCACACGTTACAAATACCCTTTCAAACTGCCTCTATCATTATTTCCGTTTCACAGATGAAGAAACTGGGTCCCGGAGGGAGGTGAGGTACATTTCTCTTGGTTGCATATTTAGGAAAGGATGGATTTAGGATTCAAACCCAAGGTGACTGATTTTAGCACCTGTAGCTTTTTTAAAAAAAATTTTTTAATGTGTTTTTATTTATTTCTGAGAGAGAGAAAGAGAGAGACAGAGAGAGAGAGAGAGAGAGACAGCGTGAGCAGGGGAGGGTCAGAGAGAGAGGGAGACACAGAATCGGAAGCAGGCTCCAGGCTCTGAGCTAGCTGTCAGCACAGAGCCTGATGCGGGGCTCGAACCCACAAACCGTGAGTTCATGACCTGAGCCGGACGCTTAACCCACTGAGCCACCCAGGCGTCCCTAGCAACTGTAGCTTTGACACTGTGTTCCCACTATTTTTCCGGTTTCAAAGAGTATGTCCCTGCTGGTCCAGTTTGCCAAATGATGCCCTTTTTTGTTTCCAATGATTCCTCCCATTTTTGTTCCATATTGCTCTTCTTCTCATGCTTTTCTCTCCTTATTATTATCTTCTATGTCTCTAGAACACGTCCTCTATTACACGCCCCCATAGACTAAAACAGAACATGTCGATTCAAGTTTTCTATGTAGATCGAGGCATCACCTTCCCTCCCCCCAAATAAAAGAGAGATGAAAGCAGGTCTAAGGATCTCCAAGATGAAGACCGACATGGTGACTCTTTGAAGGGAGATAATCCCGTCTTGGAGATTTTATGTTTCCTTCCTTTGGTTCTTCGGTTCCATCATTTTGGACTCAATACATCCAAGAAGAACGTTGATCGGGGAAAAGGAAAAAAATGTGAAGCTCGTGTTGGTGAAAATGACTTTTTACAGAAACTCTAGAACGGCAGGAGAGGGGTGGGCGGGGGGGAGAGGCAAAGAGGCTGTTGGAACTGTTAGCTGAAACTTGTTAATTGGGGCTGAGTTAGTTATTTGTGTGTGTTAGTGAGTCCCTCGACTCCTCTAGAGACACATGTTTAAAGGCCCTAAGATATGTATTGACAATAGTTTTTCAACAGCTCCCATGCCTGTCTCTCACCCATTTGGCTTTCAGACAATATGGACAGTGCTAGTGTCCACAACTTTTTCACATTTTACCTTTGATGTGTGATAGAATATAAATACAAAAAGTTTGCCTTTGCCTTGCACCAAACCCTGAAACAAAGAGAAAACTTCAAAAGATTGTCTGGCCTGCAAAATTTTTCTCTCACAAAAGCTCTATATTAGCCAGCAACTTCTCCATTTCATCCCCTCCCTATCATCCTCACTCCTCATATAATTACATTTAACAAACACAGGCATGTGCCTGCTACAGTGAGTTTTGTCACAAAGGGATGCTCAGGTAAGCATGCTACAAAGACTGCCTCTATGAAATTGCTCCGGAGGCCCACTGTCTCATCTTCACATGGCTGCTCAGATCAGTGCTACGTCTTGTGCCCGGATGCTTGGCCCAGCACGCCAAAGATAGGTCAGGGTAGTTTTGCACTGCTTCTCTACTTCCTCTTCAGCAACGCCTGGATTCAAATAGCATTTTCTTTCCAAGCCAAGCCACATTAGGGAGCTGAAGGAGAGGCAAGTGGCAAGGAAGAGAGAGGACCCAAGGCAGTTGTAAAGTCACAGAGACGTAAAGGGTGAGGTACGGAAGTGCAGGTGGGAAGAAAGGCAGGGAGGCAGTGGACATCTCTACAATGTAAGGGATACCTCCAGCCTTCAGAATCCCCCACTCCTGCACATAAGCTCCTCGCCACAAACACCTTGGTCCTCACCTTTTCAATGTGGCATGGCCTCTTTTAATAACTCAGTTATTGATTCCCTGTGAACATCACAGGAAGCAGAAATTAAATCATAGGTGGCACTTCTATAGAGGCAGGTCACATCACAAAAGGACAGACAATAGATCATTGTGGAATGATTCTCATATCCAGGTGTTGACTCAATATTCCTGACATGTCAGATGGGTTACAAGGACAATATGCTAATCCAAAAAAAGAAGTTCTCACTAAAATAATACAAAAAAGCTGAGCCTGCCCTGGGACTTTAAGAAGTTCCTTATTGATAAGATAGAAATAGATTTTAGAATTTTATTAATTTGCAATAGTGCAGAGCCATGGACTTCTTTCACTACACACTTAGGGACACATCTTTACACACTTAAGGACTCATCTTTACAGAGGCTATGCTGTGAAATGGGGTATGTACTTTGGCTAGATTAAGTATCCATAAAAGACCTTCCAAATGCATTCCCCATCTCCCCAATATACGGTCTCATGTTAACATCAGACCAAAATGCTTGCAAATATCATCTTGTAAGATTACTTTAATATTTCCAGACATCCTCATGGACTGAGTTTTAATTAGTGGGTAAGCATAAAATCCAAGAACACATATTTATGAGCTTATTTTCCCATCTTTTAAAATTAGCATTATTTGAGGAAGAATATCCCACGTAAAGCGTGAGCTAATACAGCATATTTGTTTCAACCACTTTTCCTCTCTCATCTTTCCTGTATACACTTCAAATAAACTCAGAATGAAACTTTAAGAGACAGACTTAAGCTGTAGTAATTTACTTCAAAGCAGGAGCTTCAATCACCTCCTACAGATCGAATTGCCAACACAGTTTGAAAAAAAGGAAATGTTTCTAATCTCATGTAATTTACTATACAAGAACAAGCATCTTTTGCATACAGATAATTCTCATCGAAATCTGTCAGTCCGCAAAAGAGGAGGAACGTTGAGGCTGTGTATCAGACCATACTGAGTCAGCAAAGCTATGAGTCTCAAGTGCCTTTTCTAAGTCGCTTAAGATACAAATAATAATGGTGTGAGATATCCCTCACTTATTAAAAAAAATGAACATACTTCTTTCCATTAAAATATACCATGGAGCATAAAAATAATCCTGCTCTGCTTTATTCCAAGACCCCCTTTAAATTCTGGAGGGAAAACTCACCAGTTGTACCTATGCTGCCCTTCTTAATGCTCTCAGGTCACTGCACAGAATGCAAACAAGGCAAGGCCAGCTTAACAGAGAGAGCAGTGTTCAGATAAGGTCACGATGGACAGCGAGATGGAGAAGGGGTTTGGCCTGCAAGAAGCTCCACTGTTAGTTTTGTGTTAGGGGTGAGTGATTTTACACTAGTTTAATGGACTCGCCACTGCTAATTAGCCTGAGACAAGGAGTGGCCAAATGCATCATGAGAAGTTGTGATAATTCTTCAATTAAGTCTAATGACCACAGAAATAATTCATAGGCCAAGTGTCGATGATGGCCCAAGGGTAGCTTTAAAAACATTTTTTCTGCACACAAAGGGTTCTACTAACCCTCAAAATGATTGCCCATCCTTTTTACACATCTCTTAAATGACATGATTCATTAAAGTGCAAGTTTATAGGGGCGCCTGGGTGGCTTAGTCAGTTAAGCGTCCGACTTTCGCTTAGGTCACGATCTTGCGGTTCGTGGGTTTGAGCCCCGCGTCGGGCTCTGTGCTGACTGCCAGCTCAGAGCCTGGAGCCTGTTTCAGAGTCTGTCACTCCCTCTCTCTCTGACCCTCCCCTGCTCACGCTCTCTCTCTCTCTCTCTCTCTCTCCCCTAGAAATAAAAAAACATTTAAAAAAATTTTTTTTAAAAAGTGCAAGTTTATAAATAAATAAACCTTAGTTCTAGTTCTCCATCCTGCCTTTTCCTTTGGAGGGAAGTCAACATCAGTTTGTCAGAGCAGTATAATTCTAGGTTCATTTTCCTACCTTTTTAGAATTCAAGTGTAGTGAATATGCCTTTCCCTCCAGGGGAAGGCAGTCCAGTGAGGTATGCTGTTTCTCTCCTTGTTGTTTAGCTCTCCCAAGCCTTGGAGTCCATTCTTACTCCCACACAGGCTAGGGATCCTCCCCCAAGCAGAGTCAGAAAGCTGCAGCTAAGTTGTGGCTCATCAGGGTCCCAAAATCAGGAGACTGAGGAGGATCCCGAGTTGAGGTAGGGGTTGATGTGGTCCTAGGATGGAACTAAGGACAGGCTATTCACTCCCTGCAGATCTGGTCAGACATCAAATTAAAAGAAGCATGCAACGCCAAGTTGAATTCTTCCAAAACTTATTTGCACGGAATATGACCTGCATATAGGCCAGGCCCTCCAGGTCCACTCTTTCATCTTTCCCCATCTGGCATCAAGTCTCTCTAAACACTTGCAAAGGTATTGTTATCACATTTTATTGGTAGACAATGCATTGGAAATGACATGTCATTTGGAGTCCCCAGTGGAGAGCTGAAAACTATTGTGATAGAGTAAGCAGGACCAAGAGATCAGCTTTCCATTTGCAAAGAGATGTGCTCTTCTCTTGTGTCACTCCAGAGAGAATGCCTGGTCATGGTGGCCTAATGTCCACACATCATCAGAAAGCAATAACAGAAGGACAAAAGGAAGTCCTGGTGCAACTCATACTCATTCAACCCTTAGGCAGGACAGTCCATATGGTGCTCCAAGACTTACAAGTCATTAGACAAACTGGGACCTTTCTCACTATTGAAAATTACCATCATGTGCTAATAAATGGTAGTAGTAGTAGTAGTAGTAGTAGTAATAATAATAATAATAGTAATAGCAAATACTGTTGCATCCTTCCAATGGACATAATGCTAAATACTTTGCATATATATTAGCTCATTTATTCTGTTGATAGCTACATGAGTTGATTGCTGTTGTCCACATGTTAGGGATGATGTAACTGAGGCATGGAGAAGGTAAGCATGTCCAAGGTCACATACTAGTTATTTGGCAAGGCCAGGGCTTAGGCTTAGGTCCACACCACTACAGGTTCATGCTCATATCTCATTCAAAAGATTGTGCATGTGGCTAAAGGAACTTGTTTTAGCTGGATAGGGAAATAGGAAGAAACAATATTAGTGCATCCTCCTTTCAATAATTTAATATGAGCTGTTCAAAGTGAGCAATTGAGATGCTTCTAAGCATCTGTGACTCACTTCTTTTTGGATCCCAGAGTGCTGTTATGGAAATAAGCTGCAGTGTAGATCATACTTTTATTATAATATATGCAATGCAAGAAATTCAGTGCTGAAATATGCAGGGTGGTTGGCTCCTTTCTTTGTCCTTTGGAAAGAGTAAAATTTCCATTTGTTTTATTTAGAGCATCTCTGACTTTGAAAGTGATCACCTTTATCTTACTCCCATTGGCCTGGAGCCTCAAATATTTAGCAAAAGCAATTTGAGGGGAGTACTCACTCATCATGTTTGATTTGGGGGACTATTCACCCATCATATTCCACAGAGCTGCTGTACACCTCAAAGTTTCATAAAAAGTGTACCATATTGTCTCTGAGAAGAATCTTCCAGTTAGAAAGGTGGCCCCTTTGGGAGGGGTCATTGAAATCACAACACTTAGGTCCACTGGGTAGAGGGGGCTGCATGACGTTGTGATTTAGGAGGTCTTGGCCTAAACGCTGTGGTAGGCATGATGAAAGTGAGGCCAAGGATCGTATTTCCCAAGGAACCCAGAACACCATACCAGAGGTAGGCGTATGATATCCGTCTGCTGAACTTGTGACGCCAGAGAACTTCAACTAGAGTAACATGAAAACTGGCCTGGCCCCTCCAATTTCAAAAGCATCAGTTCCTATCCCCTTTGCTTTGATGGTGTGCAAAATAGGTCTGAAATGTGATCTCTAAATTATTCCCAAGGTTGCTGCTGCCAAAAGAAAGAGCCATAAGCCAGGCCTTTTTCCATGTTCAATCTTCATCACCAGCTTTGAAATTAAGACCATGTTGGTGGGAAGGGTTGAGAAGCAGAAAGAGGAGGCCTCTTTTTGTTCTGGCTAACGTTAAAAGTGATTTATCATTTTTGCACAGCTGGGTGCTTGCTATATATAAAGTGTGAGACATAAACAGCGCACCAAAGAAAGTAGGTATACCATGGGACTCGAGGTAGAAGCAGTTAGAAATACTGAACATTTAAAACTAAATCACTGATTGGTCATTCATCCATTTAGACAGACAGATACTCTCCAACATGATCCTTAAAGTTTGAGTGAGCTTACTATGGAATGTGATACCCCCAAACTTCCAAAAACTTTCCAAAAAATTTCCCCAGATCTTCCTAGCAAAGTCAAGCTCCTCTACCAGATGCTTTCACAACAACATGCATTTGTACTTTAGAGGGTTACAATTTTAAGGTATTTGTATAAATATTCATTTAATGCCCATCACCCTCACTGGACCATGTATTCCTTGATCATGTCAATTTTGTTTTTCTCTCCACTACTTTTCAAAGAGCCCAGCACATTGCCTAGCACAAAATATGATATGTACTATATATATAATTTATTTACATATATATTTATATTATATATTTATATTTTGTTATATTTAATCTGTTTACATTATATATAATTTATTTACATCTATAAAACTATATAAAATATATATGAAAATAGATATGTTTAATATATAAAATACAGTTTTTCATAGAGAACATAGACATTCGATGGGGGTTAGAGGTTAGGAGTGCTCAAGAGATATTTATTGAATGAGGAGTTTAAAAAATTGAAGGATGTTAAAGGACTGAAGTGGGATATAAGGAGATCTTTGGCAACTCATGCTCCTAAACCATATGAAGTTCAGAGAATGTTGTATCTTTATATAACGAGAGTCGCTTGTAGAGGCTGAACAGAAATTTTAAATTCTAGCAGAGAAAACAGAATAAGAAGGAAGACTTAACTTAAAACTCTTTTTAAGTCAAGGATTTGGTTAGCTGGGCCTCATATATGTATGAAGGGTCTTGTCAAAGATTGGGTTGTCTGAAAGGAGATGCTGAGATAGATCTGATATGAAAATCATTTTTATTAGACAGAAAATGGATTTTTATCCTTAATGTCAATCAGGGTTCTATTCTGCCTTGCTTTATTCACCAAGTACTCTTCAAAATAATTATCTTATTGTCTTATCGCTTATTGTCTATTGAGCTCCAGGTACACGATGTGCCTAATCTAGCTGGGTAAGTGACATGTCAAAGTCACACAGGCATGCTACAGAAAGAGGGCAGAGTTGGCCTGGGGAAATGAGTAGAACTTGAAAACTTTTCTAGAAAGTTCACTGCAACTAGACCAATAACCTGAGGAATGTTTTGGAGACTAGGCAGTCTATGTTTATCCAGGCCTTAAAGAGAGTTAAGTGGGCTGTAATCCTTGTAACCAGAGTTGTAGAGGGAGGTAACCAGATTTTCCCTTACCTTCAAGTCAGACAGGCATCACATTCATTGAGTGTCTGAATCCACTTCTCCCCTCTAATAACAGAATGGGGCTATGAAAATAGTTACCTAGCCTAAGATACTTTAATTAACCATTTGACCCTATCTCTGAGGTTAAGAAAAAGAAACCAATGATAAGCTTTACCTTTTTATTTATACTTTATAATTTTAAATATTGTTTGGGGTTTCAGGCAGGCAACACTGATACCAGTTTTCATCATATTAGGAGAAAGGTGAATGATTTCTCATCCTCTGGGGAGAAATGCTTGTGAGAATCAGGCAGATGAACTTGACACTGCCTGCAAAAGAGATTGACAAACTGGCTTCCCACTGCTCCAGAAGGAATCGCATTCAGGGGCTCAGTGGAGCCCCTTCACCCACTGGTGGTTATCCAGCTCCCTGCTGCTAGTGATAACCTCCTAGGAGTTTGTGAATAAAGTTTCTTCCCCGTAGTTTTACTCTTCCCCACTTGGCAGGCTTTTTGTCCCTAATGAATCCGAAATTAATAGGTCCTTCCTCCCTTATTTCTGTGGATATCTGACAGAGTCAGCACATTCTGAGAAAGGCGGCAGGTGGTTAGTTGTCACCTGTGGCACATCTCAGCAAGCCGCATTTGTCACACCCCATGGCTCTCCCATCAAGTGCCTCGAATCACACATTGCACCTTCACCGTTACTTTTAGATTTTATTCATAGAAATTGCTCCATGCATGGATAGACCATGTGGATCATTCTTCTGGAGACATCTTCTATGTGTGTATAAACTGCAATTCAGCCAACGCAAAGGGAGCAACGACTGGAGCATGTGCTGTGCATGGTGGTAAGTCTGGAAGTGTTAGCATCGACGTCAAGCCTCTCTTAGTGAGAGGCTAAGAGCTTGGGTTGAGGCTTATGCCATTTGCTCTCATTATCAGCAACAGGATTTGTCTCTGAGATGTTTAACTTGCTGAGATTCTGTGGCTGTGCTGATATTCTTTATACCAGACTACTCGGGTCTGATTACTGACCCTGCCATTTATTCTCGGGGAAGTAATTTACCTGTGCCTCAGTCCCATCATCTACAAAACAGGGATCCTAACTCTACCCCCATCTTAAGGATGAGAAAATGGAGGCACAGAGGGTTTGGTAACTAGGTTAGGTATGTGGAACTGAGTACGCAGAGTACACCTAGAACACTGCCTGGTACCCAGGACACACCAGCGTTGTCTCTGCTTCTCATTCCTACATCACCCTTTACAAGCACGTGGGAAACACAGACTATGGCACTCAAACAGGTTTGCAGCTCCATCTCCTTCACTATGAGGCTAAGTGACCCATGCAGCATTGAACTCTTGACCTCTGTAGCTTTAGCACCACGCCCTCGCCCACCAAGCTAACTGTCTTAGACAGGGCTACTAACGACCAAGCTAAAGGATGTCAACCGTCTTTGTTCCTTCACCCAAAATCCCTCCAAGATTTAAGTATACCTTCTAAGTCAATCTGTCTCAAACATTTGCTTCAGAAATAAAAGAAGTCAAAGTGCCCACTGCTTTACTCAAAAGTTGAAAGTGGGGGTACTGGTCTCTTCCCCCACTGGTCCTGCACTCTATTCCCCCCAAGTTCTTTGCAAGAAAAAAAATTATGTTGGCCACAGTTGCAATCAGTTTTAATTCATTCTTTATTGCTGCTCTGGTTTTGTGTTATTTGAGCTGGTTTAACTGTTAAAAGCGTTTCAAATGTTCACATGGTCTGCATTAGGTTACCGAATTAAAACAGGAACAGCCCACCAAATGTAGCTTTCTGAAATGCAAACCACATGAGTTTGATTTCTTTGTGGTATAACTTTAATTGGGTTCAGAGGTCCCCGAGACTTACCTGTCTATCTGCTCCGTGACGGCCTGATCTGATAAGGCTAACCTAAAGGGGCTGAGGGATCTGAACTGCTCCAACTCTAGTTTCAGAACCAGTGCTGCCCACACCACCCCACACTCCATCCCATTTGTGACCATCTGAACTCAACTCACTGGAAATCATGACATACTCTCTCAGGGCTTCTTTATTTGCTAACCTCGCTAGTGCCTGGCATGCACAGAGCACACGGGTCTCATGCAAAGTGCTGGGAAATCGCAAATATGGTATGAGTGACCGGGCAGAGTTGTTACTTTCCTCCCACCACTATACCCCACAATCAATTATGCCTACTATCGGTCCTTCTCCGACTCAATAGAAAGAGGGCTTTAGGCTCAGATCGTCCCTCTTTCGGTCCCTTTTGACAGTCCTTTGTGGCCAGTCTTCATTGGACCTTGTCCACCTTCCAGAACAGCTTCCACGGCTTCTAACTTCTCTCCTTATCATTTCTGAAGGCAAGTGGAGGCAAGAAGTAACTCGTTTAGTTCCTTGGGAGAGCTGACTTCCCCCATAAAGGTTACTAACAAATAATCACATGACCTAAGCAAGCTGACAAATGTTTTTTGAGTATTACAAGCAGGGTATCACAGAAGCCACCGTGAAAGGTGAGGCTTGGGAGAGAAGGAGAGAGAAAAATCAACTAAACACGTGGCTGATCTAAGATGGAAGGAAATGGAGAGGAGAAGCCAAGAAGACTCCTGAATTTTAGGCCTGGCCGTTTGAAGGGATGGTATTAGGCTTGAACAAAAGAGAAGCCACCTTGTGATTTCAAGCCTTAAAGGAAACCCTGGGACCCATGTAAAGGAAACATGATGTCCTTTGCTCATTCCTCTTCCCTAACTAAGGCATGACTCTGGGGACACAGGACAGAGACGTTATGAAGAAAATCCAATGGTTATCCTGTCTGAGGTAAAAGTAGACATCTCAGTTGAGGCTAAACAGTGCTCATTTCTATTAAAACAGTGGGGGGAAAGTACATGGTTCAGTATTTCCTCAAAAGTTCATTGATCACACAAAAGATTCACTTTGGCCCCCCAAAAAATGTTAAAGTCTTTCTAAATTAACTACACACGCATGTACAGTTACCTCTAACCACTCATGGAGCTGGTATTTGGATGGTAATAATGATACTGGTTAATGCCATTGAGTCCATATGACGTGCCAGATAATTTTCACCCATTACCTTACTGAATCATCACAACCTTAGATGACAATATTATCCGCATTTTAAAAGATGAGAGAACAGAGGCACTGAGTGATGCAGTATAACTTGCCCAAGGTCAATGTAACTTGAGTTTGAATTTAGGTCCTCTGATGCCAAACCTCAGGTCCCCTACCACCACATATACTTCCTCTCCTATTGTTACAGCAACAAGGGCTTCAGACAAGACAAAGGAGGTGAATACAGAGATGGCAGAAGGAACTGACACAGTCTGTCTGCAAAATGCGGCCTTTAACATGCAAACCTCACACCTTTCCTTGCTCTTTCGGCTCCTTCCTGACTAGAAAAAATATGGTCAGGCAGAGGAAAAACGTTAGGTGAATACTCACCACCTCAATGTGCTAACTAAATTTAGGTATCACACAATCTTTTTCATCTTGAAGATTACTTATGGATAATGAGAAAAGCCAGGAAGAAAAATGGCATCCTACATTACAAGTGGCCATAAATATACTTGGGATTTATACATTTACTCGTTGTAAACTTCAACGACAAAAAAGAGCCATATACTTATCATGACCTTTTTAGTGATATGGATGCTGAAGTCGTGAGGGGCAAGATTATGGGTGTCTACAATTTACTCTGAAATACATTGAAAGATAAGATGGATCAATGTATGAACAGAGGGATAGGTAAATGTATAAATATATGAAAAAGCACATAGAGTTAAGGGAAATGGTAGACTCTAGGTGATAAACAATTCTTTAAGCTTCTTACATTTGAAGACTTTCATAACAGAATGTCAAGAGGCAAGGTGACCATGAAGTGAGACTCACATTTCTGGGCTGCTGGTTTCCTGGCACCACACTCGAGTTTTAGAAACTGGGCAGGCTGGTAAGAAGACAGAAACTACATCCCTGGTAAGAAAACCAGCATGAGCCAATAATTATATGTCCCTTCCAGGGAAAACAGAGGCTTGGAGAACAACTCCTTGACTACTTCTAGCCCAGATCCACAATCTCAAGAAAGACCGTCATGCCAAGAGGGAACAAATACATAATGGAGGCAAAGAAAAGATGAAGGATTTCAACAGCGGTGCACACTGTGGCCCAGGCAGAGCCAGAAATGTAAGCAGTCTTTTCTGGTTCTGCAGCTTAGACTTAGAAGGTTTGTATATCCTCAGAAAAAAAACAAACAAACAGGTCTTTAATCACTGCTTGCCCAATGAAAAAATGACTGAATGAATGATAAATATTGTGTTGAATGGTAGTAAAGAAGATAAAAACACTTACGCAACTCCTTATCTCTCCTATTGATCTCCTACTGTTTAAATGAAGGAACTCTGCATAAACATGATGTCTCTTTTCAACCCTTGTATATCCATATGCTTAAGTGCACTTTTACTCACAGAGTCCTCCTTATTATGTAAGGTGCTGGATGTTGGAGGAGATAGAGGGATGAATCTGTTTTAAGGACTTAAAGCCTAGAGAAACAGATGAACACCAAGTAGCTATAATACAAGGTCAGATATAGTCAGTGCCATGAACAGGAGATCTTACGTAATTTTGTTAAGGTCTGACTTTTACAATACGAGTCCTACATACTATACTCAAGCCATCAGAAACATTACTGCTATGTACAGGAAATGGCCCCATCCTAGAGAAGGTGTAATCCAAGGACATCAGGGGCCAAAACTCGAACTCTATACTGTAAGTCAGAGTCCTCTGGAGAGCCTAAGGTGGTTTCTCTATTTTCATCAGAGGTGTGGTCTTTTCCTTTTGTGTCAAGAATTTGAGATTTCACAGAGGGGACAGGAGGCCCCCCCCCCCCGCCCCAAATAGTCCTGGAATCCCGATCTGGATTGAAGGGGCCTTATAGCATCCTTAGGTGCGCTAACTAACATAACCAGATACGTGTTGGTAAAACCAGGTGACGGAAAACTGGTTGGGGAGCTGGATGGGGAAAAGACTAACTCAGTGCCTGTGAAGAAATTGTAGGGATTGAAAAGGAGGTAATGTTTTCCACCAAAGGGTATCCAGTTGGAGACTGGTCTGAGCTGGCTCTTGTTTTATAACCTCTCGACACATGTGTGTAGTCAAGGCTGAATTTAAAACCTATACCGTGAACCTTAGGAAAATAAACCACATTAAACAAGCACAAATTGAAAATATTACACAAGAGATTTCACAGGAAATTGGTCCAAATTTAGCCTCACTCTTTATGTATTTAAGCCTCTTATTCGTCACTTAGAACTTTATATCGGGGATTTTAATATGAGTCTGCTCTCCCCTCTAACCCCCTCCCCAATGCACCTCCACAATGGCCTGCTTAGTTTTTACAAAACTGATTTTTTTAACTCCCAAAGAATCCTGCTACCTTTGGCCTGTTCTTTCAGTGCTCATTAACACATGGCCCAAAACAGTACGCTGATGACACACAGTACCAATGGTTAAGTCAGGCTGAACATATACCTAAAAAATCCACTATAGGACCAAGGCCAGTTTTATTTCTCCCTTCCAAGTCTGTGACTTGTGCAAGAAGTGTTCTGTGTTGACAGACTCAGACACTGACTTTCCTTAAAAGATGGCAGCAATCATGACAAATGTCATCAGCGGCAAACCATCTCAGGTCTTTCAGTCTCGTCAAGAATTCTCTCACACTGCTTTCCTTTCTCCCATACGTTTTCTTGTTTTTAAATTTGTTGTATTTTCTGCAAGGCCCCTCAAATCCTTTTTTTTTTTTTGAATAAAGCCAAATATAGATAAATAAGTGAATTTCCAGACCCCTATGAAT
The DNA here is from genome assembly GCF_008692635.1 of Crocuta crocuta. Lineage (NCBI taxonomy): Eukaryota > Metazoa > Chordata > Mammalia > Carnivora > Hyaenidae > Crocuta > Crocuta crocuta. The sequence continues at coordinate 7,790,014 of NW_027532002.1, forward strand.
TTAACAATCCACCTTTTCCCAATAAAATTTGAGGTGATCTTATCATCAGGGCTGGTCAAACAGCCAGAGGCTCACTGCCAGAAGCAATGGCTGGACCACTCTGTCCACTTCAGGTCTGGTCTTCTACCATCAGGAATGCCCCGTGGGGTGCTCCTGCCAGGCACTCTAGACGGAAGCCCTTTTGCGCCAGGTGGGAAAAGCAATGCCAAACCAGAAGGCACTTTTGTGGGATGGACAAATATGCCCGGGGGCCACGTTGGGGTGTCCCGTTCTTTCCCACTTGCTGTTCCCAGCCAGAAGGTGATTATGACTGAAGTTGGCTTACGGACCACTTTTTCAAAGACTGCTGAAATCAAAACTTATTTTGTATGTAGACTGGAATTTTTTTTTTTTAGTCATTTCAAAGTCTGAGATCCATGATGGCTCCCACTTCTCTTTATCATGCCAAAGGAAAATGCCTGCCTGGTGAATGTGATTCGATTATCCTGATCGTGCTTCTTCACCCTTATCGTTTTCTAACTTCTTAGGAGGCCAGAAAAAACTATGAAAGGACAGAAAAAGCCATGGGAAGGGTTCAACCTAAGATCTCAGCCTGGGAGAAGCGAGGTCTTGTCACAGGGCAGGCAGGGACAATTAGCCTGTTGCTTTTACTGGGATGAACTGCAGGACTTTTCTTTGCGGTTACGATTTATTTTACGAAAATTGTAAGAACATCCTGGATCCCTCCCAGGGTTCTGGGCTGTTCTGGGCTGCTCTGGGGAACTCTGCTTCCTCCTCTCTGCGCCTGCCGTACAGCCACCAAGCTCACCTGTGGGGTTTTCACCGGGACTCGGAGAGGAACATGTGCTTGGAAAACACCCAGCCAGAGCTCTAAGCAGTAGGGATGAAGACCACAAACAGTGCGAGCTTCGGGAGGTGTCACTTCGCATCAGCTCAGTGGTTTGGCCAGGGGAATCGCTTCGGTTTTCTGGTTTATTAAAAACACTAAAGGAATCAAGGTGGCATCGTGATTTGATGAGACCATTAGGAAAAGGAAAACCCTGACTCACTCTGGATCCAAAAACGCGAAGTTCCTAAGTGGTGAGGATTTGAACAAAAAGCTACTAAGGGCAGGGGGAGAAGAGGATGGCCCGTGGGGCGCGGGGGTGGGCAAGAAGAGAGCTCTGTATCTGTTACACTCAGCGGTAAACAGACCTCCGTGATAGGAAATACAGAATGTTCTAACATTCAAAGTGTTCATCTAGTCCCACTTTTACAGGGGTCTGTAGCCTGCAGACCCCTATATCGTGGCAGCTTCACACAGGTACAGGTCTACTGGCCCCTAACACCTTCCCAGTACTAGGGCTCTCGCTCTGGGTGGTCATCTCCTACCCCTCATCACCCAACACAATCCTGGCGGTGGGCTTTATTGGATTTCTCAGAGCGTTAGGTTTCTTGGAGCATATAAACTCCAGGCTTCTTCCTTTAAATCACCCAGAGCCAGAGAAGGAGGCAGAAGGATGCTTCAAAAAGAATTAAGAAAAGTTAACAGATCAAAAGACCAGTGCTGCCACATAAGCTACTTCCTTTTTCAAAAACATGTATTAGGAGAACAGCAGCTCAAACCCCGATCAGTCATGAAAATAAGCACCAGCCTGCAGGCTGGGGGACTGAAAGGAATTAGGCACCATCTAAAGGAAATCTCTTGGTGATTAAGCTCAGTGTCTAAACACACACACACACACACACACACACACACACACACACTCACACAACATCACCCTGGGCTGCCCTTCCTCAGACCAAAAGTCACTGATACCTTTACCCTCAAAGTTCAGAGAGTGTCCTCAGCTGCTAAAAACTAGAAGGCTGAGTCTAAAAGCCCCAATACTCATGTACAGTGCTGATCTTCCACTCATTGCAAATTATGGGGTAGAAAGGCTTAATTAACCAAAAGTGAATCCTTCAGATTCCAGCAGATAACATGAGCAGGGTACGCATGGTGAAAGAAAAACCGCACTCTCCCCGGTCACCTCAAAGTGGATTTCTATGGCAGTGAAGGTTTTCAGCCCAGGTCAAATGCATCCTTAATAACATTCTTCATCAGCAGAGATCAATGGTGGGGCTGCTTGATTTAGAGCACCTTTCTTCATTCTCTGTCCGCACAAATGGAGAACTGGGGGTACCCCACCAAATGGGTCCCAACTCCAAGATTCCAGTTCTCCAGAGTAGTTTTATTTTTATTCTCAGTTAGCACCTTTTCTCTTAATGTTTTTATCTGCACAGCTGGTACAGCTGAATACAAGGAAGATAGAGTGAGAGATTTTTTTTTTTTTTTTTTTTTTTTTTACCACAGTTCTGTTGGCAAGGCAAACAGGTCCATAATTATATGGAGGCACATGTATTGGTTTCCTAAGGCTGTTGTCACAAACCGGGTGATTTAAAAACAACAGAAATTTGTTCCCTCAGAGTTCTGGAGGATAAAACTCTGAAATTGAGGTGTCAGCAGGGTTGGTTCCTTCCAGAGGCTCTGAAGGAGAATGTATTCCATAGCTCCCCTAGCTTCTGGCTGTTGTTGGCAAACCTGGCCTTTCCCTGGTTTGCCAATGCATCATTCCAGTCTCTGCCTCTGCTGTCATGGGGCCTTCTCTCTGCGTCTTCACATGACCTTCTCCTAAGGACACCATTCATTGGGTTTAGGGCCTGCTCTAATCCAGTGTGACCTCATCTTAACTTGATTATATCTGCAAAGATCCTATTTCCATATAAGGTCACATTCAGAGGTAAGGGGGTTAAGACTTCAACACATCTTCTGGGGGGCACAATTCAACTCACAACAACACACATATGGTAGTCCAAGGTAGAAATAACTGAGTCTTGCCTCTGAGACAGGACCTGTCGAGCCTGTGAAGGGAGAAGAAGTCGGGGACTGTCCTACTTGGGATGCCAAGACACAGAGTCCAGGTCGGACTGTGGGTAAGTGAGGCTGAGAAGAGATTAAAAAAAAAAAAAAAAAGTGAAATCCCATGGGGCGCCTGGGTGGCTCAGTCAATCAAGCATTCGACTTTAGCTCAGGTCATGATCTCACCATTCATGGGATCGAGCCCCGCATAGGGATCCCACTTCGAATCCTCTGGCTTCCTCTCTCTCTCTGCCAATCTCTCTCTCTCTCTCTCAAAATAATAGATAAAAATTTTTTAAAAATGATAGTGAAACCCCAGAGAGGGCTCTCTGCAATGGTGAAAGAGAGATGGTCTGCAGATGGAAGGCGGCGGGTGAGGCCCAGGCATCTGGGGCCCTCAGTACATGAACGCTGCCTCTCTGGGTGGCTGGAGGCCTCAGCACCTCAGACCTTGTGATCCCAAGTGTTAATGCATCCCGCTAAAACAGTGATGACTTGAAACAACACAGCTTCCTTTGTTGTTGTTGTTCTACCTTTTCCTGAGAGATTAAAATGTACAAATTCCCATGAAGTCTTCATGTTTTCCTTTTGACAATGTTCTTCCTTCCCAACCAGTTGCTAAAAGTTCTTTCATGTTTTCCTTTTCTCCCGTCACTCCAGAAACCACAGTTTGTTTCCCCGATCTCACGTACTTTCCACAGCAGGGACGGTCTCACCATTTCTCCAGGAAACCCGTCTTCATCATGGGGCCTACATAAGGATGTCCCCAAATTCACTCTTTCTCTCCAGAGAGAAAAAGAATCTCCTAATTTGGTAGTTTTCAAACTTCTTTTTTCTCTCTGTAGAAGCCTTTATTCAAAGAAATGATTAGGCAGAAACTCAACAAGGTGAAAAAATGCGGAGCTTCTCTGGGTGAAGGGGTACCTGGGAGAGGGGGTGCCTGTTCCCCTGGCCAGTCTCCACCTCCCTAACCTTGGCAGCCCTCAAGCAGGCTCTGTAGAGCCCAGTTTAGTGGATTCCGGCTCCTTATGTTCTAATGATTCATCTTCAGAACAAGCATGTAGACATCACATTATAATGTACTGGGGTCTATTTGTTTGTATTTCAAAGTAGGTAGTCAGGTTTTTTAAAGGAAAAATTGATGTGCAGTTTAACTGTTTCCCTGATGTTGTCATATGCCAGACTGTGATGTCACCTCTTCCCCCTTGGGGTCTGCCATCTAATGTGGCTGTAGTTTCTGGCAGTGCATAGCTCTGCTTGGAAGCCCCCCCACCCCAAACTCACCATGCACCCCATTCCAGAACAATTAACAAAACTTGCAAGTGCTTTTCATTGCTTGACTGTAGAAAAGAAACTAAAATTAAGTCAATTAATGGGGAGACGGAGCTCAACAGAAGAAACGTCAGGCCCATCACTATAAAAACCAATGTCACAATGGGACTTTGAAGAACTCCCAGCCTTCCAGAGAAATCCATCATTAAAACATGAGGAATGTGGAATTTCTGTAGAATTACCCTTAAAATAAGCACTTCCTATGGTAAGACTTGGCACAACAGGATCTTTGAATGAGAAAGGTAACAATGGGACTTATATTAAGGACTGACAGAAACAATACACTCCACACAGCTCTGGAAAGACATAGCTCCTTGTGAAGGATGCCACTGAAAATGAACAAATTAAGGCTCCACCTTATTAAACCCCACGCGGATGCAGGGCATTTCTGTGGCCTTTCCCTCTCTTAAATCCCTAAAACAAATGACAAGTCAGGAGATTCTATACTTGCAAGAAACCTTACCTGAAGACAAGCTTTACTACCACAGGGAAAGTGCCAGATTTCTTTTTCTTTAAAGTACTACTTTGTCACCTTTTATGAAAACCCAGACAGCAATGCTCCTTTGTAATACTTCCCCTCTAAATAGTTTTCCTACATATAATGTCCAGGATCACAAATCTCTGGAAACCACTACAGTGAAACTTGCACTTGCTTCTTATTCACACAGGGGCGTTCACCCAAGGAACCCAGTTAATGACATGAACTAATAGAAGTAACTATTCAGTGGCTGGTGGGGCGGGGGGCAGGTCCTGTCACTCACCCCATTGGAGACAAAATCGGGAGAAGGTGTGTACCCAGCTGCTTCCATTCCTGACCTACTAACAGGGGTTATCACGCAGATATGGTGTCTCCATCATGCCTAGCCAGGTCACCCTGGTCTTCCCTGACACTGCCTAGCAATCTTGGTTGGCTTTGGGATGGAGGACAGACTGGATATCTATGGAAACAAACCTGACGTTCACTCAGTTGTGTGGAGTCTGACGTGTCAAACGGAAGCTATTGTGGATTTTCTTCTTCTTCTGATTCAGCAGATTTTAGAAGGCTCTTGAGGGCTCTGAATCAGCAGCTTTTACTGCAAATATCCACGGTGAGAGGAAGAGGTTAAGGGGAAGGGACAGATACCTCACTTGTGAGGGCGTGTGCTGTTCCCTTTAAGTGCCCACAGGCCTGTGACTGGTACAGACGTTGGCAAGGGGCCAGTGAAGTCTTATGGGAAAAATAACGTCTAGAAGGACATCTTGTCATGCTCTTCTTACTTTAGTGACTTGGTGAGCCTTCTGCCAGGCACAGATTCTACTGGGGGCACTCCACTCGCTGAAAATACCTGGCCACACTCTACCTGAGCTCCCCAAGGAGGACGGGAGGGATGCCCATGACACAGGTATTTCCAAATGAAAAGCAAAGGAAACAATACGGAATCTGGAACCTGGAGAGTTTGTGTGCAAGGAGTGAAAACAAATCAGAAAAAAAGCAACAAAATCAAAGTCAAGCTTGTAACTATTCTGCCTCCTAAATAAGCATGCTGCTTTTCCATTGGGTGTCCCTCCTGTTCTTGAACATTTTCTTCTCAGAACCATTTCAAACTCAGCCTCTAGCTGAAGACTCAACTTATTATTTATTTTTCTATTTTTAATTCACGGAACACAGCTGCATGAAGAGAACTCTCATCTCTAGACTTGAGAAAAATCAGGAATTCCGCATTCAATCAAAAAAAAAAAAAGCTTTCTGAGTGCTGGCGCTCATTCATGCTGGTTTTGTATCTGATGAACTTTTCATTAAATATGAAGCTCGATGTGTACGAAACCCAATGAAGTGAACCAAGAGAAGGACGTTGTCCAAACATGTTGAAGCACTTGTGGGTGATTGCTCGGTCCTCTGTGCTCTACAGCTCCTGTGAAAAGCCTGTGTCTCAGGCAGGCTCCAAACTGCCAACTCAATGAAGCAAATAATAATTATTCCTAATGGCAATAATAATTATGGAACGCAGTGGACCCAATACAAGGTTGGGTTGTCTGTGGCTTTGGTAGGGCAGCCAAAGTTTCACACAGTCTTTTTATAAAAATACCTCTCCCTCTGTCCCTGTCGCTCTCTCTCCCTCTCCTCTCTCTCTCTCTCCTTTCTCTCTCTTCTTCTCTCTCTCTCCCCCTCCCTTCCACCCTCCCTCCCTCTGTCTCTCTGTCTCTTTCTTTCCCACACACAAACACAGACACACACACATTTGCCAAAAGAGATCTGGACAAACTCACTCCTCTAGTTTCCTGCAAAGTGCTTGACTACAGAGTTAAATTAAATAAATAGCAGCTATCCACACAATGAGGGGGGATTGGGACATGTCTAGGAATTGACACCACACACACACACACACACACACACACACACATTTATTTTCTTTTTAGTTAAAAGTTTTCAACTTTTTCCAATTCCAAACTTTTAGCCAGAGCCATGGCCAAATGGCTGACATAAGTAATTTGATGTATTCCTCCTTTCTTTCTTTCTAGAGGAAATGGGAAGAAAAGAGTGAGGAAATAAGGGACAGAGAAAGGGGAGAAAGTCAGGATTCTAGATGAGAGCCCTCCCACCTCACTCTACTGTGTATTATAAATTAGAATCTCTGGGTAAATCAAAGCCTTCTTTGGTGAAGCCCCAAGCCCATGATTAGCATCACAACCAATTTTCTCTGAAATATTCGCCCTCCTCCTCATGGGAAGGGAATCACCACCTGAGCTGATTCTCCCTCCCCTACTCTAAGATTTAGCTGTCACCACCCTCCAGGGATGTTAGCATTAGCACCTAAGTATCTCATCCCACATGCCAATGATGTCAAGGTGTCAGAGAAATAAAAAGTGGCTTCTCCTGAAAACATAATCCATCAACCAAATGGTCATTTTCTAGATAGTGAGGAAATTGTTTCCATTTTCTGAAAATTAGGTAAAGGGGCTAATGTGAATCTACATGAAGTTTCTCTTTTTTAATCTTATTATGCTTCTCAGTCACTGTGGCTATTCTCTTTTTTTATGTTTTATTTAAGTAACTTCTATACCTAATGTGGGGCTCAAACTCATGGCCCAAGATCAAGAGTTGCATGTACTAGCACCTGGGCCAGTCAGGCGCCCCTGTGACTATTCTTTAAAAACAGTTCCAATGTACTGGTATAGTTTATTGTCATGTAAGAGGGAGATTATAAGGGATATTCAGGACATCATGAAAAATCATGCTATTTAGAATATACAGAATACACCAAGAAAAATTTTTCAAGGGTTTTGAATAAGGTAACATACATGTCAAACGGGCTAAATTATTTTCCCAGTAGAGCAAAATATTATGAAAAGTAAACACACACACACACACACACACACACAATTTTCATTTGGATATAACTGGATTTGAAATTCCTAGGTCTCCTTTAACAGTATAGCCAGCTTACTCTTGATTATTTTTATTTATTTTTTTAAGATCTTAGTTTTAATGGACGCCTGGGGGCTCAGTCAGTTAAGCGACTGACTAAAACTCTGGTCATGATCTCATAGATCATGGGTACGAGCCCTATGTTGGGCTCTGTGCTGACAGCTCAGAGCCTGGAACCTGCTTCAGATTCTGTGTCTCCTTCTCTCTCTGCCCCTCTCCCACTCTCTCTCTCTCTCTCTCTCAAAAATAAATAAACATTTAAAAAAAGATTTTAAGTAATCTCTACACTCAACATGGGACACAAAGTCACAACTCTGAGATCAAGAGTCATATGCTCCACTGACTGAGCCAGCCAGATGCCCCTATTTTCAAATTCATTCTTCCACTGTTTTAGAGAGGCTATCGTTTGGAACATACATCTATAAAGTTGCATTTTATTTTGTTTAGTTTTGTCGCTGAAAATATAACCTGACTCAGTTTAGGATTATGAAAAGATGTGAAAATAATATATTAGAGGTCAGCTGTGAAGTGCTGTGCATTTGGTTTGTGAATTACCATATCGGAACCAATAGACGATGGGTGTGTGGTTATTGGGGAAGTCATTTCTGGCATTTCAAAGATGTTTGGGGCCATCTGTTCTCTGCAAAGTTTTGCAATCCTGCAAAAGCAACCCAAGCACATGTCGGCGTGTCTCTACCCCACACTCACAAGGGTCCTATCATTTTACAGACTCTACCAGACTATTCACCAGCCAAAATGCACTTTGCCAAAGGGGGTGAAGCTATAAAACTCCAAATTCTTTTAAACATGTCTGGTACCATTAAGCATGTTTATTACTCTACAGGAATTTTACGTCAATATTTACCAAAAGCACAACATACAAGGCAAATAGATTACTAGATCGCCTACTAAATTTGAACATATCGATTTTATACAATTTCTTCTTTCACAATCCATATCGGCCAAGCAGTGTTGTGGTAGAGTGTTATTATTCATGGTAAAGAAACCAACTTGTTCCTAAGAGCCAGAAGAGGGCACTTATTAGATAATCTAGTTTCATTCTTTCTTTTTATAAGATGGAAAAGTAGGGCCCAGCGAGGTCAAGGGGTCTGTTTAAAGAACTTTTGGGTGGTACAGTCAGAACCACCAGCATGGCTTTCAGTCTCCAGCAATGGCTTTGCATTGTGTCTCAGCGAAACAGAATTTCATCAGGATGTAACTTAAACTTAGTATCAAGGATCCCCTTTATATCCAAAATCCAAGACCAAATTGGATGTTTACTAAAATGTGTTATTCTCGGGGTACCTGGGTGGCTCGGTTGGTTAAGCATCTGACTTCAGCTCAGGTCATGATCTCACTGTTTGTGAGTTTGAGCCCCGCATCAAGCTCTGTGCTGACAGCTCAGAGACTGGGGCCTACTTTGGATTCTGTGTCTCCTTCTCTCTCTGCCCATCTCCCACTTGTGCTCTGTCTCTGTCTCTCAAAAATAAACAAATGTAAAATTAAAATAAAATAAAATAAAAATGTGTTATTCGCATTGTACCAAAGGTAAATGCTCATAGAATTTGTATAATCTTTAACCAAATCCACATTAGAAAAGCTATAAAAAATGATGGCACAGATAATCCATATGATCTAATAAGGATTGAAATATTATTATTGAAAAATACATATGACAGAACCTATTGAATCATTTATCTTTTGAATTCCAAGATGACCAATTACATATATACATGATACATGCAATGGGTACCATGGACTATCTGCAAATTCCTAGAACAGTCGTCTCTTAACTCACAAAATCCCGGCCAACCAGTTCAGATGACTGAGTTATTCTCACTTTATGAGATATATAGTACTTAAGACTATGAAAGCTACAAGTGATCAGAAAACCCCAGTGAAACACTGCCATGTTATTTGGACATGCTCAGTCTTCAAAAGAGTGAAGTGTCCTCCCAGTTACAAAGGACCAGATCTGTTTTATCAGGTTCATTTATCCTAGTGGGCTTGCCTCACAGAGCACTGCACACACTAATCACTTCTCCATGTTAATACCCCTTTTGGCATTCACCAAGGAATGATTACACTTAGTCCTGGGACTCTCTTTAAACACCATGCCAGGAGCCACGTAAACCTACGGTGATGAGCCAGTGAGGCACCCACGTTGCTGGTCCTGAAAACAGGAAATACTGAGCCAATGTAGAAACAATTCTACAATCCCCATGTAGAAACTATGACAAATACAGAATGGTACAGTTAACTATTGCATTGTGTATTATGGGAAACATATATCCTCAACCCCCAATGTCTATAGTTACTTGGCACTGTATCCATGGCTTATTCTAGGAAGACACTAAATATTGATGGAAGCTAAACCCCTATGTTTCAAATCTTTCACAAAGTAAACCCCAAAATGGTAATAATGCCAGAAAAGAAGATGGTGGACAGCATTTTCCAAAAGAGCTGCTTCTGGCAAAAATCATTGTCCCAGTTTCTTGTATCAGACTTGTTTTAGATCTTTCACTATTATGCTGTTGCCTATGTGTTTTTCTTGTTAGATCTCCGACAGGGAGATACTTTGAGCAAAGTGACAATAAAAGAACAATTGATTGATAAGATTAGTGCAGAGGAGCAAACTACACAAAGCCATGCATCTAGCACTGTTCCTCCAAAGAACATGCTCTGCCAGGTTGTTTTCAAAATTAAACTTGTTATGAAAATCACTACTTTTGTTTTCGTGCTGAATAGGACTCTGAGGGTTTTCTAGTGATACCTCCCTGTTTTACAGGCAACAAAACCAAAACTCAGGGAAGTCAAGTTCATTTAGACCCATGGAACAGTGCAGTGTAGGTGGCCTTGCTTCGAGTTCTGGCTCTTGCCATTATTAGTATGACTTGGGGCAAGTCACGTGATCTCTGAACCTCATTCACTCTAATGTAAATGGGTATGTTGATTCCCATGGAACAGAATTATAAATTTATAGTTATTCACCTAGGAGTTGACTCTGGAAATCCGACCTCTCGGCCTTCATATGTTGGGACCCCTCTGTTTGTCTGCACTGGCCTTCTCTTCCCAAGCCCTATTCTGTTCTCATCCCCTGTAGTACCTGAACACATCTGGGAACACATCATCTGGAGCTCTTACCAAATTCAGCGCTCTTGAAAGAAAACAAACCAAGAGAGAAAATAAATTTGAGACAGAGAAAGAAGCACTGAATGGGAATTTTGTTGCTGGACTGACTTGTAATTAGCTGGTTAACTTTTCGTATATAGATGAAAGAACTGAGGCCCAAGGAAGTTGAGCACTTGGACAAAGTTGAAAACTTTTAAATGGCAAAGCCTGGACTATCCTAAACCTATGATCTCTGAACTCATGGCCAATACTTTTACAATACTTTTGCATCTCTTCTGACCCAACATAGTTTAGCTCTGTGCAAACCCTTGTTCTCCGGGCATATCTTTTCAATATGCTGTAGAAAAGAACAACTGTCTAGATTTACAATGGACACAGAGTGAATGATCCTGGGCTATTTGCTCTAGAAGCGGATCCTCATCTGTACCTATCTGTTTCTAAAAATGGGGTGGGTGGGGGGAGATACACATACAGTGACCTATATGGAAGCTACTGAAACTTTGTGAGCAGGGCTTCTGTTCATAAGATTCAGAAATAAAATCCTCCTCCAAGAGGAGGTCATAGGCAAATTCACCTATCCACAGCAGAAATCAGAAGAAATCTGGAAGCACATGGTTCATCTGATCAAAGGACAGGGGTCTTCCTTCAGACCAAGAAGCCAAACACAGAGCAACCAAATGGCTGAAGAAAGAGCAGTGACTCTCTGTAGTGACTTTGGTCTTCTTACAAATGGGGAAATTTGGGTAGATGCCCCAGGTACAGAACAACTCTGCTTGTATGTGTTCAAAACAGTCTCTGATACCCTATATATCTCCCCTGCAGGATTGGAGCAGCTGCTGGCAACCTGGTGTGTCTACCTCTGCCCTTGACCACCCTGAAAAGCACAGAAGCTTTTCACAATGGATTTTCCCAAATGGCCAGACAAAGCTAATGCATCTGCACAGCACTGGGATTGCTATGCATAGGAGTATAGGGAAAGCATGTTTGGAGTCCAACAGACCTCCACTCAAAACTCAGCTCATCTCTCTGGCTGAATGAACAATGTTGGACATGTTATTTCTCTTCTTTGAGCAATGAAACTGGAGTAAATACTGTCTGCCTCCTGAGCTCTTAGACAACATAGGAAACAACATGCGATGCTAGATCAGGGTCTGGCATATAGAAGATGTTGGATAAATGTCAACTTCCTTCTTTGTCTTCATTATCAATGGAGGGCTTTTCTAACAAAAAGCTTGACCCATTGAGGAGTGACCTCCAAGTTTCTCTCCCAATTAGGCTAGCTGTTTATGGACTCAATATTTGTATACTTCCCAAATTCATATGTTGAATCCCTCACTCCCCATGTGATAGTATTAGGAGGTGGGGACTTGGGAAATAATTGGGTTTAGACGGGGTCTAAGGGGAGGAATCCCCATAATGGGATTAGTGTCCTCATAAGAAGAAATACCAGAATTTACTAATGTCCCTCACCCCTACCCTGCCAAGCACAAAGAAGTAGTCAGGTGAGCGCACACCAAAATGGCAGTTGTTCATAAGACAGGAAAAGGGTCCTCACTGAGAACCAAACCTCTGACCAAGGGTCCTTGACCTTGTATTTTCATGGCCCCAGAAATGCGAGAAATGAATGTCTGCTATTTAAGCCACTGGGTCTGTGGTATTTTCTTAAGGGATGAAGATACCAGCCTTGCCATGTTCCGGGTGAGGAGCTGAAGCACCAAGGCACACAAAGCCTGCCTGAGGAATCCAAGGCAAGAGCCAGATTCCAAGACAAGAGCAGAGCTATTTTTCCACTTCTTGGAATACACAGCCATGTGCTCTGGTGCGCTGGCTCTGCCCCCTTCATCTGGCCACAATACCATGTGGTATTACAACTTCTGAATGTTAAGAAACCTTATATTTCCTCAAGTATCAGTACTTAATTTTTCGTTCCACACATAAAACTCTGTGAGTGGAAGGCTGCCGGCCCCCTTGTCAGAGGTAATTTCTCAAGGCTCTGCATGGGATTTAACGGGAGCCATATGGTTAAGTCCGTCAACCCTCCCAGAAAGCATCCCCCTGAAGGGCCCTCATAAATGTTCTCAGGGCTGTGAAAGATCCAGCAACTTTCTAACAATAAAGCAATGTTCATAGCCATGATACTCGGAAAAACACAAAGCAGGAAGTAATGGCTTCTATTCTGAAGCACTCAAAGGGGTCTTCAAGCTATCCGGGCAAAGGGCTGTGGGTGTTGCCTCCAGCAGCAAGAAGGCTGGCCTGGATGTCACTAGCATTAGCCTGTGGTGGGCAGTGATGGTCTTATTACTCATGCTTAGTTTGGTTTGTGGCATTAAAGAAAACTCTTAATAGTGGTTTTACAAACCTACGCATGTATAGAGCAAGAACACTCCTAGATTGTAAGCTGCTTTATTTTTTTAAAATTTTGTATGTCTTTATTTTATTTTGAGAGACAGAGATAGAGAGCGAGTGGGTGAGGGGCAGAGAGAGAGGGAGACACAAGATCTGAAGCAGGCTCCAGGCTCTGAGCTGTCAGCACAGAGTCAGAAGCAGGGCTCGAACCCATGGACTCTGAGATCACGACCTGAACTGACTAAGCCACCCAAGGCTCCCCTAAGCTGCTCTGTTTTTTTATGTCTTCTTTAAATGTTGCTTTTCTATGACAGCATCATTAACTGACATCTCTCCCTTAATTTCTGAGCAACAATGACACAAAAATCCTCAAATCAATTTACCACTCCAATCTGAATGGACACCTCAAACAGCAACACCAACTCATAAAGCCGCATGACTCTGGTAGAAAAGGTAGCATGCTTTTGACACCAACACGTCCTGAAGCAGAACAAGCTTTACTACTACTACTACTACTACTACTACCACTATTACGATTACTATTTTCCTTGGTGATGTCAAGGACCAAGTATTAGCTATACCTAATACTCTGGATGATATAGAGTGTCAGGGATTGCAAACAAAAAAGAAGCCCAGAAAGGACAAGAGGAGGTACAATTAATGATGAGCATTGGCCTCTCCTTATTTTTACATGAAACAAGGTTTGCTTCTATAGCATCTTATGTAAATTGCTGGCTAAGTATTAAATCTATGCTGCCCGGCTGCACCCCATGCAAATAGGGTTTATGACCAAATAGCTAACATTGTTACACATCACATGGACATTGCTGTGCCGGGATTAAAAGTGGTATAAAATCAAGGAGGAATTTCATACATAAATGGCTTCATATATGTATGCTGTTGACCAGCATTTTCACGTTTCCTGACCTCTTAACCAGAATATTCCACAACGGGCAACACATCTTTTGTTCAAATATGAGCTTTGGTAACAACATTCATATATTTTGATGTTAGGTATAGAACACTTCTATATTGTCAACTTTTAAAATCAAGTACTTTTCACCGATAATCTAACAAGCTCATGTATTTGCCCAAATCCCTACAGAGCATTAAGTTTGGAGAACATTTTGAATACACAAAGAATACAGGAAGAAAATGTGTGGAGTAGAGTGGCAGTGTCACCCATGACCTGTCAGAATCCTGTACTGATGTCCATTCTTGGAGAACTCCACATTCCATATTATCTTCACTACTCTCCTAAGGAATTGCTAAGCATGAATTACCTGCTCACACTTACACCATAAAGAGAAATAGACTTCTTTAGGAAAGCTGGGATCCATTAAGATTATAGCCACCTCCTCAACTGCTTATTGGCTCCCACAAAAGTATCTCATGCAAAGAGAGACAGAGAGAGTCAAAAAGAGAGAGTAAGAGACAGAGAAAGGGAATTTACACGACCACTACATGCTCATCTACCATTTTTCCCAGGTTCTGCTGACTTAATCCTGAATTAATGAGCCTGTTACATGATATCTAATAAAAATGACTGCAATAGAGATACTGCTTGGAATCTGCCACGTATTTGGTCCAAGGCTGAATCGATTTCATCTATATTTAACACATGCTTGTTTTCTGTCTCACTTGTCTCCCCCACAGCCCATGGCTCAACTCGCTTTTTTTTTTTTTTTTCCATCTGGAAAACTTATCTCCTAAAATGCTACCATCAATCAGCCAAAGACACTCTTCCTGACAGAGCGTCTGCCAGTCTGACTAAGCACAAGTAGTCACTAGTTTGGGGATGCCTCCCACACTCTCTGGCACCGTGTGTTTTTCTAGCCTGCCTAACCACACGAGTCCAATTTGGGATATTTATACTTACCTCCAGTTTCTATTGGGATAACAACGTTACTTTGACAGAACTGGGCATAGGGCATGGTGTGTGTGTGTGGGGGGGTGACATGGGGTGGCACGGAAGTTGCCTGTGTTGCTTATCTACCCACTTTTAAATTGATTTCTTTGGATGTTTGCATTTCCACCCATTTTTGTCTAAATTGGTTCAGTGCCTGCTCAAAAAAACTATGAAAATCAAATGCTTACAAAGACGCATAAACTCTGTCTCCCCAAATCTTCCCTGTTCCCATTTCTAACTCCTTCATTGTTAATATCACTCCCAATACATTCGAGCCTTTACGCTGAAACATGGCATGAAAGAAGGTGCAGAAAAGAAAGCAAAAGTAAGGTTGGCAGTAGAAGCCAAGCACCGGGAGAAGGGAAGGGGGGGCAGGAGACAGGCGGCCCCCTCCCTCTCCCACAAAGTTCCAGTCGTGAACACACCCACTGGCTGCAGCAAAAAAGCACTGTGCGTGGGCACAGGTGGGTCCCAGCCTCCCTGCCTGGATGCCGCTTAAGCACTGAGCCTGAATGAAGACTTTCATTGCTGTTTGCTGTTTTTGTTGGCCGGTAGCCATGGCAAACATTTGCAGGTGGCTTGGCCAGATTTTGACACTTAAATATTTGAGGTTGTGATAAAAATCAGAATATTACTACAATATGGTTCTGTGCAGTCTCAAGGAAAAAAAAAACTATCTGCAATTTCAAATGCTCATTTAAAGACACAGTCTCCAGAGGGAACTCATGTTTTAAAATAAGTACTCATTTCCTCTTTGCTGAGAGAAATAAAAGAGTCAACCATCCCCAAATGTTACCACCTAGAGTTTCATTCTGAATCCACTAGCGAGATGGGTTGGGTTGTTCCTTGCTGAGCCCCCACGGCCATCCGGGCAAGGTTCTGGATGGGTCACATGGAGAAAATGGAAATGACAGGATGTGTGGGTTGGAATCAACATGGTAAGCACGACAGGGAAGGATGTGAAGAAAAGAAACAGCCTCCCTCAAGCCTGGCAATGAGACAGAGTCCTAAAAGTGACAATTACCTCCTAGGATGCCCCAGGAGAGCCATGCAACACCCCAGGATGGGGAGTCAATGAGAAGATGGAGCAGGCTGGGAGGTCACATGTACCAGAGAGACACTCCCACCCGCCCAGGCACAGTGACACAGCCTGGAAATGTCACCCAACTGTACAGCCCGGGGCCAGCTGGGTAAATTATTGACAGAGTCAACACCCATCTTAGAATGTCGTGCTAACCCTTAAAAGACTCACAAAAACCAGCATTGTACAAACAATGGCCGAATGCTAGGGGCCTCTAAGAGCGTAGCTGGGGTAGGGGCAACGGGGGAGGCAGAACTCCAGGGGGGAAGGAATGTTATAAAACTGCTAGTAAACTCCAACACATTTTATGTTTTTTCCCCTTGAAAGAAAAATAAAATAATTATAATTAGCTGGCCTAACTGTGAATTGTCTGCCCAAAGCCAAACCACTAGAGTGAAGGAGTCCCTTGAGATTTTGGATGCCATCTTTAAAGAACCCACTCCACCCTCTTGGTATATTATAGGTTCTTGCTTTAGATGGTGGCAATATTTGCTCCCACAGTCATTTGAAAAGAAAAGAAATATTTAACAGGGATACCAGCTAATTTAGCATTGGCTTCTTCCAACAAAGCCAAGCATTCAAAGGGCCGATTACTATTCCTTTTGGGAAACCAGATGTACCCATGACAAACTCACAAAACCATCACAGCCCACAGGCCACAGCTCTCATTTGTTGAGCTGGCTCTTCACAAATCACAACCCATCTGATAAGTTGAGATATGTAGGAGACAAGGTACCCCTTCTAAAGCATCCTTAGGAGGAATAAACTGGTGGTGTTCCCCATGCTCCCTCTTGACCTGAAATTCCAACAAACATTTAAAACAAAGGGGAAAGCACCTGGCTGGTTCAGTCCATGGAAGATGTTACACTGGATCTTGGGGTGTTAAGTTTGAGCCCCACATTGGGTGTAGAGATTACTTAATAGTAAAATCTTTAAAAAACAAAGGTGGGGGGCAAGACACATTGGCAAATTGCAGGTCAACTGTTTTTTTTAATCACCATATAGACTATCCAGCTGAATATTCACACTAAATTCTGATGCATTTACCAAATACAGCAAGCCCCTTTCCTATTTTAAACAGAGAATTGTGGAAATGTACAGCAAGCAGTTCTCAGCTTCTAACAATATAAATTTATCAGAGCTCTTTGGTTTACATTACTACCTTTTCTTCCTAAGAACTTGACTACTCTTAAATCTTTTATTTCCTCTTCACTCTACTCCTGCAAGCGTGGAAAGAAGACACATATCGTCATCCTGAAGATACGGAAGCAGGCCAGAGACTGTGTATTTCTGAGAAGCTGGCGGGTAATGCCCAGGCTCCTGGTCCTCAGACCAAACTCCAAGTAGGCAGGGGCTAGAGCTGTCATGTGAGACTCAGAAGTGAAAATACTTTCCATCCCATAAACAGAGTGTCTGGGATTCTGATGACACTGACTTTTCTACCAATTTTTCTCAATACCGCATGCAGTACTGTCTTTTCTACATAAGTGAGGGGGAGAGGGCTTGCGTTTTTGGCTTTGTTTACTCCAGGAATGAACCTGGACCAATACAGAAGAAGGAGAGTGCTAATAAAGAGGTATTAACAAGGAAAAGAAGCAAAGAAGAATCATCAGAGGGAAGGAGGACTGGAAATACATGGAGGACACGGGTTGGGCTCAGCAGATCCTAGGAAAAAAGGGACACACTCTGTTGGGGAGGAAGGTGGGCTGGTGAAACCTCCCTCTACCAACCTCAAGCACTTGTACTGAAAGCATGCTCTGCCCTCTGTAACACCCAAGGGTTTTCCACTGTCATCTTGAAGTTCATAAATCTTGTCTGAAGAAACAATGACACCAAATTATTTGCTTTGCCCTGCAAGGTCCAGGATCAAAAGTTTCCACCAAATGGAGACCCCCCCACTTTCTCCCATTAAAAGCTCGGCTCTAAGGGCCAGGTGATATCACACCAGCCAGAAACACCAACTTCTGTCTCATCTAATCTGAGCACCAGACACAAGGAGAAAGTCCAGAACATTCTCTGAGCTCCAGCCAGGACCCAGAGACAACCGAGGAAGTCTCCTTACCCGATCTGGCGGTTGGTGGAAGGTGCCTGTGTGATGACAGAGCTGGACTGGGGCGACGGCATGGCTTGCTGAATCACAACGCTGGTGTCATGGTTGGGCATCCGGGTGCTGCCAAGCTGGTGAGCTCCGGGCCCCGCCATGGCCCCACCAACTGTGTTATGCATCGAAATATTCTGCCCAGAGAAGACAGAGGGGAAGGTCAGAAGAAGTCAATGTTGTATTCTACTCTCAAACTCTCAGAGGACAAAATTGGGAATCTGGTCTTGTCAACTAAATAAAGAGTTATGGCTTCTGGCAAGCCATGGGTCTATCCATCTTGTTATAACTTACAGCTAGGAGCAGATGAAAAATAACTATTTACCCTAAGAGTAACACACATGAGAAAATACCCTGAGATTCACTAATCACTCTGCCGCCTTCCTGATGTAAGGTTTCTATCAGGGACATTTGATGCATATCTTCTCTGACTCGGTGTGATATATATTGCATTTGAAAATGATTCCGTGGTGAATGCACAGCACTATGATTTACTGAAGAGCTGCTCGGCATCCTGCTTTGAATGACATGCACACTAGGTTATTGTTTCTTTTTCAGTCCTATGAGACTAGCCAACCACCTACTTTTTTTTTCCCCAGGAAACTACTACCTTTCCAAATCATAATCTAGGTACTCATGACCCAAGCTCAACAACCTGGAGAGTGAGGATGGATGACTGGAATAGATGACAGGGTGTCTGGAATCCAACGCCAAGAGTCGAAGTTGCAACTTTCTGCTGTACTTCCATAAAATCAATCTCTAACAGTTTTTATGGAATAACGGAATATAGAACAATGACTGCTTGTTCATTTACTTTTTCACTGTCTTTTCCTCTAGAATGAAGAATGTTTGTGTTCATAACTCTCTCTCATGGTACTTGGAACATTGTAGCCACTCAGGTAAACATACATCGCATGAATAAACCAGTGAAGGCAAAAGGCGACATGTGAGTCACTTAAGGGAACTAATAGCATGTGCTTATTTCTGATGATTTCTGATGAATGAAGGTTTCTTTGTTTAAAATTCAAAATTAAGGTAAAATATGCAAGGCAAAGCTGTCTCAAGAGACAGTTCTTAAAAAAAAAAAAGTCACTGGGACAAAGTAAGAGGATTCACACCTGGGCAAAAGTCTTACCAATGTGGTGGAGCTAAAAGGTGAGAACTTCAGAGTTTAGAAAAGAAAGGGAAAGTGCAGGAAAGTAAGTCAGTGGGCCTCTGTAAACAGCTAGGCACAGCTTTTCAGCCTAGAAGGGTAGTGAAATTCGAGAGGTCAGTTGGACAATGGGTTGAGGATGGCAGAAAAGAAATGGTGTGTCACTAGCAATTTACTGGAGGAAAAATATATATCTGTCTGCGCTTTGGGGTTAGCAAAGAAAAAAATAAATGTTACCCAGGAGAACCAGAGTGGTCCTTTGAAGTTCTTCTGCAAAGAACAGGATTTCCTGCACTATGTGTTAAATGATGGTGATAACATATATGGTATTTGGGGTGGTTGTGTCCATCACATTGCACCTTTCCCAGATTTCTGATTTCTAAATCCTGACCACACAGTTTGTCAGCGGTCCAGATGGAAACTGGGCACCTGGCTTAGACTGTGAGCCGACTGTGTTATCGCGGGATCCCAAAGGCATGAACAGTCTGCTATATACACGCGCGGTCCAAAGGCTCCTCTTTTACACTGGAAGGTTTTTCTGACATGGGAAAATATTGTGGTTGGTTAAAGCAAGATGAAAGTAAATGGTGATTTGTGTTGGAGTAGCAGTGCAGAGGTATGCTTGAGTTTTTTTTATAGGATCTAGAGACGTAGAGAAATGAACTGAAATAATAATGAAAATAAAGATAATTGGGTTACTTCTTGTAAAAGTGGACCTTAACAAATATATTTCCTAGTCTTAATGAGGTCTTGATGAAGTCAACAATTAAACATAGTTTTTTCCTCCCTTGTTGGGATCCTCAGAGAGACCCACAATTTTTCGTCTTGCTCACAGTCACCTACTCTGTCAATAATCAGAGGCACAGAAAGATTTCTGGCTCTCTTTTCAGAATTATTTCTATTGTGCTGTACTATCAAAGATTATGAGTGGAGCTGCACAGTATAAAATTCTAACTAATAATCTTTAAATTGCCAAAGAAGAATATAAAATGTATGAACCTTCCTTGGGTTACCCTTGACACGACTTTCCTATCACCCCCATATGTGGTCCCCAAGTACTGCAGAGTCAACCTATGCATCTTTCATCTATTTCTATCCTTCCATCTCTCCTCCTGCCAACCTACACCCAACCACCTTCTTCTCCTTTCTTAGACTAGACAGTGGCCTTCTAACTGGTCTGTCACTCACTTTGCCTTACCTTTCTCCTTTTGCCCATATACAGTCACAGTGATCGTTTTTTAAGTTTGTTTGTTTGTATGTTTATTTATTTATAGTATGCGTGTGCAAGTGGAGGGAGGAGAGAAAGAATCCCAAGCAAGCCATGCACTGTGAGCATAGAGGCAGACTACGGGAGGGTACACACGATGCAGGCCTAGATTTCCTGAGCTGTGAGATCGTGACCTGAGCTGAAATCAAGAGTCAGAGGCTTAACCAACTGAGCCACCCAGGCACCAGGCATGGTGATCTTTTCAAACAAACAACACTGATCACGGCACACAATTCTCTCTACCCAACTGCACTGCCCCACCTCCAACCACCACCCCACAAGCTTCTTAGATGGCTTCCATGGTTCAAAAGACATTGACAGCACTCTTTCTGTCATCTCCAAAGCCTGTAGGTGACCCTTCCTGCCTCCCAGCTCATCTCACACTACTCTCACTCTTGCTTTCTGTTCTTCACTCCACCTACTGGCATGTTCCTGTCCTCATACTGCCCATGCTCCATTTCAGCACAGGGCCTTGGGATGTTATTTTCTGCTACCTGTGCCCTTCCCCTGACTCCACCTTCAAATCCCAGATTAAGCATCATGTGAGGAAGACTTCTCCGACCTCTTCTCTCCTCCTCTCCTCTTCTTTGGAGTGCTTTTTACAAGCTCATAATTGTTTTATTTGATTAAAATATTTCTTCCTTGAGGACATAAGTGCAATGTGAGAAGAGACTAAATCTGACTTTACTCCCCATTAACTCTAGATCAATGCCTGGAATATAATAAGTGCTCAATAAACACTGAATGAGTGAGTGAATATAAAATGACGTTCCTAAAATATTCAGTATGAGGAAGTCTTTTATTCCCTGGCCAATTTTTGAGAGTGCTAACTTTTTGTCCATTTACCTTAAGATCTCAGAACATGTTTTCTGGTAGTAGCATTTTAGATATTAAGGTACTTGTTCAATCATGGACTAGAGAAATAGAAAAGACCAGCATTAAGAAGAAAGCCATAAACATGGGATGTACACAAGAAAGAAAGCTTTTCATAAAATATTAAATGAGCTCTTGGAGGAAGATGCCAAAAGGTGAGTTCTGAATCTTTGAGCACTTTGGCTCAAAGGATGGTAACAACCATTCTTTATCTCCACGATTAAAACTAGGAAAATCTGATCTGTGCTGCAGCACAAAGAAAATGGTATATTCAGAAGGGAACGTGTTAAATGAAAGAAAGAACTACTTCTTTAATGAGAATCATTAAAAAGAATTTTAAGGGACACCTGGGTGGCTCAGTCAGTTGAGCATCCAACTTCAGCTCAGGTCATGATCTCATGGTTTGTGAATCTGAGCCCCGCATCAGGCTCCCTGCTGTCAGCGTGAGGCCTGCTTCAGATCCTCTGTTCCCCTCTCTCTCTGCCCCTTCCCCACACTCTCTGTCTTTCTCAAAAAATAAAGATAAATAATTAAAAATAAAGAATTTTTAAAACTATCCAGGAATATAGCTCACACCTTCTCCCACCAACATTTAAAACATCTCTTTGTCTCTGTGACCCCAACCAGAGATGGAAAAGGCTCCCAAGAGTTATAGTCTAATTCTTCAATAATCTCCGTTCTCCACCACACATGAAATCTGCAAATTCTCCACACTCCTTCCCCCAGATCCTGAGAGTAATTTCAAAACGTTTTGGAAAAATAAACAATTAGGCAAGCATTATCATTTCACATTAAGAGATGATTTTTTTTCCCTTTAAGCATTACATAGTAAGTCAAACATGAAATTATTTTCTGAGTTCACATTTTCCCAATTATGGGTTCAAAACCTGTCTTCATTGATAAAAGAATGGCATTTTACCTCTGGATAAATTAAATATCCAATTTCAAAAACACGGGTGACTACATCTTGCTGAGTTACTTTCACTAGTATAGGCGCATAGATTTGGAGCTGGGAAACAGTGTCACACCAAACCAGTGGATGGGTGTCAATATGCATGGAACAATCAGAGGTGTTCCTCGAGGCTCAGCCTTTGGCCTTTTCTTGTTCAACATTTTTATCAACAGCTTGGATGAAGATGTAAAAATTGTGCTTGTCAAATCTGCAGTTGACACAGTGGTGGGAGGCATAGCTTATGTTCTGGGTAGTAGAATCAGGTTTTACTTGAGCCAACTGTGTGATCTGGCCTCCAAAAATGCTAACATAAATCTAGGTTGCTGTAGAAGTGCAATGTCCAGATCAAGGGAAGTAATTACTCTGCTGTTGAGCACGCTGAACTGACCACATTTGGCCACCACATTTTAAGGGGGAAATTGACAAATAGGAGGGAATGAAAGCAATGAAGGCATCCAAAATGCATCACAGGAAGAACTGTAGAAGAATCAGGGGATATTTAGTCTGAAGAAGAAAAGATTTAGAGGGTCATGCTAACTGCCTTCAAATATTTGTGGGATTAGATACAGTCTATATTACTCCAGAGGGCATATTTAAAACAAAAAGGGATCATGTTGATAAAAGCCAATGATGACTACAATTTGAGTTCTTATTTTGAAACAAACACTATGCTAGATGCTTTATAAACTGCACTTCTAACCCTCACAATGACACTACAGGGTCAGCATTATTGTCCTCACTTTAAAATGATAAAAAGAGGGGCACCTGGGTGGCTCAGTTGGTTAAGCATCTGACTTCAGCTTGGGTCATGATCTCACAGTTCATGAGTTTGAGCCCTGCATCGGGCTCTGTGCTGACAGCTCAGAGCCTGAAGCCTGCTTTGGATTCTGTGTCTCTTACTCTCTCTGTCCCTCTCCCACTCATGTTCTGTCTCTGTCTCTCAAAAAGATGAACAAATACTTAAAAAAAATTTTTTTAGGGGCGCCTGGGTGGCTCAGTCAGTTGGGTGTCCGACTTCGACTCAGGTCATGATTTCATGGTTTGTGGGTTCAAGCCCTGTGTCGGGCTCCGTGCTGACAGACAGCTCAGAGCCCAGAGCCTGTTTCAGATTCTGTGTTTCCCTCTCTCTCTGACCCTCCCCTGTTCACGCTGTCTCTCTCTCTCTCAGGAATAAATAAAACATTTAAAAAATAAAATAAAATGATAAAAACAGTAAAATTACTCACCATCACTAATACCATGCCATTCCCCTTTAGCCATCCACACTCTTTCTGGACCAACACTCTAAAAATACAAGTTTGATCTTATGTCCAAAAACTAAACAAGCAGCCTTGTAAAGTACTGAGCTTTCTGGCATTGGAGTTAAGCCAGTAGAGACTAGTGGCCCTCTGTCAAAGATATAGAGGATTTTTGCATCAGGAGGGAGAAGGTGCTGCATGACTTTCAAGGTCTTTTCTATTGTTAGGATTCCCTCACTTATGATACATGGTTCATACTTTGGCCCAGTGCTTCCAAATGATTAGTAATATGTGATAATGTTGGAAATACACTGGCTTAGGAGTTAGGAGGTCTATTCTAGTTGAGGCTCTCTACCCCTCCTTGCAGCCATGTAACCTGGATAAATCATCCCACCCCTCTCAGCTCCATAGCCCCATTGCTAAAAGCAGGGGTTGGACTACCTGGTTTCCATAATTATTTCCGGCTCTAATATTCCACAAGTCTCTTTCTATGTTACATTTTTTGAGACATTAAATATCCAAACACACTTTTTAACTCTGATTCATAGGCCTACAAACATTGATTTTTCTCCATAACCATAAGCTTTTGCAGAAATGAGCCTTCCAAAAATTATAGCTTTATGCCAGACCCAAGGGACCATGGTTCAAGAAGTGGATCCAACACAAAGTAAAATTTCTCAAACTTCAAAGATGAAAATTCCACAGACAAATTATTTTCATCTAAATTGCTCACTCCTGGGTTCCAATTTCTCCACATCTTCCTTTAACTTCTTCCCTTCATATCCTTCAACACACCCTGCTTTCCATTCATTTGACTTTTTCCCTTCATATCCTTCAGTGTGCTTTGGTCTCCATTCAGTGTTGTTCTGAGACATAAAGGGTGTGAATGGAATGAGAATCAGGGCATAATGAGTCTTGATTGCATACTCAGTGAGTTTGAGGTAGAGTTGTAATTGTCTTTCTGCATGCATGGGCTTGGAATACAATATGCAGAAAAACAACCCAATGTATATGAATATATGTCCATGTTCTTACAAATACCTATAATTTCAGGGTGTGGTCATGAAGGATGAAGGGCAGTGGACCACAGATGAAAGTAAAAGTTGGAGCATACGGGGAGAACATTGTTGATTCCCATAAGGTCTCAAAATGCTATCTTCAAATCTATATTCCATCCAACTGCCAAGGTGTGGAGACTTTATGGGTTTCTCTATAAAGAGCCAGGGTCATCTCAACACGCATTTACAAGTTGAGTTGTGCAATCTTGGAATTGTCTGCATCTTAATGATGCCCAGGCAGTTATGAAGACTTTCAGAACTTCCCAGATGTAAACATCCATGAATTGCATCCAAAAGATGTCTGAGGCATTCACAGGATAACACAAGTTCTAACCTTCCAGAAGAGACTAAGCTCTCTAGAGGTTTAGGGAGGATTCTAGAAGGTCCCGACTTCTTCTTTCTGATGCTTTCAGGAGCTGGAATACCCGTGTGAGTATTTTTAATTCTACTGAGAGGATAGGCTGCTACATGACAGAAGGGACAGTGAAGTATCAGAGGGGACATGCTGAGGAGGACACCAGGGGCCATGCCAACTGCCTCTCTCTCCATAACATTTTCCTTACTACAGCCACACAGTGAAAGATGAACAACATAAGAAAGAAACCATCTCAGGCAACCTTTGCAGGAGGGAAAAGGAGAGGAGAGCACAGAGCACTGTGGAAATTCCAGCTGTGATATGCACATTCAAATTCCGCTTTTTCAGAGTTTGCTACTTATCCCAGAAGAATTCAAAGGGGCACAAAAACATGAGCACTAGAATACAGGGCTCAAGTTCAGATCAGCTCTACAGCATCCTGGGCATGTTAAGTTCTCTGAGCCATACCTCCTTCATCTTTAAAATAGAGATAATCATCGAATTAACACGGTTGTAATGAGTATCGCATGAGAAGATGATGTTCCAGCACAGTGCTGACAGCAGATGTGTGCTTTTTTTCTTTTTAGTAGAGTTCTGAATGTGAGGCTCAGACAGTAGTGGTTCATTCTGGGTGGCTACTCCCCATGGCTGATTTTAGTAGAAATATTACTAATAATAGCCAGCACTTACACGCCATTACCAGATGTCAGAAAGTTCATTTAATCCTTATTAGTCTAGAAGGTACAAAGGATTATTTATCCTCATTTTACAGAAGGGAAAACTGAAGCACAGAGAGGTTAAGTAACTTGCTCAAAGTCATCCAACTAATAAGTGAAGCAGCTCAGACCTAAGCCTTTGGCCTCAGAGTCCAGATTCTTACTAAGCCATACTGCCTCTATAGTCTTGCAGTAAACATATTTTTCTGGTGGAAAATGACATGGCAAAAAATAAAGTATACCTCATATCCTTTCTAGGGACATTAAAGAAGTGGTTAATTGATGCCGGTATGGGATCCTGAGAATTACAATGTATCTGTCATACCACTAAGTTGGGGCAATATCACCACCATTTTCATGTCTAGAATAGACTGGGGGTACAACATTAATTCATTTCTAAGTTGTTGATTTGTGACCCTTGTCTTAATGTCATATTGCCCGCACAGGTCTTTTGAGACTGGTTTACAATGAACAGGGCAGATTAAGATTAGGGAGGAAAGCTGTACTTCAAAAACTCTTAACAATAACCAACCAAACAACCGTCACTCACTCATTCTCTGATCAAGATCACCTTCCTCAATAGTTCCAAGAGTTAAGAAAAAGGCTGGGAAAGAGTAATTTCTTTGATGCTTGGATCCAATTTCCAAGGCAACTTCCCTTACAGTGGGTAGGAAAGCAGCTCACACATGGATGTGACCCTCAGTGGCCTTTAGCACTTTAGCACCCATTTCCAGGAAGCAGGCAGGCCTGCCCCTAGTGGGATTCCAGATTTGAGTCAGCAAGATATGGACAAGCAAGATCTGTCTGACTGCACCGTGCTCTCCTCCAACTCCAGACCTCTGTCATCCTTTCTAATACTGGGTTTAGACAAAAGAACCCTGAACCATCCCTGTAAGCATTTTATAGCTATTCATTTAATACTGTAGTAAAATGCTCAAGACAATAAATGTCTTCCCAGGTGCCACCCTTGACTGTGAGAAACAGTTTTCAGGTGTCTCTCAAAGATCCTGCTCCTTTCTGTCAGATTCGCAGTGCTGTGGACTGTTTGTGTCTCTGCCCTCACCTCCTGCTTTACTGTCTTGGTTACTTCTGCTAAATATAATCATATGGGTTAAAAGGAAGGAAGTGATGCCGCTTCATTTAGGTTACTAGAATCTTAGTTGAGCCAATCTCTGTGGTTGATGCATCTACAGATATCTTGGAAGTTAGAAACCAGTCTAATGCCAATGAAAATGGTACTGTACTCACTGCTCACTGGTAAAGTTCCTCGTTTCTCAAGAGTCTTCCTCAAGAAACCAGTGGCACGAGCCAAACTGGACACTTTTGCTGGCCATGCCTCTGACTTGAGCTGTTATAATTTAATTCCAATCAATCTTTGTCCTAACAACTCCTGGCAACCCATCCTCTCTACCCTTTGCCCACTCATTCACATGCACAGACCTCAGTGCTTCTTGATTATTCATACCATTTCATGTCTCTTTTTCACTTTTGTACATATTTCCTCCTTGCAGTCAATCCAAGATCCAGCACGTTTCTCCTCTGTAGAGCCTTCTCCCACTCCTTCTGGCCCCATTAGTTGTTCCCTGTTTTGTGTTCTCACAGCATCTTTTCCATATTGCCTTGAAAGAGCCTGGTTTATTTCCACAAGAACTTCCTCCAACAAACATGGACCAGGGAATATGCCAGGTTCATCTGAGAACAGCCAGTGTCTGCTCCTTGGCATGCACCTTGTAGATGCGCAATAAACTCAATTTTTCAGTGACTAAATGCATGGTGGTGATTTTGAGCAAGTCTATTGCTTCTCTTTGTTTTAGTTTTCTCATGTTAAGCAGGAACAACTGAACTTTGTAAGATTTTTATTAATATTTAATTAAGTAATGCAAATGCAGAGCTTAGTACAATGTTGGATGTATTGAATGCCCAATACCCATCTAAAGGTGATCAGGCCCTGGCTTAACAGTGAAGGGCCAGCCGATGCGTCTGCATCTTCATGTGAGCTCCACCATCAAGCACATGAGCTTGCTTAACTTCTTAGTCTGTTGATTTTGCCTTCATAATGATTCCCACATCTGTTTTTTCTTTGCTATCCCACGAGCTCCGGAGTTTAATAACCTTGTACCCTGATCGCATTATAACTTCCTACTGTTCTCCTAGCTTCCAGCCCTTCTGGTCCCTCCCAGGCCACTCCAGACCACAAAGTCCAATTAATTGGTATGAATTGGCACTTTCCCAATGTCACACAGTAACACTAAAACCTCCCAGAGCTCCCTGGTGCTTATACCGCTAAAGCCCACTCTTAGTCTTGCCTTCAAAGGCCCTATATATCCAGCCCCATCCCTTACCCTGTCCCCTATGTCAACCCTCGACTCGAGCCACCCCTCTCTACTCACTACACAACTCATGAGTTCAAATCCTCCCCTTCACACCTTTGCAGGTACATTCTCCAGGCCTGGAATTTCCTCTCTGCTTAGTTAAATCCTATCCCCTAGGCAAGAAATCTGTTGACTGATAGATAGAGTGTTTCTCTCTAGTACAAATGAGGGTAGTATTCCCTTGCTTCCTTTGAACTATGAACTTAGGATACAGTAATGGCTTGAAAAGAGCTTTAATAACATACATATTATCCTAAAACCCCACTCTTCTCTTCCCTGACATTCCCTCATTCTTAGGAAGACTGTTTTCCTCAGTTCAATTTCTGGTTCATCTTAAACATCACCTTCTCAATGTTACCTCCCCAACTGAAAAAACCCTCCAGTTATTTTCTACCTCAGTATCCCAAATCTTTCCTTTATAGCATGTGTCATAAGGTACAATTTTTATCATTATTATTTCGTTATTTATTATTACTATCATTTTATCATCATTATTTCCAGTGTATTATATACACTTTTATCATTATTATTTCCAGTTACCTTTTATAATTTCCTGGAAGGGAAAGCGTCTTTCTTATTTTCTCTTCTATTGCTAGTGCCCAGCTCAGTGCCGACACAGTACTAGACAACCAGTGACCGAATGGACAAATGAATTAGGATTTCTGAGGTGATGATATAATAAAGAGCAACCAATTTACAATTTCCTCTCATTGGGCACATGGTCATCTTAAGCCTGAAATACAGAGAGAGAACATTTGCTGACTTGAATCCTCATAAGTCATATCAACAGAGGCCAGACACGGCTTAACAGTCTCCTCAAATTGCCATGTGTTTGGTCAACTCAAATCACTGGTTGAAGTGAGGCTGCCCTGAGCAACTGGAAAATATACAGGAGAAGACAAAGTGAAATGATTACAAACAGCAAGAAACTAGGGTCCTGAGGCAAGTATGGGGAAGGGAAGGGAACGGCACCAGAGGCATTACCAGGTCCCATTTCTGTACAGCACGGGGAAGAAAAGGTTCTTGAATATCCTGAAAGAGGCACTGAGCCCACAGGGAAATGCTGAGGAGACACACTAAGAACCTGGTATGGCCATGCCAGAGGCAAATGGCCCATTCTAGAATTACTAAACGTATTTCTCTTCCTTCCTTACCAGAAAATGTGAAATTACCAAAAGTAAGAGTGCATATAAAACTACCACAAGGATGCTGAGGGTCTGTTTCCTCAGCATTTCAAAGGGAATCAAATATTTACACTTAATGACCAGAAATATAAATGGAGCGCTCTCTCGAAAGCTGCTAATGATATACTATAGTTCTGAGAAGAGACTTTGCCTTTCCCTCTACCAAAGCCCCCCTTTCCCCAGTTCTTCTCTCTTGGCCAAAAGAGCTGGAGGGTAGGGCTGGCTGCTGAGATGAGTCTGCTTGAAAACTCCCCTGCCTAGAGCATTGGTTGGGTATCTGCATTCCTGAATATTTGGCAACAGCCAGCTCTTAACACGCAATAGAAATGTGATCTTCAGTGGGAAGGAAAATGTGCTACAAGATAGACTTCCTCCTCTGAAACAATAGAGAATAAGAGTACCTGCACTTCATTTCACTTCTGGTGGAACCCGTCAGGTGGCTTGCCATGAATGGCTTTGCTTTGTAAATTGTTCAGTACTTCACAAACATAAGTTACTGCTCTGCTGTGCTAACGGTCGGTATTAATTCGGCAGTATATTTCTATCCTGGGAAGTGGATGTTCTATTGGAAGACAAGTACCCTCCAATTGCCATTGCTTCCAAGCAAACTGAATCACAGCTACCGGTGTTTGTTAAGTCTTAGACCAAAAACCAAATTACATAACACAGGAAACAATGCAACACAGGAAATCAATGAGAGACAGAGTCTGTCTTATTTGATGAAATCCTAATAGAAAGAGATAACATTTTTATCTTGACCATACCAAACTAAGCAGCACTTGTTGTGTGCATAGGGGTACTGGCTGAAGCCTCTGGAAATCTTGTCTGAATACTAAGAGTGAATTTTAAAATAAGAATTCTTACCAGTCATGTGGGTTCTCTGGATCCTTAAGAGCCCAGAGAAGTGCACTGAAGGTCAATGAGATGATTTCTATATTTATAGTGCATACAACGTATATCTCCAAGCCTACATGATACCACTTATTACCATTCTGACCTCATTTCTACTACTCCTTACCTTATTCGCTCTGTTCTAGACACATACCGGCTTCCTCAATGTTCTGCTGACATACAATAATAGCCTTGGTACTGGCTGCTCCCCTCTCCCCACCCCCATGGGAAGGTTTTTTCTCCTTATCGTCACATCTCCTTCTGCCACCGATTCCAAATGTTCACTCAAATGTTATCTCCCAATGAGCCTTCTGTCAGAGGCTGGCCACTCTTAAATGACAACACCACTTCCTCAATTCCACATTTCCCTTACTTAGTTCATCCTTTCCCATTAAGACACCCATTCCTTCCTCACTTGCTCCAATTCAAAAGCACCAAACCACTTCTGAGCCCTATTCTTAAAACAATATGCAAGAAAAGAAAAAAAGACACAGAAAATCCAATGACTCTATTTTTTTTTAACTACCAGAAATCTCTTTTATCTCTTTCTCCCTTGGATGTTATGTTTTGAAAATACTTCTTTAAAAGTCATGAATTCATTTTTCTGTACCAGTCTTGAAGCTTTCACATTTCTCAATTTCTAAAATCTCATTTCACTCTATTGTACCATCATACACTACTGTTTCACAGCATTGATAAAATTCTAGGCCCAGAAAGAAACTGATGCTTTGTGTTTTTTTATGCTTATCCATCTTTGAGACAGAGAGACAGAGACAGAGAGAGAGCAAGCAAGGGGCAGAGAGAGAGGGAGACACAGAATCTGAAGCAGGCTACAGACTCCGAGCTGTCAGCACAGAGCCTGATGCGAGGCTCAAACCCATGAACCATGAGATCACGACCTGAGCCGAAGTCAGACACTTAACCAACTGAGCCACCCAAGTGCCCCAAGAAACTGATGCATTAGTTTTTCTGGGTAGACTTGCTACAGATAAATGTACAACTGCAATTAGAAAATCTGACTACTGTATCACTTGGGATGCCAATAGGAAACAGCACACTCAAATTGTGTAACTTGAGAAGTGATTAATAAAGAAACTATTTGCAAAGGTGTGGGCAGAGCAGGGAAGCCACAGCCATGGTGCAGTACCCTGGGGCCAATGAGCAGGGAGCTGTTAAGTTTCCTAGGCCTATAGGAGTGAGAGAAGGGAGAGATTACCAGACCTCAGGAGAGAGAGAGGTTATCAGGAGAGCAGGGAGGAGACAGCTGTGTAGATGCAGCATCTGACAGGACCTGGGACCTTTGGTCAAAGAAGACAACTAACTGAGGCAGCTGGGAGAACAGACATTCAGGCCCCCTTTTCTCCCTTTCTGGAACCTACTATGGTAGTTCCATGGCCACCAGCCGAAATCCAATAGGAAAACACAGGTTAAAGGTCAGCCTTTCAAGGCAGTCAGCAGGGTGGAATAGGGTGCAAATGGGCCCAAATGGGACACTGAGAAAATATCTAGCATGAGTATGTTTGATTAAACTTATTTTATTTCACAAGCAGTATACTTACTAGAGAAAAATTGTGGGGAAAAAAATATATGGGGAGGAACAAAGTCACCCATCATCCCAACATGAAGGAAAAAACTAATATCTTACTATATCTCTCCAGATATATTTTCTCTCTATATATGTGTATACACTACACACACACACACACACACACACACACACACACACACACACACACACACAATAGCNACACACACACACACTATGATATGCAAGAGATCCAAAAGATCAGAAACCCCACTGGGACACAGTAACACAGTTTGCATTCCACCCCACCTACCATGACTAAAAAAAAATGTTATCTGTATCTTTATTTCCTTCGTCTCTAATTTAAACCATATAAGGGCAGGACTGTCACTAACTGAACTTGCTCTGCATTTATCCGTGTGCTTAACAAATCATGATGGGACTGATAAAAACAGCACACGGCAGAGTGAAGCCTATCCCGCAGTGCGCCCAAGTAACCCAGCTCCACCCCACGGAGATGAGCTGGGACAAGCACGGCTCCTCTAAACCCAGTTACACACCCTCAAAACAAGGTCTCACTTTTAGGCCACAGCTTCCAATGTGTGTCTACATTCCTCCCGGTGAAACATCTGAGCTTGGAATCAGAACAGCTCTCTATGTGGGAGTCACAGAGGGAAGAATTTGGCACCTGGCGTCTCCGTACCATAGAGCCGTAACAGGGCAGAGGTCAATTCTCTTTCCACCAACGTTACCGGATGGCAGGAAAGTGAGTACCTGCAGAAGGTGCAGTTTTCCACTCCAGACAGTCAGGATTTATGGGCTGGCTGGTTAAATAGAAGCACTAATGCCAATGAAATGTCTATATCTAGATGACTTCCCCCAGCAACCTCGCACTCTTGTATGAGAATGCCAAGTCTATGGATCCCTGCTCTTTAACTTAGACATTCTATGTATTTCTATCTTGACTTCATTTTCATCCTCTTGTGCCACTGCTCTATTGCCAACCTCAAGGTGGCACGAATCACTGATTATTTGATACACTAAGAAATAATATTTCTAAATCTAAAATAAAGATGAGATTTCAGGAGAGTCAGGTACCCACATAAGAACCACACCCATACTGCCAGAGCCTTTAGTAAGTGAGTCCTTGGACAACAGGCTTCATGTCTTTCCCTATGTGTCAATGCGTCCTTAAGCTGATAATATATATGTGTGTTTGGTTATTTTTGCTCCAGACACGTTTTTGTTTTCTATTTTTATTTCATTTTAAAGTTTATTTATTTATTTGGGGTACGGGGCAAGGCAGAAAGAGAAGAAAAGAGAGAATCCCAAGCAGGCTCCATGCTGTCTGCACACACACACACACACACACACACACACACACACACACAGCCTAACTCAGGGCTCAAACTCATGAACCAAGAGATAATGACCTGAGCCGAAATCAAGAGTCAGATGCTTATCCAACTGAGCCACTCAGGCGCCCCAAGTTTTTGCTTTTTAAATATCTGTATGTTGTCTGGTTACTCTTTAAAAAGTCTAATTGCAGATAGCCTATGTATGAAGAAATGTTTCTCAGATTTCTTTTCACACATATATAGTTTACTATCACTTTATGAAATAGTTTTCCAACTCTTATGGATAAAATTAAAGAAATTTAAATCTGCTCTTAAAAGTCAAATAGAGGGGTGGCTTAGTCGGTTAAGGGTCCGACTTAGGCTCAGGTCATGATCTCACATTTCTGAGTTCTAGCCCCACACTGGGCTCTGTACTGACAGCTCAGGCCCTGGAACCTGCTTCAGATTCTGTATCTCCCTCTGTCTCTGCTCCTCCCCTACTCATTCTCTCTCTGTCTCTCTCTCCCTCTCAAAAATAAAATAAACGTCTTTAAAAAGTCGAATAGAATCTGAGAATGAAAAGCCATTTTAAAGGTTTATAACCATTGGTAAAAGGCATGTTCAAGGCAAAAGATGAAGCACAAAATATTTGAATCTCTTATATTATCTTCACCTTGACTAAACATTTTTGCCCACAAGTTAGTTCTGCAATTACACATAATACTGACTTCTCTGGGTAGCTAATTAACTCTCCATTCCCTTTATAAAAAACAATGGCAATGGGGCACCTGGGTGGCTCAGTTGGTACTGACAGCTCAGAGCTGGATACTGCTTCAGGTTCTGTGTCTCTCACTCCATCCCTCCTCCACTTGTGCTATCTCTCTCTCTCTCAAAATAAATAAATAAACATTAGAAAGAAGAAGCAATGGTAATGTTTAGGCATAAAGTCTAATCTCCCTTTTGCTGGCATTGGAAAACCCAGTCCCCAAAGCCTCAAGGTCCTTATAGATGCCTTGTCTTATATGTTACCCTGTTTATTCTTTTTTTAAAAAGCATTTTAAAAAGTTTGTTCATTTATTTTGAGAGAGAGAGTCATAAAGAGAGAATCCCAAGCAGGCTCCATGCTGCCAGCACCCAAGGTGGGGCTCAAACTTACAAACCATGAGATCATGACTTGAGCAGAAGTCAGATGCTTAACAGACTAAGCCACAAAGGTGCCCGATTCTAATAGTCTGCCATATCTCCACTTTTGAGGAAGGTTGAGGCTCCATGTCTGAAGAAGTGCTTGACAAGGTTAAAACAAATCTCGTTCCCTCCCTCTCCTCCCTTCCATTTACTGGAATTAAAATCATCAAGAACTCTTCTTGTTGAAGGCCTTTTTCTTGCTCTTCCAGACACAGCAGAGGGAAAAGACCAATTTGATCCCTAGTTTATATCTTTGCGTCGAGGGAATCCAGAAAACTTATCTTCTTGGAACATGGTGACCACATTTAGGGAAGCTTTCTACACATACACAATGCGATTTACCACTGGCTGAACAAAATTCAAGTGGAGCCTGAGAAGGGGGAGGTGGAGGAATGCTTGGCCAATGGTAGAAAGAGGGTGAAGTGCTTATGGCCTTTATCTTAATTTTTGTGACAGCATACAATTACATCTCTTTAGTAGTGCCTTCTAATTACTAGCGGAGGTGAATAATGAAAGATAATTCTTGTATTCAAGTTCTCCCTCAAGTCAGCCCCCCTCCCTGGTTCACTCATGTGAACATTCTAGATTCAAATATAGAGCATATCTAGAGCTCATGACGTGCTCAGCCAAATAAAGAGTCACTTAAAAAAACTGAAAAAAAAAAAAAACCTTTGGGTTTCATTAAGAGGCCAAGGCTACAGGTTGGTGCTTTGAATGCCAGGGTGGGACAGAAAGGGACCCACCTCCAAATACAGTGTCTTAACCAAAGAGATGTTGGCCAGCGGAGCTACAAAATCTTTAATGTACAAGCTGTAATTGTTAGGTTTCAGTGGTAATATAGGAACGTGAAAAGGAACAAAAGAAAAGCAGATCTACAGAAGTTAAAATAATTACGAAAACAGTGGCAACTGGGACAGTACAAAGGAGGGAGGACATTGTCTCCACCTTCATTAGACACAGAGTCCCATGACTTTGGATGGATAAACCCCAAACAGGAGATCCAGTTTGGATGCAGGCTGGGAAAACAGGCAAAAAGAAATTCCAACTTCAAGGAAACGATTCTTTTAATAAAACCTCTAAGAACTCGCTCTCAGAACTTTAGATTTGAAAGATGCTATCAACAGCCTTTAAATCCACTCCCTGACTCAACAGAAAAGAAAACGGAGGCCAGAGGAGAGGATGTGGCCACACCAGTAGTTCACATCTAAGTGGACGCAGAAACAGGACAAGGGTCTAGATCTTTCGACTCCTCATCCAGTGCTCTACTGGCTATGATGAATGATTTTAGAGTTTTAGTCCTGTAATGTGGAAAGAATGACTTTATTTCATGTTCAATTCAGACCTCAATATATTGGACTAATAAGGTAATTAATTATTTCATCTTGGGGCTGCACAAAGCTGACAGGCACCCAAAAGAGGCAAGAGTTAGGGTCAGGTCCAGAGATGCGCATTTCCTCAGAATGATCATTCGGGACTTAGAGTGAAGGGGAAGGGATTCTCTTTGACAACGGACACACTGGCCCTCAGGCCCTATCAGTCTCCCTGCAGCCCATCAGAATCTCTGAGAGCAGAAGTTCTGAGGACACTCCTAATTCATTGGAGGCACACAACAAGCCTCCTCGAAGCACAGCACAGTTTTAAGGCTGGGTCCCAGTATTTGCTCAACAAAAACAAAAACAAAACCCGGCAAAGAGCTCCCTTTGTCCCGACAATTCTTCCTCACACCGAAAGTGCCCCGCACAATTAGGACCATTTATTCCGTGCACGCTTGGATAATGCTCTGATAAAAAGCTAAGACTGCAGAGTATGGCTCCGGGGACAGGAAAACACTATCGCTTCTATGGGTTCATACACAGATTGTGTCATACTTAATGCTGAAATCATAAACTATATATTTTTGCCCCCTCCGAGCTGCCTATTGTGTCTTATAAACAGGAACCTGGCAGCAGGTCAGGGGTGCAAATTGATTTCCTTTCCCAAATAAAATTTTAAAAAGCAAATAAACAAGGTTATGTTGGCTAATGAAACATTACATGCCAGGCTGGGGAGAATTCTTTTAAAATGTATTTTCTTGAGCAAAGGCAACACACGGCATCCGTAAAAGGTTCTTTCATAAACAACATGTTTACACAAAAATGCATTACTTGAAAGAAAGGAAAGTTATGGTGCATCTCCCATGATACATTTGGATCGGGTTTTGAGAAATAAATTCGGGATGGGTGAGAAGGGGGGTGTCCTGCACTGCTACAGAATTTGGAAATTAACTAAAGCCACTCAGAAGTAAGATGAAGTAGTCCTTGTCTAGAAAACCACTTGATCTTAGCGTTTTTATAATTTGTCATCGAGGTGTAAGTAGCCCCGTTTGAGTGTATCCTCTTGGTCTGAGGAAAGCCAGGAAAGAAAACTGAATCAAGCCCGCCATGCTTAGAGATACAGGACTAAGAAGGCTGGATGGCTGGCATCAATGGAAACATCTCTTGGACAACGACCTGTCTCCCAGCTGGAAACAGGTTCAGTAATCCTCGCGTGAGAGGGATCTCCTGGCTCTTGCCCACCTCACACTTTACCACAGAGAGTGAATTCCTGAAGCCCCAGGACCGAAGCCATCCCGAGTGCGCTGTGAGGCCCAGATCAAATATTCCTGCATCATCTCCCTCCTTCAACCGTCTTCCAACACCTTTCTGCTGAGAGTCCAGGCGGCAGGAACCCGAGTGCATCCCGATGAGCAGACAACGTTCCAAGACAACACAGAATGCAGCTTGAAGCAGGAGGCTGAAAAGGTGGAGGGATGGTCTCAAGTCTGCCCGGCTGAGAGCTGAGTTGCTACCTGGCAACAGTAGTATATGGACAGAGGGTATTCTGCATGTTGTGAATGCCAGGGATGCATCCTTCCCTCATCGGGGAACTAGTATCTCATACTAGAGCCCAAGGGCACCAGGTAGAAAGTCCCTATAATCTTGGGACGGTCCTGATTATAAAGAAAGAAGAGAACCCTTTTAATGCTACTCAGGGGCTTTTCTTCAGGATTAAAATACAACTCAGCTAGCTAGTCAGAAATAAAGAACAGAACATTTGGAAATCACAAAGGTGACCCTGAGATCCCGCAGACCCGAAGGCCCTACCCTAGAGAATGGTGCTGGGCAGTGACAGTGTATGAAGGCTTGGAGAATGGAGATGGCAGGGCCTGAGATGGCAAGTTCTCTCCCTCTCGCCCCCAACTCACCATGCAACCTTGGTCAGGTCTCCAGGCCACTCGGAGCTTTCTTTTTTCCACCACTTTTAATATAAGGCAAACACTGTCAGTCTGATGGCTGTGTGATTAATGAGGTAACATTTGTAAAATGCTAAGAGCTTTCCAGAACTCAAATGCAAATACTTTAGACCAAATACTCTGGATAACAGTTAAAACACAAAAAGGGTTAGTCACCAGTTGGCTGAGGATATGAACCTGGGAAGGAATTGCAGAAGGAGTGTGTTCTGTGAAAGGATTTGACTCTGGTTGGGTACACATCAGGGAAAGGGGAAGGAAGGGGAAAGAAGCTCTACGCCTTGCAAAATCTAGAATATGAATTATGCCGCCTCCAACAGAGGCCATCAACTTTTAAAACCCTGCACCCTTTCAACAATACCAAAGATAATTTAATTATACAAAACACTTTTCTACACACATACTCCTATAGACTATAACTCAAGGTATGACAGGAGATTATATTGAAACTTTTGTTCTTATCCCAAGAAAATGACACAGCACGAGTCTATAAGGGCCACATACCAATTGGCTTGGCACTTGTAATCCTCAACTTGATTTCCCCCATTTTCTGTGGAAATGGAGGAATCATATTAATCATTGGCAAATTTGATAACAGATGTGTTTCCCAGCAAATCCACATCAAGCACTTGAAAAGTAATTGCCCCCTAAAGCTTGTTGTGTTCCTACATACGTTTGGCATCAACTAAAGACTTCAGCTGCTTTGTTTTTATCTGATGCGAAGCTCAAGCCTCGGGGTGATACTCCAAGTGCTGCTTTAGATTATAAAGTCTTAACAGCCCCTCGCTTTAGGGCACTGTGTTTATTGATGCTTTGTAAGCAATTTACAGTCCCTTAATAGCACATTCACCACAATGTTACAGTGTTTAACTTGTTAAATTATATTTAGAGCTTCAGGGAAAATTACCTCATTGGCTTCACTAGCGTGGGTTATTGATATCACACAGGAGTTATGGCAGCATCCACCTGACTGGGGACGGCGACAAGAACATTTTACAGGCTGGAGTCAAAAGTGGAATGCAAAATTTAAATGGAGAGGTCAAGGCGGTAGGGCGCTGGCGGGAGAGATGGAATGGGGTGGCCCTCCGGGAAAGGAGTTAAAGAAGGCAGAAGGGACAGAGGTGAGCGAGCAGGGTCAGCATCTGACAAAGTAATTTATTAAATTGGAAAGCAAAACAATTGCCAATGATGGCCATCTAGATTCTGACATTGCTCTAAGCCACCTCCACAACTGGGCAGTGCGCCTATTCCTGATCTCCCCGTCCTTTGGAAAAAATGTTCTAGATCCAGAGACCTGGGAGACAGCATTGACCTCAATTGGTATAGCCACTTATCCAATGGCTTGGTGTTTACCTCTTCGGGGCTAAGTATTGCAAGGAAAGAGTGGATATGTTAATAAGTAAAACAAAGGGAAGGAGGAGGGGCAAAGAAAGGTAAAGAAAGGGGAAGAGGAGGGGCAGGAGGAAGAGGAAGAGAGAAGAAGGAGGATGAGAAGAAGGAGAAACAATAGCAGCAACAACAGTAGAAAGAACAGAAGCAAAATCTTTATTAGAAAAAAGAGACATAAAGTAAGGCTAAAATATCATCAAACCTGAAGCTTAGTGATGTCATGAGGCTTCTTCAGAAAAACAGTCAAAGGCCAAGGTATTAAAAATCCACTGCAGAGGCTAGAGAACAGGCATGAGAAACCAACCAAGTGGCTGATGTGCTCTGGGGTCTTGGTTCGTGTGACCCTTGCTGGCTCACAGATGGCTAAAGGTTGGAAGCAAACCGTCAGAAATGACAAGTATTGCCATGTATTACCTCCATGAGAGAACAGCATTTTCTCTTTCCCATATTTAGGTGCTGCACTACATGAGATTTCTCATGCTCGGGATACTTAATAGTAATTAAGAATCAAAATAAAACAGGCGGTTGACATTGCAAAAACAAAGGCATCCAATGAAATAAACATTGTTCACCAGGCTGTTTTGACAAATACCATTGTTGGCAAGGAACCAACCAAAGAAAGAGCAACTTGTATGTATTTCAAAAGTCACAGGATGAGAAGAGGGGAGAAATGCTATCCTGAACATAGGCATATAGTTTCCTATGGAAGTGAAGAACAGCTAGGTGTACAGGTATAAATCTTAGAATGTGATCCTTCGAAGAGAAATTTCCATCTTAAGTACAAATCAGAAATTCCCATTCCTCCTAGATTTGATAGATTATAATATTTGATCTAATAATTCACATTTAATGTCTACAGGTTCAGTTCCCAAACTGTGTGCCTAGCAGCCCTCAGGTGCTGCATTGAGCTTCCCAAGTTTGAGAGACACATGGCCATACTTGACATCCACTGGACACTGCACACCCTGAGGCTGTCAGCGTTTCAACATTAGATCATACTACATTCCTTTGGAGTAGATCACAACTCCGCATAGCTGGATTTCCGGTGCTTGCTGTGATAAAAAGTAAATACCATGCAACAACAAATGTGGAACAGAGGGTGGTGCTGTCCAAACTGACTCGATGGTTCGGGAAGGTGTGGAGAGCCCAACAGGTACACACAGCTTATTAGCAAGTAATTATGGTTATTTTAAAATGAAACAAAAGTATAGTATTCTTTCTTATTTCAATACCCATGTAATTATTTATTTCAAGTAACTACTGAGATGGTTTTATACTTATTACGTAGTTTGGACCTAACGTGTGTACCATCCCACTAGGTACTCTGGGAAACCCATAAGTATAAGATATGATCTGTGTCTTCAAGAAGTCGGCAAGGCAAACCTTATAGGCTTACAAAGTTAAATGTCAAAAGCAGACAATGCCAGCGATGTTACTAGCCTGCATATGATTATAGGCCAAATGAGTCGTTCAAGAGTCCTGAGGTCTTACGGTAAATTTTATGTGTCAACTTCGCTAGACAATGGCAGCCAGTTGCTTGGTCAAACACCCGTCTAGATGCTGCTATGAAGATATTCTTAAAATTTTCTTAACATCAAAATCAATAAACTTTGTTTTAAGTTTATTTATTTATTTTGAGAGATGGTATGAGCAGGGGAAGGGGCAGAAAGAGAGGAGAGAGACTCTCCCAAACAGGCAGTGGGCTGTCAGTGCAGAGCCCAACACAGGGCTCAATCTCACACACCGTGAGATCATGACTTGAGCCGAAATCAAGAGTCAGACCCTTAAATGACTGAGCCACCCACGTACCCCCAAATCAACAGGCTTCGAATAATGCATATCATCCTGTATAACATAAGTGGGCCTCATTCAGTCAGTTGAAGGTCTTAAGAACAAGGACTGAAGTTTCCCAAAGAAGCAATTCTGCCTCAAGACTGCGATACAGAAACCCTAACTGCATTTCCCGCCTACAGATCTTGGACTCAAGACTACAACATCAACTCTTCCCTGAATTTCCAGTCGGCCATCCAGACGTCCTCAGCCCTCCTGTCCTCCATCTCTCTGTATCCTT
Source organism: Crocuta crocuta (assembly GCF_008692635.1). Lineage (NCBI taxonomy): Eukaryota > Metazoa > Chordata > Mammalia > Carnivora > Hyaenidae > Crocuta > Crocuta crocuta. Next base: position 7,831,033 of record NW_027532002.1, read on the forward strand.
TCTTCTCTCTCTGTACAGAGATAGAAATAGAGAGGCAGACAGATATCTCCTACTGATTCTATTTCTCTGGCGGTCCCCAACTAAGACAAGAGGATAAAGAGGTGACCGTTGATTGGTGCGGTCAGGGAGTTCTTCAACAAGGAACTAAACATGAGTCTTGCAAAGCAGCTAGCATTTCCACGGAGTGATATTAACCACTGGTGTGTTCGCTATTAAGGGATAAAGCAATATAAACTAAAGGAAAATGTGGCCCCCTGATCTACAGAGAAAGCTAAAATAAGAGAGACAAACACTACACGTAGATATTATTCCAAAAGGAGAGAATGAGGAAGTTATGCTGGCCAAACAGAGAACTTTGAGATACAAAAGAAATGATTGTGAATACTAAGATGGGCTCTGTCTAAATTCTTCCTCTAGCTCTGGCCAGTGGGACATGGCCGCTGCAAACAGCTTCCTTGGCCTTCACTTCCCTGCCCCCATTTTAAGCAAAGCAATGCCCCAGATATCCAGTAGCGTCTTTGCCACTTCTTGCAAACGTTGTTTCCTAAGAGCAGGGGCAGAGAGGAGAGAGTGAAGGGCAGATCTCTTCCACACGCACATGGGTTTCAGGCAAGACTGTTTTCAACAGGACATGATCTTAACTGAAAGGCAGACATCTAGAAAGACACATTCTGAACCTATGTAATTATAAAGAGTAGACTGCTTGGAATCTATGTTGGAGATGATTCACCATATAGTTCTCTTTTCTCTCCTCATATATATGTATATCTCAAATACATACATATATACATCTATATACATATATATAGATGTATATATTACATGTATTATATATATATAATATATATATAATAGAGAAAGAGAGTAATGCTGACCTTTAAGAAGCTACTATATTTTGTGACTCCATTACAATTTAAAAATCACTGGCTACCCCCTACCAATGTGTATATATCCTGAGAATAAACAAGAAAGAGGTAGCACACCCAATAGAAAATGGTTACAAAATATGAATAGGAATTAAAAGAAAAAAAGAAGTCCAAATGCCCAAGACATATATGGAAAAATGTTCAAATTTACTAGTAATCAGAGAAATTAAAATGAAAACAGCATAAAAGAGAAATGTGGATTATTATTAGTGTTGGCTTTAATATGGGGTATAGGAATCACATGCTACATAGTGTAAATTTCTGTGGCCATTCTGAAAAACGACCAGGATCAATTCAGGGTAATTAAATATGCACAGGCTATATGTCCTTATATTCTCACTCAGGTCCATACAATGATCATGGTCACAACCCAGCCCCCTTCTGTTTGTGGGGTACAAGACAAGAATTCAGATGAAGGTCTATATACCACATGACTAAATTGTTAATAGTCACAAATCAATTTATAAATATGTCACCTCATACCTTGACAAATGTACAATCATAATGGCCTGGAAGGTCAGGTTTACATGAAGAATTCTCAACTCCTTAGGGCTCAATCTTTAACCTCTAGCTCTGGCCCCCAACCTGCCCCTCTTTTCTTCCCACCCACAGACCTGTCTGCACCTAGGGTAGTTCCCATATGCAAGCATGTAATTTACAAACAAGGATGCCGAGACAGACAACATACTCAAGATCAGAGAATAAGTGGCAAAATCAGGGCTTGAATTCCAGTTTCTTGATACCCAATCCCACACAGCTCAGTTATTTTCAGTGGACAAAATTGATCAGACAACTACCTGTAAAATAACCCTAAAAGTGAGGTATTGAGATGGGATAAGGTGGTCTTAGATGAGAACCATCATCACATAGAGACTGAACCCTACATATACAGGCTCCATGCAGATCCCCTCTCTCTCCAATAGCCAGGTCTTGACCATGGACCCCATAGAAGGCCAATGATATAGTCTGTCCTTGCAATAATGGATACTAGTTGGAACCCTTAAACTGTTAGGACTGTAAATGGTGCAGCCACTTTGGAAAACAGTCTGGCAGTTCTTCAGAACTTTAAACACAGAGTTGCTGTAGGACCCAGTAATTCAACTCCAACGTATATTCTCAAGAGAAATAGAGACCATGTCCATAAAAAATGTGTACCCAAGTGTGCACTGCAACATTATTCATTATAGCTGAAAACAGGAAACAACCCAAAAGGCCACCAACTGATAAATGGATTAACAAAATGGGGTATATCCACACAATAGAATATTGTTTGGCCATAAAAGGTACTGATACATGCTACAAAATAGATGCCGCTTGAAAACATCATACGAAATGAAAGAAGTCATAAGAGGTCACATATTATATAATCCCATTATCTGAAATGTCCAGAATAGACAAGTTCATAGAGACAGAGAGTAGACTATGGATTGCCTAGGACTGAGGGGATGAACGATGGTGAGCAATGGCTCATGAGAATGAGGTTTCTTTCTGAGCTGATAAAAATGTTTGAACGTTGAGTGTGGTATTGAAAAAAACAAAATGAGTGGCTTCATACTCTGACATGCTATAGAACAGAAACAACAAAGAAGCGTGAAACAAGCATAGATCTTTACAACAGTGTTGCATGAAAAAACCACCAGCAGAATAGCACGTGACTGTTCAATAACGCACGCATAAAACTATGTTGTTATAAGGGTGCATGCGGATTTAAGAACATACGATGAATATTTTGGAGTAGGTGGCTATGGAAGGAGAGGCGGTGCATGGGTGACAAAACAAAGTGGAGGTTTTCCCAAACCAGTGATGACAAAGTACTCTGATCTGAGAAATTACTGAATAATGTTGATTAACTCAACTTTGCACCTGAAGTTTGAAAGAAACTTTAAGATAAAGAAAGCAAAAGAAAAGTTTAAAAATCTACGGCAGCAGCGGTGAATGGTCTATGTTTTTTCGGAATGGTCTTTAGAATGTTTCTGAAAATCACAGGAGCAGCTGTATGGCCCAAGTATAACACCACCGTGGGAACAAGGAAGTGTTTCTGCCTCCTTTTCTGCATAGGCTCGTGTAATTAATGCTTAGATCAGAAGCAAAGAAATATATCTTAGCGTCCCTCAGAAAGAATAAGGCGGTTCTTACACACCACGTAGGCAACAAGTGAAGCAATTTAAACAAATTAATCACCCAGAGACATACCAGTCAAAAGATAACATGTTGTCCTCGAAGTTCCAGAAAGAGCTGCCAAAAGTCAGTGGAGTGAGTAGGTTAGTAGAGGAGGAAAAAAAAAACAAAAACAGAAAACAAAACTTCCTTCTATTCTTTTTTATGTGTATTGTTTGATTTTGCTTGGTTTGGGTTTCGGCTTTGGCAGGAGTGAAGTGCATCTCTTGGATTTTGTTTTTAAGGAAGGAATGTTTCAAAAATGGGAACTTTACTAACTTGAAGAGAGGGCTGTCTCTAGGATTGCAATAATTGATCTATGCAGTGCTGAAATGAAAGCCCCTTCTTCACGGTGACGGACAAAATGCTGCCCCCCCCAATCTTTTATCTGCTTCTTCCTACCATCCCCATGGCTAATGCTCACAGAGAGGGGCTGACCCTGCCAACCAATTACATTATGCTAATTTGTCTGCTGCTCTAACTCCAGCAGGGGCATTCACCACACAGAGCAGCTCCTAGATTTATATTGCCGCCTCTGCACACCAGCTAGGTTAATGGATCTTTCTGCCCCGCCCCCACACTCCCGCCTATCTTCACCAGGCAACATTGTACTTTCCATCCGACAGCTCTGCAGGCTCGGGGCTGTGCAGAAGCGAGCCTGGGCATTATCCCATACGTCTCCCCAGAGTGCACTGTTTATCTTAGGAGACCTGTCCTCTTAAGAAACTTGTTTGCCTAAGAAAATATATTGCCACTTTTTTTTTTAACATACTCCAAAGTACTACGCAAGTGTGTCCGTTTGCTGAAGCTTCTGTGTTTTATGGAGTGCGCATCACCTCACAGGAAGTCTATTAGAGCAAAAGTTAAATTAAAAAGTCATGCATGCTAGGAAATCTGCGCTGGACTGCTATTCTGTTAAAGAAAGGAAGTACTAGAGCTTTGGAAGGCGGGTTGGAACACACATCTGAGATCGTACACCTTTCTTCCAAAGTCAAGAATGCACTGAAAGCCTTCTATCACAGGCATCCCAACACAACATCCAAAGCTCACAGATCTTTCAATCAACCAGGATTACAAAGCACCCACCACGTGCCAGTCTGTGAGAGAGAAAATAACAAGCAATATGTAAGTATAAAACATGAGACTAGCTCCTACAGGTCACCTTTCAAGGTCAATTCCATTATATTAGAAGTTTGAAATCTATGAGACAACAATAAATGCTAGCTAGGTCCTGAAAAGATAATAGCCGTTAAAAATCTAGCCACTTTTAAAGAAACTTACCTCATCAGCTAAAGATGGTGAAGCAGCCTTAGAGGACTCGTAGAATTCACCATTTATCAGGGCAAAAAATATCACCCTATTTAATGACTCCAGCATCCATATGAGGCGGATATGATTAATCCCACTTTACAGGTGAGAAAACTGAGCCCTGATGGGTTAAGTAACTTGTTCAAATGGTCAATCACTGATGGAGCCAGAATTCAAAATAAGCCCATTCTCCTAACCTTTGTTCAGTCTCTATTAGATCTACCAAACTGCCCTGTTTTGCAGGTGGAGAAACTGAGGCCTAGATAAAAGAACCCTCCCATGCCCAAAAAACAAGATGGAGGCCCAACAAGTCTCCAATGTATATGACTGGTCCCCAGGCACCTGGTCCAGGGCGCCTCCCTGAACACCTTGCCCACTCCATATCTCGACTGCTACTAGTCACATAAGAACGTGGCACTGCACGACATTTTCAGAATGTTCCACTTTTATATTAAACACAAAATACAGGAAATCCTTTTCAATGCAAAATATCAATTTCCTTTTCCTCTAGTGGATTAGATTGAGATCTGTCCTGACTCGATGGGGCTCATGAAAGCCCATCTCTTTAACTTAGGTATCCTTTACACACACATTTTATGACATAAAATAACATTTAAAAAACAGACTTTCGGATGACTGACATTGTTACGTGGTTGCTACAGAGAATGATGGAAAGCTACTTGTAATGTTATGGAATGATGCCTAGGGTATATAACTAAGTAGTTTTAAATGACATGGGGCAAATAAGCTCCTCTGGATAGAGAGAAAAGGAGAGGTAGAGAGATAAATAAGTAGACAGCCAAACAAATGCATAGTATTTTTTTTCTGGGATGCTATAAATTACGGTACATGAATAATTTTTTTGGAATGATATAAAAGGAAACTATTAACAGGGATCACCTGTGGGGAGAGGCATTCTGGGAAAGCAGAAGGAAAGGAAACTTTACATTTTATGCCTTCCTGCACTGTCTGAAAGTTTCAATGTGCACACATTGCTTTTATTCCGAAAAAAAAAAAAAATACGGCCAACAGACATTGGTTCCATATAACACAAATAACTAAATTTCAGATGTTCCAGTGGAAAGAAAAAAGCAAGTAGTGAGATTTTTTATGAGGCTAACAGGATCACGTATGAGGAACTGGTGTGTAAACTAAAAGGAAAGTTGTATGGATACAAGACACTCACCATGAGGGAGGTCAGGGTAATTAGGATGATGAAGAAAATAATAATCAGAAGAAGCAGGGTGAAGGAGAACAAAGATCCAAAATTGTGGGGAGGAGGCTGGGATGCGCTATGAAATGGAAATGGCCAGATGGCATCAGCTGATTTGTTTTTAACAGGATTAAACATTAAGTAATGTACCCCCCAAAATGTACACCCAGTAAATTAAGGCTGTAATTCCATCTTGGTGTTATGGTGACATGAAAATCCACTCAAGCTTTTCTGTCAGGGTTTATGAAGTTATCAAAGCCCCTTGATGGAATTACAACACTATTACGTACAGCTGGAGACACATCACTCCTTATCTTAACAGCAGTTAAAAGCACAGTGGCACAAAAGGGCACTAAAATGCCAGTTCCTCATTAGCAGCAGGGAAAGGGGACACATAGATACACATGTGCTTGCATACACACACGCACACATGCACGCGCACACGCACACACACACAAGCATGCACTCATGACTGTCTGCATTAATGATTATTGGTCTAAGTGCAAAATGCTGCATATTCCACATTGTCTCTTTCACACAATCTAACAGGATTATTCACAGGGCAACACAGTGTCTGAAACAACCAGTGTTTTATCACCTTCTGGACATAAAAGAACATTGGCAGGCGGTCATTTTGCTCCCCAGCACCCTTGCTCTCAAAAAGGAGCTGTCAACATAAAAAGCAGCAAAAATGACTTACAATAATTTTAAAATTAAGCAGTGCCATAGTTATGGGCCTTAGGTATGGATTCAGTCTGGGTTAGAATCTGGCTTTACCATCAACACGCTGTGCTACTTTAGGCAATCTACTTTCCCTTTCTGTGCTCAATTGCCTATTAAACAGAAATAGTAATGAAAGCTACTCCTTGGGTTGCTGTGAGGATTAAGTGAGATAATTAGTTAAATATTTAGTATATGGTGTACCTACAAATAAAGCCCTTGTCACTTGTTACTACTATCATACTGTCAGCAGCATTATCGTCTTTATTTATCATCACATTTGATAATGTAGGCTACAACTATAAGTAGCCTTAAGAGAGACACTAAGAAGTTAAGAACTGCGGTTGTACTATAGGACTCTCAGGAGAAACTAGAAAGAATGGTCAAGAAAATACCAACCTTTGAGTACAACATAAAGAGGAGGTTTTTAACTACAGTAGAGGCCCTTGAGAGTGGTAGTTGATTAACTAAAAGGTTGAATAGAGGGAGAAGAGCCATAAAAATGATAGGTGTATGCTTTAAACATCTTGTTAGCTTAAAATGCATAAACACATCTGCCCTGCCACTCTTCCAATGGAGGGCCAGTGCCTTTTCTGAGCAAGGACTTGGGTCTACTAGTTGAGTTCTGCATATTCTTTCTTGCATAAACCATACACCCTAAATTTATAGACAATGATTTCTAGCCTTAGACTTTTAAGAGAGCGGCAAAGACTCAAAGGCCACTGGGAAAGCATCTGAGTGCAGCACCTGTCTGTATTTCCACAAACACATTCACAATCTCTTACCGTTTTCGCCCATACTCAATTTGATAATATTTTTCAGAGATTCTCCTGTATTCTTTGCACGCATTCCAATTTGGTCTCTCCTTCCATGCTCCTATTTTATTCATGTATGCATTATTTAATGAAGCTATGGCATGATCAAAACAGGTACCACCAGCACTGACAGTTTGGAAATAAATACAACTGATATTTGGTGTGCACACTAAAGACTGATGGCTGCAAGCATTCAAGGTGTCATGGGCATCAGCAGATTTGTTTTATAGACAGAATGAAGAGCACTGGTTAATCTGCAGGGCGGGCTCAGTTTGAGTCCCCCGAGAGAAGTTCCATCATGTGTTCATGAGTATCATAGTAGAGGGAGGCAACATGGAAGAGGAAAGAGCCATAGATGACCTCCACCACAATAGTTCTTGCCGATACTCTCTCTTTTTTTAAATATTTATTTATTTTGGAGAGAGAGAGAGAGAGAGAGAGAGCAAGCAGGGGAGGAGCAGAGAGAGGCGGACTGAGGATCCAAAGCAGGTTCTGCATTGAGAGCAGCAAACCCAATGTGGGGGCTCAAACTCACAAACCGCAAGATCATGACCTGAGCCAAAGTCAGAATGAGCTGAGCCACCCAGGCGCCCCCTCTTGCTGACATTCCTACAATCCCATCTTACTTGGCTGTTCTCAACTCTTCCTTGCCATTAACACCAGATACGGCTCTAAGAAGGCATACCTAAAGCCAAGAAGAAATGCCTATGTGGAACCAAAGAACCAGAAAAAAAGTAATTTGTTATGGAAACACAGAATTTAGCAACATGACAATAGTAATGTTACTGCTGAAGACTTACAGCAGTCGTCTGACTAAATGACATTTGACTGGGGGGTAGGATGTGGGCAGGAGCAGCTCTAGGAAAAATATGAAGCCTCCTCTGCTTTCACGTGACTGGCCCATAACTACAGGAACACTTTCACCTGGCCCTTCCAAACTCAGATGCCCATTATACCTATATCCTCCCCCTCTCCCCTCCCCCTTCTCAATCTAAACCAAAACACACTCTTAAACTCATTCACCCACAATGTGAACAATTAATGAAATTTAATGTTATCTTTCCCAAGGGACTGTCTACTAGAACCAATAAACAAAGTATCAAGGTGACATGTTAAAGGAATAAAATTAGGCAACTGCAGGGCACCCAAGGAGATTTGGGATACTCAGAAGAATGATACTAGCCCCTCTAAAATCACCCTAAGTAAGAAACTAGGTGCTCCATATTATAAGATAGGTTAAGAAATGGGCATCTGTATGATGTTGGAAATGCACTTTATAAAATATGTTAAAGTCTTCGATGTTTCTTGAAAATACAAACTGGCCTCTCAGGACTCGGCTTGATGTCAAATTTCCCTCAAAGACCCCCACATTACACATGTGCCATGCATCCTTGGAAACAGCCATAACAGTTTATGCCCAATGAATGGGAAAGAATGTTGATTTCACTTGCTTTACGACTTTGGGTGATGGTGGGCTGGTAACCAAAAATGTCTGTGCTTATTTACAGAATTGATACCATGACGGTCCATCAACCACCATTTGCTGAGTTCCCACAAGCTGATGATGGTGGATTTTGTCTTTGGAAGATGTTAAAGGCTGGGGACCTGTATGTATTTTCAGCTCACTAGGACTCTGCCTTTCCTCAGGCTAACACTGAGTGTCTGCGGTGAAGCTAACCTACCAGCTGGGGAAAAAGAACGGGCTGCTGCTAATATCTTGAGAAACAGAGACTTCCATTCAAGTTTCTTACCTCGTTTGCACTTAGTCCTCTTATTTGTAAAACCCAGATAATAATAGTACCTACCTCTCCAGAATGCTGTGAGAGTTAAATAAAATTAAAACACATGCCTTACAGTTTAGCAGCAAATGAGAGCAGGGAGGCTCAGTGTACTACAGACAGACAAGGAATGTTTATATTAGATCCAACACAATAACTAGTAATAATATTAATCTATTAATTGTTGTTTTTACAGAGTACTATGTACCCAATACTGTTCTAAAAAGTTTTTCTTTTTTTAAATCTTTAAATGTTTATTTATTTATTTATATTTTTAAAAATGTTTTTATTTATTTCTGAGAGAGAGAGAGAGAGAGAGACAGCATGAGCAGGAGAGGGTCAGAGAGAGAGGGAGACACAGAATCTGAAACAGGCTCCAGGCTCTGAGCTAGCTGTCAGCACAGAGCCCAATGCGGAGCTCAAACCCACGGACTGTGAGATCATGACCTTAACCGAATCCGACGCTTAACCGACTGAGCCACTCAGCCACCCCAATGTTTATTTATATTTTGAGAGCCAGAGAGCACAAGCAGGGGAAGGGCAGAGACAAAGGGAGACAGAGAATCTGAAGCAGACTCCATGCTGTCAGTGCAGATCCCAAAGTCAGGCTCAAACTCATGAACTATGAGACCATGACCTGAGCCAAAACCAAGAGTTGGACACTTAATTGACTGAGCAACCCAGGCACCCATAAAAACTTTCAATATATTACCAAATTTAATGTCAAACCTCATTGAGAAAAACACTACTATTTTTTTAAAAGTTTTTATTTATTTATTTTGAGAGAAAGAGAGAGTGGGGCGGGGGCAGAGAGAGAGAGAGAGAGAGAGAGAGAGAGAGAGGGAGGGAGGGAGAGAGAGAATCTCAAGCAGACTCCATGCTGTCAGTGTAGAGCCCAATGTAGAGCTCAAACTCACATACTATGAGATCATCACCTGAGCTGAAGTCAGACACCTAATGAACAGAGCCAACCAGGTGCCCCAGAAAACACTACTATTATCTCCATTTTATAGACAAGGAAACTGAGGCACAGAGAGGTTAAGCAACTTGTCAGTGGGGATACTAAAAGATGGCAGAGTAAAGCTGTTAAAGTAAGATCCAATAGCAGGTTACTAACTTCAATCTATAAAACAAGCATCTGCAAATTTCAGAGAATTAAAACATACTGAATATATTCTCTGGTCACAATGAAATCAAGCTAGAATCAGTAGCAAAGAGATGAATGGAGAATTCTCAAGCATTTGAAATTGAAATAATATGTGTATAAATAATTCATGGGTTAAAGAGAAAATCACAATGAAAATTAGAAAATATTTTAATTGAATAATAAAAATATATCAAGACTCATGAGATATTAGCTACAGCTGTGCTTAGAAGGCAATGTACATTTTTAACTGTTTAATTAGAAAGGAAGAATGGCTAAAAACTCAATGATCTAAGTATCCATCTCAAGAAGTTACCAAAAAAGAGCGAACTACGCTCAAAGGAAGTAGAAGAAATGTAATGAAAATAAAAGTAGAACCCAATGAGAAATAAGAAACCAATATACAATTTAGAAAACTGAGCCATAGTTTTATTCTGGAAAACACTGATAAAATTGATCAATCTCTAATAAGCCTATTCAAGGAGAGGAAAAACAAAAGAAGGTACACATTATGTCAAGAATAACAAAGGGGACAGTGCTTGCCTATGCCACAGACAAGAAGATAAAGAGAGGATATTTTCTAAAACTTTGCCAATAAATTTGAAATTTTATTTAAAAGGACAGGTTCCTAGATAATCCCAATTTATAAAATTGACACCAAAGGAAATAGAAAATCTTGATAGGTGAGACAGAAGATATATTCTTCCCCTGTGTTTTGAGATGCTCTTTCACCAAGGAGGGGTATAAATATACCTGACCACAGCCAAAATATAATTATGGAATCATTATTTGAAGTAGCTGCAAGCATTTTTAGGCAGACAGAAACACTTTCAATGCCACTGTCTGTGGCAAAATCTAGCTTTGAATACTTGGATTTTACTTAAAAGGAAATAAAAGTCCAAAGTCAAGTTTTCTCCTTAGTTCCAATGAGTATAGATTAGTTTTGAGTTCTCTCCACACATGTCAAGGAAAGATATGGCATCTAGGCCCCTTTAATCCAAAGTTTATAAGGTCTCAGAACTATGATGATGTTGGACTTTACTTTTTTCCCTCAATCTCTGTAGACTATAAGAGAATTTTTATTTATTTTTTATTTTTTCAACGTTTTATTTATTTCTGAGAGAGAAAGAGTGAGAGTGAGCAGGGGAGGGTCAGAGAGAGAGGGAGACAGAATCCGAAACAGGGTTCAGGCTCTGAGCTAGCTGTCAGCACAGAGCCCGATGCGGGGTTCGAACCCACGAACTGTGAGATCATAACCTGAGCCGAAATTGGACGCTTAACTGACTGAGCCACCCAGGCACCCCTATAGGAGAGTTTTTAGAGTTAGTTTCCAAAGAAGAGTTTTTGTTTCATTTCATGGCAACCCTGTGAGGCACACAGAAATTACTGTTGCCCATTTTATTAATACTTAACCATTTAAGTGATTTGTCCAAGGTTCCATTAGCCAATGATGGATGGAGTTAGAATTTAAACACAAGCCTTCAGATTCCAGATTCAGTGCTCTTTCCAGTTGCTAGCAGGGCCAAAAGCTAGATTATTCTATGTATTTGTAACCTATCCATAGTCAGCATGAAGTCTTTTAGAAAACTGATGCAGGCATAGCCATGGGTCAGCTGACACTAAGGGACATTGGTCCTCAGGACTATTGTTTCCTACGGGTTTCTTGTAAAATAAAATTTTCTTCAGTGAAGGGTGGCTTAGAATGATACAGGGGTCTTCTTTCCTTCACAGTATAATATAAAGCCAGTGTCTGGTCGGGAGTAAGGTTCACCTGAGCTCAAATCCCAGCTCTACCACTGACCGGCTATGTGACTCTGAGCATACTGCTTAGTCTTTCTCTTCCTCAGTTTCCTCATCTGTAAAATGGGGGTGACAGTAGCATCTGCTTTACAGGTGTTCTCTGTTGTTTGCTTTCTGTCTTTCTTTTAGGAGAAGTAACACAAAAGCACTCAGAATAGTAACTGGCACATTGTCCAGCTCTCCGTGAAAACAAGGTATACCTGTCAGCCATCTTTCTTTTTCCAGTCCATCATCACCTCTGACTTTATCTTGGCTTTCAATTTTAAAAACCAAAGTCTATTTTTGCTCACTGTTCTTTAAAGCAAAACATTGGCGTTTGAACCAAAATGTCCCTCTGAATACTTACACAGTGCCCAGAATAGAGGATTTACAGCTGAGCAAATGATGTTAGCTCCATTATAAATACTTTCAGGAAATGGCAATGTGAGAGACTGCAGCAAGGACAGGGTCCATGGGCCTAGCTGAAATGAGTTCAGAAACCATGGAGGCAACATATAGATGCCCCGCCCCCCCCAAGCCCCCAGTATTTTTTAAGTGACGTTTTAAACTGTCTATCTTGAACTTGGTCACACTCATTTACAGAGATTTATTAGTGAAAGGTCTACACCTTCCTGTACATCCAGGTAAGGGATGCATGGTTAGAAACCCAAACTGCTTACCAGGAAGCAAAGATGGAATGAGAAACAGAAGGATGTGGACTGTATAGAGTATGATGTAGGAGATTTGAAACTGACATTCAGTTCTCCTTCCTCATGAAGACCGCTGTCCTTTTTTTTTCTTTTTTAATTTTTTTTAATGTTATATTTATTTCTGAGAGAGAGAGACAGCATGAGCAGAGGAGGGTCAGAGAGAGACAGAGACACAGAATCTGAAACAGGCTCCAGGCTTTGAGCTGGCTGTCAGCACAGAGCCTGATGTGGAGCTCAAACCCACGAACCATGAGATCATGACCTGAGCTGAAGTTGGACACTTAACCGACTGAGCCACCCAGGTGCCCCTGAAGACCACTGTCCTTATTCTTTACCTCCAGCAAGTGAGTTGTGAATTCTCAGATTTGTAAATATAACCCTTCTGCTGTGAGTTTGTGTTTGTCTCACTAATCTTTCCCTCTTTTTTCATTGACAGGAGCATCAAGCATCAGCATCTCTGGTTTTGCCTCCGTTAGCACCCCCTGTCGTATTTAAATTATGTAACAACCCCCTCCAGTAATTCCAGCAGTCTGCACCTTCTCCACATCCATTCTGGGGCATCCACAACCGGTAGGATGTCTCAGGGTATAATTTCCAAAGACCATGTGCTCAAAATAAATGCAGACACTCTGCTATGCTGAAAAACAGAGTCTTTAAATGCATGTTATAAAAACTCCTTTTGTGTTTTGGTGGTGAAATGCAGAGTTCTTCTAAACATTTACTGGACTTCAGTGCATATACTAGAGTGGTCATTTTAAGCCTCTCTAAGCCTCAGCTTCCTCACCTGAACAATGGAGCTCATCTCCCAACTTGCAAGATGATTCTGAGGATTAAATCACATGGTACACGTTAAACTTCCACCACAGTCGTGATATATGGCACGTGATATATATGCTTAATGCACACAGCTAGTACTGGGGAGGTACAGCGACACAGGTAAGCNTGTTAAACTTCCACCACAGTCGTGATATATGGCACATGCTTAATGCACACAGCTAGTACTGGGGAGGTACAGCGACACAGGTAAGCAGTGCTGCTGGCTTCAGAGAAAAACAAACCAGGGTTAGTAGTTAGACTTCAGATTTCGCTCCTTGCTGGTAGACTGACTGTCAGCAAGTTACTTAACTGCCCTGGGCTTCGGGCTCATCTGTAAAATGGGCATAAAATTGCTACTTTTTGGGAATGTATGAAGATGAAGTGAAACTAAATAAGATTTTATGGGAAAATACTACTCAAGCAACTAGCATACACTTGGCACCAGGCGAATGTTCAGAAACCGGCAACAGATTCTAATTGTATCAGTACTAATGGGGCTAATAATGTTAATAATTTCAGACAGATGACCGGGATGCCGGATGTAAACCCTATTCATTAAGTGAGTCCACAAACCCTACGTGGGTCCCACTAGCACACTGCAGCCTCGAGGAGCGGTCATATCCTGTGGCAAGGAACTTGAGGACTGAGCTGGACCAGGCCTGGACACAGCAGAGACCAGATTTCCCACCTCAAGAATCACTGAGTTTCAGAGCTGGAAGGGAATTCAGCACTTGGCCTATAGGCATGCATTCCCCCCTCTTCTCTTGAAGCTATCCATGCCATTGAAACAGAAAGAGGGAAACTAGAAAGGGTGCCCCATAGGCTCCAGGTGCTTTTCGAGCACTGGCCTGCTTGGTTTCTCAAGCAGCTACATGTTACCACAGATGGGGAATCAAGACATCCTATGAGCAGTGAATTGCGACAATAAACACTTTGGCTCCCACAAGAAAGACTCAGGATGTCGAAGGGACCCTTGTACAGCTCCAGGCTTGGAACCTTGCTTTCATCTGATGAGTTTCAACACTTTTTTTTTTTTTTCTCATTCCTTCGTTTTTCCATAGGAGATCTAAAGAACATAACCAGGCTTCCAAATGTAAACCCTTGGTGGGACAAAAGTTGGGATGGCCCAACCGAAGAGAAAAAGAAGCATGTGACAGAAATGATCAGGCATAGGAGGGTAGAAAGAATATTTTTCCTAAGAAGCTTCTGGTCACCAAGTCAGTGAACATTCTTCCTTTCTTCCCTCTTTCCTCCTTTCCGCTACTTCCTTCCCTTTGCCACCACCCATTGTTTCTCTCTCTTCCCCTTCTTTTCTCTTCCTTCTCTCCTCCCTTCTCTTTCTCCCTTACTTTTTGCCTTCCTCCCTCTCTCTCTTCCTTTCATCCTGTGTCCTTCCTTTCTCTCTTTTCCTAAAGAAAACAGCTTAACTATGGAGGACTTGGATATTTACAGCCAGCGGGGACACAGCCTACGCCCTGAGGCTTTAGCCCACGAGTGTGAGTATTCCCGCAGAAAGATGAGAGTTTGTTACCAAATCAGGCTGAGCCAGCATTCCTGGCAGGACTGCTCCTGCGTGACTACCGGGAGCGGACAGAGCGGGGACCACGCTGCCGGCAAAGGCTTCACCTCATCGCACTGCTAATTCACCCAGGCCTGGGAGAACCGGAAGTAGGAGCTGTAGCACATATGCCCATCGGTAAGAAACAAATCGTTAGTGAAGAACGAATTTCTAAAAAGAAAGAAATAACAAAATTGAAGGGCAGTGGGACTTCAGAGGCTTGAGAAGTCAGACTCTGGCATCAGACCAGCTGGGTTCAAGTTCCGACTTGGCCACTTAGGAGCTGTGTGACCCTGGGAAAATGACTTTGTCTCTCTAGAGCTCAGTTTCCTGATCTCCAAAAACAGGAGAGACAGTAGTACCTACTTCATAGGGTTTTTGTGAGGATTAAATGAATTAATATGGAAGCACCATCTAAATGGTTATTGTGATGATAAAGAGGATAGTGTTGGAAAATCCAGGCTTCTTAGGTAAACATTAAGTGAAGAGGGAGGCGCCTAGGTGGCTCAGTTGGTTACGCGTCCGACTCATTTCAGCTCGGGTCATGAGCCCAGGGTCATGGGATCAAGCCCCACAGCAGGCTCCACACTGAGCGTGGAACCTGCTTAAGATTCTCTCTCCTTCTCTCTCTCTCATGCTCTCTCTCTCAAACTTAAAAAAAAAAACACTAAGGGAAGGAAAGCAAGATAAATGAAAGAGAAAGTGGACACAAAGAGAAGAAAATATCTGAGAATTCTGCTCGTTTGAAATTTCTCATATTTGGCAAAAAGTGGGTAAAAGAAGGAGTACCAACACACACATACCTTATGCTGGAACGCGTGACCAGAAGTGTCATCTCGCTGCAGCAATGTCTCTGTGAGAGGACCCTCGACTCACTAGGGGAGGGATTGCCTTAACTGCTACTTAGCTTACAATACTGTTTTCACTTCACCCCAAGTAAAGGGGTCCACACAGTCCTTCCCTTCCACTAGGAGAGGGAGGGGTCTGAGGAGGGCTCTGGAGGGAGGAGCAGGGCAGGGCTGTGGAGGCCAGAGTGTGGATCAGCCCTTCCTGGAAGCCAGGGCCTCCCCATTCTGTTTAATAAAGACTTCCTTGTCTCTTAGCATCCAGAGTAATCTCTGAAAGACCTCACTCCAATTTGAGAACAAGCCAAGAGCCAGTGGGAAATTCTCTAGCAAATTGGACAGGGAGGCAATAATACGAAGGGTGACTGGATCAAAATGCCTTTTGCTTTTTCTTTTGTTTTCTTTTTTTTCTTCTAGACATTCTTATCCCTGAGGCCCAAGGCACTACTAGTCTAGAATTCTTTTCACCAGAGGTTTCAGGATAATGTTGTTCACAAAGCAGATACAGATTTGCTTCCCTGGGGTTGAGTGACAGGACCTGGGTGTCCAGATCTTAACTGGAAAACCCTGTGTCAAAAGCAAATGTTAGAGTTCCAAATTTGACCAGCCATTGTGACTCATAAATGTTTATACTTGTTTTTTTTTTTTTTTAAGAGGTATCGACTCAGCCTACATAGAAGCATGATTTAGGAGAAGGAGGAGGAAGGGGAGGAAGGGGAGAGGAATAAGGAAAGCGAGAAGAGAGGAAGGAGAAGAGGGGGAGCTGGGGGGAGGGGAGAGAGGAGGGAGAGGATAAAGACAGATCTCTTGGAGCTTTGGCTCAGGATGGACACCCCACAAAATGCCAGGTTTGGTTATTGTACCAAGAAGTAAAAATAGGAGTGGGAATTTCAAGATTCTTGAAGAGGTTGCCTCTGCACAGTAAAGGACTAAGTCCACTGAAGGTTTCTTAGAAAATGTCATGTGAAATGCAGAGCTCAAAATCCTATAAAAATATCCTTTAGCCTTTTAGAATTTATGAATGGGAAACTTTTTCATCAAGTAGAGTTTAAAACACTTTGATCTTCAGGAAATCCTTGTGGTACTTTCTTTTTTTTTTTTTTTAAATGTTTATTTGTTTTGAGAGAGAGAGCACATGCAAGCAGGGAAGGGGCAGAGAGAGAGAGAATCCCAAGCAGGCTCCACACTATCAGTGCAGAGCCCGATGTGGGGATCAAACCCAAAAACCATGAAATCATGACCTGGCTGAAATCAAGAATCCGATGTTTCACTGATTGAGCCACCCAAGCACCTCCATTGTGGCACTTTCCGATAGGAATTCTTAACAGTATGACTTGGGTCACCATCTCCATGTAAAGTGCAGGTATAAATGAAAGGAAAGAAAGACACTTTGTTGGGACAGCAACAATTATTGCTCTCTCCTGTGTAATGGCCCTGAACAAGCTATCGAGTCTCAATATCTCTTTTGTAATGAGGGACAGTTACTTTTTCTCCTAATGTGTATTATGTTCATATATTTATAAAGGATGAGGAAGATAGGCTATGAAATCATAGTCTTACCTTACACAAGTTCTGAAAGGTCACCTCTTTCAACATGCACCCTAATTCAACCATCAGACATTTCGTGTCTTGAGTGTTATTTTCCCACCCCTGTGTTCTCAAAAATAGGGAATTAATCCTACTATGTGCAAACACAGTTCTCAATTATTGTTTCTATTAACTATTTCCTATGGTGTGGGTACTATTATTTTCATTCCATTTACAGATGAGAAAACTAAAGCTGGCAGGTACAGTAAACTTCCCCCAAACTGCACAGCTGGTAGAAGCTGGGACGTGTACACAGATAGCTTGGCTCAGAACCCTGTGCTCTTATCCTTAGACAATTCTGCTGCTCAGGTTACTGGTCACAAAGTAAGTATGGTTTTGTTTTTCCAGGGTTGGGGTAGCAGGTGCTGTATTAAATCACTACTGTTGCATAACAAATTGCCCCCAAAGTTAGTTTTTTAAAACAATAAATATTTATAATCTTAGAGTTTCTCTAGGTCAGGAATCCACTAGCGATGTAGCTGAGTGGTTCTGCCTCACAGTCTTTTATGATATTACACTCAAGACATTGGCTGGGGGCTACACTCATCTGAAGGTCTGACTGGAGCTGGAGGGTGCTTCCAAGATGGGTCACTTATACAGCCATGCTGGGAGAAGACCTCAATTTCTGATGATGTGGCTCTCTCTCAGGATTATTTGACTGTCCTCATGATGTGACACTGCCTTCTCCCAAGCCCTACAAAGCCCTGCTTCACAAGCAAATACTGGCACCTCAAACTAAGCCAGTAATTTTCCACTAATAAAGTTTTTTTTTTTTAAGTTTATTTATTTTGAGAGAAAGAGAGGGAGGAAGGGAGAGAGAAAGAGAGGGAGGGAGGGAGAGAGAAAGAGAGGGAGAGGGGCCGAGAGAGGGAGAGACAGAATCCCAAGCAGGCTCTGTGCCATCAGTGCAGAGCCCAATGTGGGGCTCAAACTCACAAATGGTGAGATCATGACCTGAGCCAAAATCAAGAGTCAGATATTTAACCAACTGAGCCACCCGGGCACCCTTAAAGGTTTTGTTTTTTTAAATTTTTATGTATTTATGTAAGTAATCTTCCTACATCCAATGTGGGGCTCGAATCACATCCCCCAGATCAAGAGTCACACCTTTCCCTGACTAAGTCACCCTTCTACCAATAAAATTTTAACCTCAGTTTTTAGTTAGGGTCTATACACCTCTCTTTATTGGCCTACTTGCAGTATTCCTATGTAAAAGAGAACTTGGATAAGCCTGTCAGGTCAAATTATGTCCGTCCCCAAATTCATTGGTTGAAGCCCCAGCCCCCAGTCTCTCAGAATGCGACTTTATTTGGAAATAGGGCCACTGCAGATATAATCATTGAGATAGAATAGGGTGGACCCCTAATTCAATAAGATTAGTTCCTTATAAAAAGGGGATATTTGGACAGAGACTCACCCACAAGGAGAGCCCATATGAAAATGAAGCAGAAATCGGGGTGATGCATCTACAGGCCAAGGAGCGTTGCAAGAGTGGAACAAATCAGGAGCTAGGAGAGAGGCATGAGCCAGATTCTCCCTCACAGCCCTCAGAAGAAATCAACTCTACTGATACCTTGACCTTGGACCTTCAGCCTTCAGAACTCCGAGACAATAAATTTCTTTCATTCTAAGTCACCCAGTTAGTGGTACTTTGTTATGGTAGGCTTGGAAAACTAATATAGATGGCAAGAGGAAAAAAAAAAAACCCCGACATCTCCAATACCAAGAGATCTCTAAAAGATAGGAGGCATGGTTATCTTGCATCTGTGGATGGACCATGGGCTTTCCTCAAAAGATTATATTGTTCTTTCCTGCCACGCCTTACAACACACACACCCCCACACACTTGACCTTCCAAAAGTACATTCCCAAGTAAAACTGGCAAAAACTGAGTGGACAGTCAAGGTTTCCTGATCTCACCCAAGAAAGTGGAAATTTTATTACTCTTTCATGACCACAAGGTATTTCCTAAGCTCATTAAGCACATTTTTTTTTCTGCAGAAGATCTGGTCTTAATAAGGCCACTGCCACCCCGTTCCTCCACCCTCCGTCATCAGACAGGGATAAAAGGCAGAGATGCGGGTGGAGATGAGAGGGGGCTCTAGAGAGTTCCCACTCTGCTTGTTTATTTTGAGACACACTTGTGCTCCAACACAACTGTGGTCAAAGCATTCAGAATCTGAGGAACACAAACAAAGCTAACATGGCGAAGGGCCAGGGTAAAGTTTCCTTCAGCATCATACAGGGAGGGCGATTTTACATAGCCTTTTATATGATAATCACAGCTCCTTCCTATGTATTGAACTTTGCAGCAAGAAGGAAAAATAAATAAATAAGGCTGACTAATGGCTTGTTTCCCCAGAGGCGGCTTTTTATGGGATCATATGTTTTTTCAGCTTTTCAGTCACAGTTTCCTGCTTGGACGTTAGGAGCCCTGACATTGGCTATGGCTCAGTCCACTCTGGACAGCAGCCCGAGCTACCCCTGAGTGGCCAGAGAGGGGCCCAGCTGGACCACAGCACCTTCCCAGGTCACAGCAATGGTGAACCTTGTCCCCTTCGATGAGCTGCACACAGCGGCAGGTCTTTCAACACCTTCCAGGTCAAGCATGACCCTTCTTATCCAGTGCGGTGAGGAAAACAGGGGGGTGGATTGGGAGCCTGTGACAAACAGTCCGTAGGCATTCAAAAGTGGTAATAGCACATCTGAAGTGCTTTTGTTCCTATTGCCTTCGCCACTGCCCCTTCCAGCATCGGAGGGGACTTTGGGAATTGGACGGTCTTGATTTCAAATCCCTGCTCACTGGGAGACCAAGAACAAATAACCAAGTTTCTGAGCTTCATTCCTTATCAGTAAAACTGTAGGTGACAACATGTGCTTTGTGGACCTCTTATCAGGATAAGAGATACTGTGTGCAAGACACCTGGCAGATAATAGGTGCTCAGTAAGCAGTGGTTATTATCAGGGTTCCAAATACCCTCACCATCAAGGAAACTAGCCTGGCAGATCAACGTATCCAAAGTGTGCTGGAGCCAAACATATCTTGAAGTTGGGTGGAGTTAACAAGCAAGCAGAAAACCATAGTCCTCCGGCTCCCTCTATGCCATTCTCACTTTATTTCACTACTTTTTTAAAAAAATAAGTTTATTTATTTTGAGAGAGAGAGCCTGCACAAGTGGTAAAGCAACAGAGAGAGAGAGAGAGAGAGAGAGAGAGAATCCCAAGCAAGCTCCGCACCATTAGCACAGCGCCCAATGTAGGGCTTGAACTTATGAACTGCAAGATTCTGACCTGAGCTACAGTCAGATGCTTAACCTACTGAGCCACCCAGGCGCCCCTCACTACTTTTGAGTGGGAAGAAATTATTCTGTAATGTTTCTGTTTTGCACCCCTGTCCCCCTCCCCCAACACACACCCCTTTAGAGGGTCACACAGCAAGGGGAGTCATGCTGAAAGAAGGAAAAGAGATCACTTTTGTTCTTTAGTTTTTCCACCTTGGATTGGGTGGTTAAGGGAATGAGGAAGTTGATTAAAATACACCACCCTCTTACTCTTGGGTAATTGCAGCTTAATTATATTTGGAGTATAAATTAAATTTGGGGAGAAGTCACAAGATGAGTCATGGAAAATTTTTTGATAAAATTGTGGAAACTTGGGACTTCTGTGATTTTCCCCCTCCTTGCCTCACTTCTTTCCTACTTTCCTGATCCACCCTTTTCTTCCTGCCAACAGGGATCCCTGCAGGGAGCCATGCTGAGAAGGTTCCCTTCTATTCCCTGAGCCAACAGCTGCACAGTCTGTTCAAGCCTTCCCGGCATTCAGGGGTAGAAATCTCCTTCTGGGGAGGGGGAAGGGGGGGCTAGCTGGTCAAAGAACTAAATTATAGAAGTCAGTTGCGTGCTCCAGACCATGGCTTTAGAGTCACTCCCTGTGTCTCTGTTCTTCACCAGGAATCGTTGCCTTTCCACATAAATCACATTCCCTGGCCTCCAGGTTTGTTGCCTCAGAAGGAATGGACTGCTTCCTTAATTATGGGGACTTATTGCAAAATCATTTGATGCTTTACCCTCTCATTGCCTCTCTGGGGTCCAACCTTGAAGTAACAGGCTCAGAATAGCTCTCAAGTTATGGAGGCCTCTCCCAAAGACATTCTGAGAAGGATAATGGCCAGAGAATGGCCAAAGGAGGAAAAGAAATATCATACCCTTCCTTGAAAGGTGAGAAACGCCCTACTCTGCAATGACAAGATTTTTTTAATCTTAAAATTTTAAGACAATAATAATTACAATCAATCCCTCATTTTTATACCATATTGAAGCTTATAAATGGCTTTCACATAATTTAGAGTTGAAATGCTAAACACTCTTGATGTCATAGCATTCTCAAAAATTAACCCTACTGGTCGTTTTTCTTCATCATGAAAATATTCCCCTTAATAATTTTAGAACAATCGATGCTAAATCAATCATAGCCTGTATGAAGAAGATCTGCCCACTTGAAGACAGACAGAAACTATGCACCTCAAGTTTCAAGAAATCTTTGGACACATCCAAAATGTCCTCAAGTGGGGCACCTGGGTGGCTCAGTCGGTTAAGCGTCCGACTTCGGCTCAGTCATGATCTCACAGTTCGTGGGTTTGAGCCCGGCTTTGGGCTCTGTGCTGACAGCCAGCTCAGAGCCTGGAGCCTGTTTTGGATTCTGTGTCTCCCTCTCTCTCTGACCCTCCCCTGTTCACGCTGTCTCTCTCTCTCAGATCAGAAATAAAGAAAATATTAATTTTTTTTTAAATGTCCTCAAGTGACAGTACATTCAAAGAGAGTGTGTGTGTAGGGCAAATGCCAACAGAGGTCTGATGTGAACTAAACAAAGCATACTTTCCATTTATTAGATATATTCCAAGTGCTAGACCCTTTACATGTAATTATACCTAAACCCCATCGTAACTTTGCAAGGTGGACAGAAATGGAGGTTTCGAAAAGTTAAGTAACCTGATAAGGGCACATGACCAGTAAGTCTGGAAATCCCAAGTTCTTTCCATTACGGTCATGCAGAGTGGGTTCTAATGGGTCATGGCTCTGTGGGGCATTCATGACTGTTCCACAGAAAGAAAAGGGTTCTGTGTTCCAATAATAAGTTAGAAAAATAATGGGTGGAACAAGGTTTCTTTCTCGCAAAATTGCTCCAAGCCTTTAAAATGTCCATGGATATCGTGGGTCCCCAAGACAAGGATAGGATTAAACAAACAGTGAACATATTTGACAAGGGAATTCTTGGAGCAGTGGTTTCCAAAGTGTGGTCCCCAACTCGGCAGCATCAGCATCCCTGTGGAACTTGCTATACGCAGATTTAGTGGATCAGTCTAAAGTGGGGCCCCAGAACTTGTATCTTTAGCCAGTTCCTGGTGATGCTGGTGCAGCATATTTCTCAGAAGAAATTTTCCAAAGAAGGCATTTTGGTAAACACTGAAACAGAAGTGCTTGTGTGGCACTGACCTTTGGATATTTGGTTCCAGTAGCAAAAGGAAAGACAGGAGGACAGGCTTTTACTGGGGCAGAAAATGGGCCTCTTAGCTCTTGCTTAGGAAGGGATAATAGTAGCTGTGGTTGTGATGGTCTCAAACTCATTCTTGAAAACTGGGAAGACCCATGTAGGCGTGCCTCACTGCAGCTAATCAGATTTTCACAAAAGGGCAGGGTGTGTGACATCTCTCAGCTCTAATTTCCTGATGAGTTGCCCTCCGATGATACAAAGTGAAAAAGTCAGTATTCTGCCACTATCACAGATTTAATATTTCACAATTTTCCCATTCTTGGTAAGGGGTGCAGAGTGTGTATCCAGAGGTTAAGCACCTGCCGTTATAGGTATAAGATACGGATGAATTAGATACCACAAGTACAGAATAGAGGGCCTCATGAAGTCTGTGATATTTGCAACAACAACAAAAAGAAAACAAGAATTAGTGAACTGTATGGATCAGGGCCCATGCTCCAAGCTGATAGAGACCTATTCATGGACTTGTATTCTCTCCTAGCTCCCTACCCCACAAGGATCAAGACCAACAGGGAGGCGGCACTTCTTTTATGCATGCCTGGCCTTGAAATTCCCCGTGTGGCCAGCTCACATGGCTGCACAGACTGTTTCCTAAAATCAGGCCAAAACTGCCTAAAGCATGCACTCAGCCTTGACGGTGGATCTGCCCAAAGAGAGAGTCTAGTTTTCTTTCCCAACAATGCTCTGAAGTTACCAAAACTCTGGTAGGTCTAAACATCCCCAGACACTAGAAAAAGCACATCTTTCCAGGAAGTGATTCAAACGCCAAAGAAGGCAAAAATGAGACGGTATCAGCAGGATGAGCAACTGGGGAAGAGGTAAGTGTACTCTAAAGATGGTAAGGTTGAATTTCTATTTGTCCAGAGGAACTTCTATTATAACGCTCTGAAGAAATCATTCTTAGACATTTTTTTCTCACCTGGAAGTCAGCCTAGCCAACATCTGCCAAATCTTCCTAAAAATAAATAGTGGGTACACTGCATTACCTGGGCTGTGAAAGGAAACACTGGGGAAGCCCTGAGACTTTTGATTTATATAAGAATCACCTGTAACAACAGAAAGACTATCTCCTGCTGGGTAGGGACTGTAGACCCTAAACCCACCTCTGAGTTTTGACTAAAGCCTCGGAAAGGTTTCAGTCTCTTGGCCCACTGCAGCGATGCAAGGGATGTCTGAGTCACAACTACCACCTAAAATCCAGGAAAAATTATGGGCGTAGAATATTTGCTTAATTTCCAATCCCACATTGGCATCAAAGTTTCAGCAGCTTCTGATCCTTTGGTAAATGTATCCTGAGGGGGGGAGGACAAGAATTACCGAGCACTGCTGCATATACATTACAGTGATTTACAAAGGAGATTTCATTTATCAACAACACCCTACACATGGGGTTTTATCACCATTTTACAGATAGGAAGACAAAAGCTCATAGGTTAGGTTACTTAACCAAGATCTATCACTGATACCTACTATTCTCCCTACCATACACACATACACACACACACACACACACACACACACACACACACACACACACACGGGTTAGGAAATCCTTAGTTTATCCTCATTACACTATTATCGTACAACGTATTTGTTACACTTCATTATAAGTGTTGGCATTTTAACTGATATCTTACTGTAACCCAAAGGCTGACACATATAAAATTTTGTTGAATGAATAAATCCTCATTCAAAGTCTTCTTGCTTTCTTTTTTTTTTTTTACTATTTTTATTTATTTCTAGGAGAGAGAGAGAGAGACAGCGCGAGCAGGGGAGGGTCAGAGAGAGAGGGAGACACAGACTCGGAAACAGGCTCCAGGCTCTGAGCTGGCAGTCAGCACAGAGCCCGACGCGGGGCTCGAACCCACGAACCGCGAGATCATGACCTAAGCGAAAGTCGGACACTCAAGCGACTAAGCCACCCAGGCGCCCCTAAAGTCTTCTTGCTTTCAATTCAAGATTCTCTGCACAATACGGCTATTAACTGATAACTGTGTTATTGGATACTCTGCATGCTCAGTCATTATGAATTAACAAATTTCTTGAAAAGAAAGTGGATAATGAAACTCTTATTCTCCTTGGAGGTAGAAGGTACTTCCAATCTCTGCTTCAGGGAAACCAGGCAACGTAACCTTACTATGTAACTCCATCCCCTCACTCTTTCATGCTCATCCATTCACCCACTCCAACAAGTCTTCACGGAGCTTCTTCTGTGTATAAGGTGAAGGTGCCGGGAGTTACAGAAGGGGGAAGGCAGAGCCTTGCAACAGCATGGCTTACCGTCTACGCAGTGACAAGAAAACAGCAAATGCCAGAGCACAAGAGAGGCAGGTGAAGGTGCCATAAGAAATGCTTAAAAAGCAATATGGAAATTCAGGGGAGGCCACGGTTGCATCAGGTGAGGGGAAAGCAGAGAATGCTTCACAAAGGTGGTAGCATTCCACATAGGCTTTCATGGATGGATTAGATTTGATCTAAGAAGGGGGAGGAGGGCAGCTGGGTGGCTCAGTCAGTTGAGCATCCAACTCTTGATTTCGGCTCAGGTCATGATCCCAGGGTCATGGGGTTGAGTCTCGTGTCAGGCTCCATGTTGGGCATGGAGCCTACTTAAGGTTCTCTCTCTCTCCCTCTCCCTCTCTCTCTCTCTCTTTATCCCCCCCGGCCCCTCCCCCACTCGTATGTGCTCGCTTTCTCTCACAAAAAAAAAAAAAAAGAGGTATT
>NW_027532002.1:7856701-7897921 GCF_008692635.1 Crocuta crocuta
TTGTGCTCTCTTACTCTCAAAAAAAAAAAAAAAAGAGGGGGATTGGCAAAGCTTCTGGGCAGAGACAACTGTATGGACAAGCACAATGAGATGAGGAAACCACAGACAGGGTTAGGGAAGGGAGACTTACTCCAATTTCCTGGAGCAGAAAAGACACAAGAGAAAAAATGACACAAAAGAGAAAACTGGTAAATTAAGTAGGGGTCAGATCATGAGGAATATGCACCTAACCCAAGTAGCCACAGTCATCGCTGTTTCTACTATACACATGATCCCAGAGGAGCTTAGAATCCATCGGGAAAGCCAAACGCCCCCCTTACCCCACGACTAGCAGCTCCCCTGCTAGAATGTAGCCTTGGCACCTGGCCCACCTACCACAGCACCTGGGACATATTAAGCCCTCAATAAAAGTTTGTTAGATTGAACTGGGAGGACATAATAGAAACATTTCCAGTGGTGGAAGTTAGGGGTGAAGAGGAGGTGCACAGCAGTGCTGTCCTTTAAAATCCAACATCTAAATATAAAATACTGACCACAGCCTATGTACCAGCAATTACTCTTCATCCTACTGCCCAAACTCCTAGGATGCCAGAAATAATGTCAGCAACCCCTGAATCTCATGGCAACGTCCTGGGAGACCACAGCAGCATTTGAAGTGTGCTCTGTTCAAGCAAGTATTTCTCTATTAAAATCGAATGTCAGTTCCAAATGCATTGCCATGTGACAAATGTTCATTTTACTCCAGGAAAGCAGTGGTCACTCGGACCAGGCCTGGAAGGAAATGTCCCACAGCAAGAGGATGTTGCTCACACCACACCAGAGGTGACAGGGTTTTCCTGTGCCTGGTTCAGAACTGGAATTATGTGTTTTGGTGAGTAGGGCATTCAGAGTGGGTTGCGTGCCTTGAAAGTGTCAGGGCCAGCCTGCTGTCTACAGCCCCAGCTACAGAACAGGAAAGAATCTGGAGCTGAGACTGGAAGTTGAAAGAAGAATTTTTAAAGACCAGGATATAGTACAGTACCCTGACTGGGTACAGTCAAGATTTGGTCATGTACTTGTGGAGGTCGAGTGCAGCTTGACCTTTTATGAAGCTTCCACTGTACATTTTTTAAGCAGTCAATTAGCAGGTATATTAAAACGTGCTGTACCGTAAGGAAGTAAGGATGGGAAGAGGCAATCTGAAGGAGTGGGAAGCACATGAATTTTCCAGCAGACAGTCCTACATACAGATACTGGATCGGTCACTTCCTAGCTTTTTGGCCTTCTGCAAATTATTTAAACTCTTAAGCTTTAATTTCTTATTATGCGAAATGAAGGTAAAAAACATCTATTTCATAATGATTGTTGTGATGATCAGCAAATAATATAAACAGAACTTCTGGCTCTTTGCCCGACAAACAGTAGGAACCCAAATGAATGGTGGCGATTTTTTATTATTCCCAGTTTCTGATCTCCATTTTTCATTATTTGGTGTCATATTTCCCCACTATGTCCAAATTTGTGTAAAATAGGATTTTCACTTATCTCTACCTCTAAACTTTGTTTTCCTAGAATCATGGAAACTGAGTTGGAAAGAAACTTAGGAGTCATATAACCCAACCTGGATATAATCCTAAGGATAAATTAACATCCTTTCCTAAAACATCTTCCTGGCACACATGCTCTCTCCGTGCACCAAAAATCAATGCTTATTTATACGGTCAGAAACAGGATTCTGGAGGAGTACCCTGGATGCACTTTGAAGAATGCCAAGTGAGATTCACAAATACATGACTTCTCCGTGGAAGGTAACAGCAATCCAGTCATTTAGTCAAAGCCATCGCTGTTTTAGAATCTATTAAATACAGCGATTGATGAAGTAGAAGGGATTACAAATAAACAATAAATCATGCAATTATGACTGTTTGAATTTTGGCAAGATAATAAAAAGAGCAGGGGTATAATCAGGAAATAATAGAAGAGATCTGCAAGGCACCCCTGCAATTAGTGATAAACAGAACTTGGCTCAGAGCTGGAGCCCCAATATGGCTCTCATTAAAGAGCCTTGGGACCTATTCCTGGGGCAGACCTCTGCTAGCTTGGAGAGAAGTGAGGTAACCAAAATGTCAGTGTGTGTGTGTGCACACACACACACACACCCATATTCAGATAATCTTTTGCTATAGTATTATAACCACCTGGGCTGAAATGACTACCTTATGCCAACTGAAGACCAATCCATGGTCTTCCGAAACTCTAATTGAGATGTTTCCTGTTTTCAGCTTTTTGACTCTTTCCTTTGTCATACCATAAGCACACACACACACACACACACACACACATGCACATGCGTGCACACCCAGGCATTGTGCAAAGGGCGCCTTCACTCATCTTTCCTTCCCCCTTTCCTTTCACCTTCTTTTATTAATGGTGCCTCTTAAAGAGATAAATGCTCCCACACAAGTGATACCACTTAAACAGATAAATAGTCCACACTGGAGAGACGCAGAGAGCATGAGAGAAAACCCTGTCTTATTAGACTGGAAACAGACACACTATATTAATGCAAAAAAATCAGCATATGGTTCTAATAGGCTTTCTTAAAATGATTTATCAGCTGTGATTAAGCCCTCAACCACCATGTCTATCTTCATAAATAAAGCAAAAGTGCACCTTGCTCTCAAATGTATCTGCAGTATCTTATTACCCAGCCCTGTACAGTGCACTCCATTTACAACACGGCTCTGGGGAGCCAAGAATTTGTGTGCAATCACAAAGTGTGTGCTCTAAAGAGACTGCCAAGATTTAGGACTCTTATCTCAGAGATAGTCTTACTAAAAATCCATTACAATGAAGGTTTATCCCCTCTCTCTGTGCCACGGAGCTCTGCATTGGTGAAATATGAACAGGTAATTAAAAGGATAGGCCTGATTTTACAGTGAGCCCGGTGACACGGAATCACCAAACAGCTGTTGGGAAAGGCATCTGGCACTCGGTGCGGGTTGGTCACCTCTGCCAAGTGGTTGGAGAAAATGAGGACCACTTTGAAAATCAGACTCGGCCTCCTTCTTCTCTTCCATGGCTAGGAAACGCAAATGCAGATCTTAGTCTGCTTGGTTCCGACCTCATTCTCCGGCGGCCTTATATGTCAAATGGTCTCCGCCACAGACTTAAAAGAAAAAGTCTTCACAGACACCCTGAGCAGGGGATGAGGAAGTAAGTGCCATGACTTCGAAACGAAGGAGGAGGAACTGGATGAAAGCATATGAGCGCAGTAAGTCATAAACGGATGTCTGGGAACTGCACTGAGTCAACCGTTTTATACTCGCAGGGCATGGCTCTGTTGGAGTGGTATTTACTCTTTGATAAAAAGCCAGTAAGTCCAGGAGGATGAGCTAAATAAATCCCACAAAGCACCCAAGCAAAGTGTTTTAGTGGCTAAGTCCCTTTCAAGCCATTCCTCGCATACACACAAAGCACCATTCATGCCCTCCCTTCTCACACCACCTCATACGCAGAGATCCAGACACATCTGTCCCCGTTCCCTCTAAGCTTCCCAGGCACTTCTCGACATGTCCATTTGCAGCACAACTGAGGCACAAACGTGAGATCTCAATACTCTTTTCCAACAACAAACCACTGCCACAGGACGTAGGCAGGTTTGCTGTAGCATCGTCAGATTTTGTTAAATGGCAATAGACTTTAGAGAGGGCAAAATCTAAAATCTCAGAAAAGAAAAGGGTGCTTGGGCTAGTCCATCGGTGTGGTATAAACAGACTGTAACGCACCAGCCAGCCCGTTGTATTAAGAGTGTGGCCTCGGTGGCGGTAGTCTGCACCCGTAGCACTCCATTAGAACAGCGTTAATGAGGTCAAAGTGGCCTCTCTCCCCCACGATCACAGACTACACCGCTGGCCCTGGCCAGCTGTCTGACAATATGTGCCTCTGGTTACACGGGGGTCTGAGGGAAGGCACGCGTGTCTGGAGCTGTGCAAATCTATCACAGCTAATGGTCAATCAACTCTTAAACTCACGCCTGGTGGGCAAATCAGCTTCACCATTGGGGGCAGCAGGTAGCTATACTCTGACATTAAATGTCTGTTGGAGCCGGTGTTGGGCATTGTAGGCAATTCTATGCAGTGCTCAGCATGATGAGGAATTATTCACAAAGCCTTGATTTCCCACTTTGTCCAAAACATGTATGCAGGTAGGTATGCATTACTGTGATACAAATAAAGGCAAAAAAAGAGAAATCTAGCAGAGATCTGGGACTAAAAGACTATCCTCCCCACCCCACGGTGCAGGAAAGAGATGGTCGTTGGGGCATCAATGTCACCACTGCGGTATTGTCTCTGCGAATATGGAGTTTGAGGATGTGTCCCCAGGACCCTTTCTCGACCACTTCTTTCAGTCAACATCAGAAGGAATGTTCAAGGTGAGATGCTGTGGTGACGTGTGGCATCTAACACCATCTACCTAAGAACGAGTTTTACTATTTTTTATTCTCCAGCTCTCAGTGTATCTGAACTATGTATGTGTATAATTCCAAGGTTGTCAAAAGGCCTGGTTTAGCACTGAGAAAATAGACAGTGATGGAATGGAGTCGGGATTTCTTGCTCTGCCCTGAATTCATGACTTCTCCACCACCCCCACCGGGGCTGTTACCAAGAGCACCCGAAATGCTGCGAGGCCATTTTCGGGTGGACCAAGAGCAGAGGGCTACCACACCGCACATCACACTTTGGCACATCAAAGGGGCCACCAGAATTCCAGAATGGTTTCTTCCCTTCTGCCACTTGGGGGCCAATCAGGTGGGGTTAGCAGGGAGGGGCTCACATGCACTCTACATGCTAGAGCACTACGGATTCCAGGCTTACCCTGGAAAGAACAGGAATGCCTGGGCCCCCCCGTGCCAGCAAATCCCAGAAAAGCCTCACGTTCATAAATCCTCTGGGAAAGTTCCTAAGCTCTGTGCATAACAAATCATATGAGGAGAAGCCAAAAAGGGGACGGGCTCTTTGAGAGTGGCTGTGATTCACAATGCCCAGCGCTGCATCATCTGTAGTCAATCAACCCGACGTCCACACAGAACACGACTGCTTTTCTTCTTTGGGGACATGGCTGCTCGTGGAGCCCAAATAAGCCCCCACCTGGACATAAAGCCACAGAAAAGGGCGGTGCCTGGCACCGCCTCAGGCAGGGTTCAGACAGCACCATGATCAACTTTCAAAGTCACCATGTAACAGATGCTGTGCTCTGCTCATAACTCAAGATCCCGGGGATGGCCATGCCTGCAGCCATCCCCTAAATGCAAAATGTAGGATTTGCTCCACTCCACGGAGGGAACTGGGGACACTCCCACAGAGCCAGACAATGCTTGCAGGTGGGTCCCTCCCTCCTTCTAGCTCCAACACTGTCAAATGAAACAGCTCCCGTCCACCTTCAGGTCAAAGGTCAAAATACCATCTACATACACAACAGTCTGATTTCACCACTGCGGGAACATTTTGTTAGAAAGCATGTGCTTCGAGGAGATGCTGAGGGTAAAGTCTTTCGGCATCCCATTTCACTCTAGAGCCAGATGAGAGAATCTGGCCTCATCACATAGAAGAGTCACAGGTTCAAACAGGCTAAAAATAGCCTTAAATATCCCAGAAAGCAAAAAACAGAGCTCAGCAATGTTCTAGAAACGCTGCAGCTGACATCCCGTCATATTTGGGGTGTGAGGATCATTCCAGCCAAATATTGAGGAGCAAGTTGTGTGGGGCGAGCCAAGAGGATGGCCTGACTGCCTCTCCAATCCAACCGGCTTGTGTGCAGCCCTCTCCCAGGTCACCAGAACAGCTAGGTCCCCAGTGTGTAAGAACGTGGTACAAGTAACTCGAGGGGGGGGGAACAACACGATTTCCTAGGCCCTTGGGCTTTGGTGATCTTTGGGTAAAAAATAAGGAACATGTCCGTGTAGGGTTCCGAGGCTAAAAACGGTAATTACACTACGGGTTCAAGTTGACAGCTGACATCCTGGAAATATGGATGGGAGGAATGCTCGGAATCCCAGTTCCTGGCC
Source organism: Crocuta crocuta (assembly GCF_008692635.1). Lineage (NCBI taxonomy): Eukaryota > Metazoa > Chordata > Mammalia > Carnivora > Hyaenidae > Crocuta > Crocuta crocuta. The sequence continues at coordinate 7,862,748 of NW_027532002.1, forward strand.
TCAGCCTTATCAATATGGAAATAACTTAACAACACACAAATGCTGAAGCCAGGCTCCCAGAGTAAATCACTCCCATACCTGCTCTGGACCATACTTAACGTTCACCTGGATTTCTGAGATAATGGGGGCAGAGACTCTTGCAACCATTATATTATTTTCCTATTCTCTTTTTACAACGTCAACTTTTTTCTCACGTCTCCGCGAGGGGCCCAGGTAAGTGATTCTCAGCTACAGATGCACAAGGAGTCTAACATTTGGCCCAATTTTCCAAACGTGAGGGCTGTTTTCTGCCTAAAACGGAAGCTTCATCTTTAAGTCATTTCGTTTTAATCCAGGCCTGAAAACAGATCTGCTTTCCTGCTTGCCTTTGGGAGCCTGAATGCAGGGCCTCACAGACGACAGTGCAGGCTTCCTCTGCAGATGCAAAGGCCTCCTGTGCCCAAGCACTGCACCCGCCTCCCCATGCCTGTCTGGCGGGTTGCAAGATCTGAATTACTCACAGCTGGAAACTGACTCCTTCTGAGGAGAGCATCAATTCTCTGTTGTGATTCCATTTGGGCTAATACCTTGAAATCCCTGCCTGACTGGCCTGCCTGCCTTGGGACAGGTAAGGAATGATTTTTAACTAGCTGAGGACCCAACCCAACCTGGAATAGAAAAAACACCCTGTTGAGAAAGCTTCCTCCTGGGAAAAGCTGCCCTTTTTGGTGGCCTTAAAGCTGAGCATCAGAATTGTTTTAGTGAGGGCTCCCAGACAAATAAATAATTCCATTGGGCTAGTTTTTGGCTACAGTCAGGCCACCTGATGGGAAGATAGGCCAATCAAGTGGTCCTCACAGCCCAAGTCTGGGTTGATGGGAGTGCCCAAGGAGCTCCAGAGAGTTTGGGAGCTCCAGAGCACTTAGGGCTATTTTTGGAATCCTTTCTTCATCATACTTCCGTGCCCACCCATCCCTGCTTTGTTCCTTTTAGGTGCATTCCACACATAGAATGTCATAGAATCAAGACTATGTTCATCAGCTCCCAACATACTCCTTTTAATACCTATGACATCCCACACCAACCCCTCTGCCTTTTAACAATCACAGCATCTGGAGGAACTTTGAACTTAACCACAAGTCAGAAATAAAATACAATTTTTTTTACAATTTTTACAAGTAAAAAACTACAATATTGTTTACTTGTAAACATTTCGGTTAGTTTTTTTTTTTATTCCTTAAAAAATGAATTCAGGCGTGCCTGGGTGGCTCAATCAGCTGAGCATCCGACTTCGGCTCAGGTCATGATCTCGTGGTCCATGAGTTCAAGCCCCACATCGGGCTCTGTGCTGACAGCTCAGAGCCTGGAGCCTGCTTCAGATTCTGTGTCCCTTTCTCTCTCTTGCCCCTCCCTGACTCATGCTCTGTCTCTTCCTCTCAAGAATAAATAAATATTTAAAAAAAATTTTTTAATGCATTCAATTTTGCAAGACTTAATGTGAGGTAATTCTTTACAGTTAGGTTAGCAGTCAGAAACCTTCTTGGAATTCACAGCAATAACCCAGTAGGAAGTGATGATGGTCTAGACTTGAGGTGGTAGAAAAGAAAAAGAAAGGGAAGAGAGGTCTACTTCCTATGAAAGTTGCTGGGCAGAGGAGGGTAGGATGGCAAAGCAGACTCCTGCGGTGGGTGACGCATGCCTCTGACAGGGCAGTGAGTGGGCACGAGGAAGCCCTGAGCGCACTTTGCGTGCAGTTGGGAGTAGCAGTGCTGTATCCGGTGAGAATGTGGGGAGCAGCTGCAGGCTGGAGGCTAATAGTCAAGTCTGAAGACTAGATGTAGAGTTGAAGGAATTGTCTGGTGGAGTTGATGGTTCTGCTCTGAGCATTTATGAGTTTTCTGAAGAGAAGGTGTAAACAGAAACCACCTGGGAGTGGATGCAGCCAAAAGACAAGGAGGCAGAGACAAAGCACAGAGGAGGGAAGCCTTACCCCCGGCCCTCCTTGGTGAAGGCCTACCAACACTCCGTCTCTCTTGATAGTTTATTCCTCTGCATTTAAATGGGGAACGCAGTACTGGGATAATCACCTATAATTATTCCCTGTGAACTAGAGGGACCAACATCAAATTATCATTAACAACATGTTCAGAATGTCATATGCGGTCCTGGCTATGCTTCATGAATACATAAGTCCTTCGATCATTGCTGTACCCTGTCACAACTGAACAGAAAATACTGGTGCAAGAAAATCCTCTTTTGTTCTGCAATATTCCAGCACAAATAGTGGTTCTCAAAATCAATACCCGGTTCCCTCTTGCAATCTTCCTGGTACATCCTAAACGGGGTCGGAGCCTCCCAATCTCTTCCACTCCACAGTTTCAAGTTGAAACCTAAGCGCCTCGTACAAGGCCACCCGTCACAGCATGGAATGAATGAAAACCTTTTCTCATTCCAACTTTAGCCTCTGGAGCCTTGTGATCAACTCTCCAAAAGACATCAGGCAGAGACCTCCATCTTGCTGCGACACATGTCATGGACTAGCAAATATCCATAAAATCCAGGACCAAAAACTTAAATGCTTAATAATGAACTCAGAGAACAGTCAGCGCTGCCCCTCACAGGCTGAGACAAGTGGCAAGTCCTGCCCCCGGCCACCACCCTCTTTTAATTCAGATTAGGACACCGGCTGAAGGCAGAGCCATGCACTGCCAAATAATTTAGCATTAGAGGTTAGATCCTCGGTTTCAAGAGATAAACATATTTTTTTCCTCAGTGTGCAAGTCAGGTTGTGAGGATTCATCCATTTTAGTCCAAATTATCCAAATATACAAAGTCTTCAAGGGAGGACATGACCAAATACCAGGCACCCCTCTCAGTCAGTATTCCTCCGAACCGTGGGCCTTCCCCCATCATCCATATCAAATAGACCTGATAGTAAGTGCTCGTTCTTTGCAAGGCAACAGACAGTGCCTTTTGCCACTTTGAGGATACCCTGACTTTCTGGCAAAAAAAAATTTTTATGTTTATTTATCTTTGAGAGAGAGACACAGAGACAGAGACAGAGTGTGAACAGGGGAGGGGCAGAGAGAGAAGGAGACACAGAATCCAAAGCAGGTTCCAGGCTCTGAGCTGTCAGCACAGAGCCCGACGCAGGGCTCAAACTCATGGCCCGTGAGATCATGACCTGAGCCAAAGTCAGACGCTCAACTGACTGAGCCACCCAGACACCTCTGCCAAAAACTTTTTAAAAATAACTCTACTATGAATTGTTATTTCCCACTCCATTTTAAAATTGAGGCAGAGCCTCAGATCACATCTTGATTCGCCGACATATGTGGCAGTGGATGCCAACTCTTAATAATCTCTGGTAAAGATTGCACACATTAACCCTAAACCCCGGGAAGCTAAAACACATGAAATGGCTTCCGGTCTTTTCCACTGGTTTAGTTGTTCTCCTGAGTGGGATGCAAAGACCAAGCCAACCTCTCTTCCAGTGTCAAAGTCCACTCGAGCCAAAGGCATCCTGTAAACCTATCAGGAGAAAGCTGAAAAGCTTTACTTGTGTAGTGTACCGACAGGGGAGGATCAAAAGGATCCTTAGAAGATAAAGGTTAGGTTTTCCAATCCCTGGGGGGATGGGGGAAGAGCTAGGTTGCTAAGTCTTCGAGCATTGCTGGTGGGGGTTTCCTTTCAGTCATGCTGATTCGAAACAAAACAAAACAAAACACGAGAAGATCAAAACCAGTTTCATGGTCTCATCTCCCAGGATTTAGCAAACATGACGACATTTTCAAAACCAGAGGGAAACGAAGTTTAAGTTTCAGAATATTCTTTTCCTCCAGACTTCTGCAAGGAGGGACTGTTTTTACACAAGTAGAAGCAAAGTGTTAACAGAGCAGCTGTTGCAAGTTTGCTCAACTGGGTTTCTTTTTTGTTTCCATTCAGCACCAAGTCTACCTTCCCCAGAGGACAGCAGTGCCAGCACGGGGCTCACAGAGCAAGAGTGTAGACCAAGGCAGAGGGCCTCTCTCTCTGTACCTTCTCTCCCCCAAGGAACCAGTGGTGTCGAGTAACATGATTTCCAGGTACAGAATTTAATCAGATTGAGCAGCCTACTTTTCTGAGCTAAGGCTGACCTGGCCGTGCCCTGTTCCATAACTCCTGTTGAGCTGGGATCCAAGATCTTAAGATTGTAGCTTGTCCCTTGCTTCCATGTGTTAAACAGTCAATACCCTCTGGGAATAGACTGCACTTTTCATCATTTGGGTAGGAATTCTAGAGCATGGAAATGCCCTAATTTGCTATTGATGCATCCGCATGATGAGTCAAATTTAGGTCCTATGGGAGGAGAGTAACACTTAGCACTTACACACCGTGCTTTTCATCCTCAGGGTCCTTCACCACGTGAGGCTGTAATGTTATAGTTCTCTCAGCAAGACAAAGGAGTTCATTTCTAGTCCTCTCAACTCGCCTTACACACACACACACACACACACACGCGCGCACACGCACACGCGCACACACGCACACGCACACGCGCACACACACACTCCCAGACAATTGTTATCATATGATGAAGTTGTAACCCACTTCCTACACATGGATTATGCTATCCATTTTTTAAAAATCAAATTTAAAAGGTCAATTCACCTTCCTCTTTATTTTCCTCTTTTTAAAAATCTTTTTGGTTTTGTTTCTGGTTTCTTTCCCTCTGACATAGAAAATGAAATCAGGATGCTAACTGCCACCTGTTACTAGAGTCTATTCAGTATTACTGGTAGGGTTCTGTACTTGACTTGATCCCTCATGCCTCAGGGTCGTCTGTGTCATCTCTGGCCAGTGAGGAGAGTTGAATACTCTTTCTTGGGGGTTCTGGAGGAGTCCACCAAGTTCCATGCTGAGACCTTCTCTACTTCATCTCCATGCATTCCTGGCTCGGGTGATTACATCGAGTCTCAGGTATTTGAACACCATCTATATGCCAGTGACTCCCAAATTTATATCTCAAGATGAATTGCCTCTTTCTGAATTACAGACCACTTAGATCCCTGTGCCGATTCCGTATCTCCACTGTAGTCAAAAAACAGTCTCCACGGTCTTCTCTTCAAACTGGCTCTTCCCACAGTCAACTCCCATTCCTTCCAGTTGCTTAGGCCAAAAACCTCGTTCACCTTTAATTCCATCCTTTCTCTTACTCCCCAGATCTAATTCATCAGCGAATCCTGTTGGCTCTATCTTCAAAATAGACCCAGAATGTAACCACTTCCTCCATCTCCACCTTGGACCAATCCGCCATCATCTTTAATCTAGATTCTTCCATTAGTCTCCTTAATTGCTCTCTCCCTCCCTCCAAGAGTTTACTTTCAACTCAGCAGCCAAAGTGAACTCCCTAATATATAAGTCAGATCCTATCACTCCTCTGCTTGAAACTGTTTGTGGTTCCCCATCGCACCAGGAGAAAAATCTGGAGGCCACAGGCCTTCTGGAATCTGCCCTCCTGTGCCCACTCTTCAGCTTATTACACACCCTCCTCTTTGCGATTCCTCCAACCCACAGAATCCTCCAGCCTTAGAGCTTTGACATATTGCTCTCTCCACTTGGAACATTGTTCCCCTCAACACACCTGCTCGGAAGCAAAGCTCCGCTCTCCTCCTTCAGGTCTCTGCTGCATGTCCACCTACCAGCAAGCCCTCCCTGACCACCCCCAACACTCACTCTGCCCCTTTCCTGCTATAACACTTACCACCTTCTGACATGTTATATGTTCTATTGTTTTCACTTGCTGATTATTTGTCTTGCTCCTGAGAAGGAAGCTGCCTGAAGGTAGGGTTTTGTTTTTAATTAGCTTTAGTCCATGGGTAGATTCATCAAGGCTTGGACAGTGCCTGGTACATGGTGAGCACTCAAAAAAGATATACTGAATGAATACACAATGAACACAAGTTTCTCATCTGTTTCAGGACATAGACTATCCTGACTTCTAAGCCACAGGCAAACTGAGATTTGTGATGCCTGCTAGCGATGGGTGCTTTTTCAGGGGAACTACATCTCTTACTAAAGAGTTGTGAAACCATGAGCTTATACTTATGTGGAAGATTGGGTAACTGTGGAATGTGTTGCCTTCTATATTGATATAGATACAGGTATTAGGGCTTTTTCCATTGTCATGACCTGACTCTAGCCTGTCCTCATTCTATACATCCATTGGTACACTTTTGGAAAAGGGTGTCAGGATTAGAGATAGTCCACAGAACAGAATTTTCCCCAGTGGATAGCCAAATGGGCTAATAAGCAAGGATCAATTCTCTATTTGCTCTTGGACAGAATTTTCTAGATAAAACTGCAGCTAGAGAGTTAGAGGTGGGGGGAAGGACCAGCCTAAATTTCCCAGTGTTTTTGTATAAAGTACTTATACCCAGAGGAAAAGACATCAGAAGAAAGTTAGAGACATAGAATTAAAAAGAAATAATTATCTGAATGTGGAGCAAAAGGAAGAAAGTGAAAGACAGCATTACACACATAATATAATATATAACAATAAGGTTTGCTTTGAATAAAGAGCTTGTATTCCTACTTTTCAAGCAAGGGATGAATAAATGAAGCAGGAGCTGTGGGTGGCAGTGTGCCAGAGATGTTAGCAGTTAGAGAAATGTGGTACAAAGGTTGTATGAACATATGCTGGTCGATTGGAGAGTATCTCCTACCTTTCATTTATCCACCTGTGGCTTCCAAAGAAATGCTAGGCAGAAGCCACCAACACAGCCCATTTGGCTGCTGGATAAGTCATTGTATTTTAGGTCTCAAGAAGCCAAGGCAATCCAAGGTTGGATTTGGCCCCTCTGATTTGAAAGAGGCAAAGGGAGAGGATACCTCAACAGCCTGAATGCTGACCAGCTTTCATGGTGTACCAGTAAAGTTGGGGTCTGAGACAGCCACCCCAAAACCATGAGAGAAGTGGACTACAAAGCCCCTCACCCAAACACCCATCACAAAACCAGCACATGGCTGAAAGCAACATTCAAAAGACACCTTTAACAAATATTTTAAGGATATGTTTACAATATGTATTTCTACAATTACAATAGTCCTCTTTCTCAACTTTGCTTGCCTAATTATTTTCATTTTTTAAAGTTTAATTATTTATGCTCTTTCTCAGCCCACAAGGACTCAGAAGCAATTCACAAAAAGGCGTATAAGCACGGAAATGTTTTTTTTTCCATTATGGTATTTATGATTATTTAATTATTTTTTTTTTTACAAATAGTTTATTGTCAAATTAGTTTCCACATAACACTCAGTGCTCATCCCCACAAGTGTCCTCCTCCATGCCCATCACTCCCCTCCCCCCCACATCCATCAGTCCTCAGTTTTTGTCAGCATTCAAGAGTCACGGAAATGTTTTTTAAATTAAAAATCGGGACCAGAGGAAATATAAACTAGAACTGAAAGTCTAGTCTGGGGAGAAGTAAAACATGTTCATCATAGTGTTCTAAAAAGTTCTCAAAGTTAAGCAGTAAACTTGGCTTTCTGTTAACCGAGAAGTCAAAGCAAAAAGAGAAACAGAACCAGTTACATGATTCTCAGGTCCACGAGGAGAAAATAGTTCAGTTCCTTTGGGGGAAGCAAACTATTTCCTGGAATTCAGATCTGCAAGAATTTCCTCCCATGGGGCTTCATATAGAAATGAGTACTATGCAAAGGAGAACATCTAAAACCACACCCCTACCACGGGCTTCCTAAAGCTGTCCTTGGTAAATGTCTGTAAGAATATCAAGGGCACATACTTCAATTAAAACCATTCTATTAGAAATGAAGACAATATGAATCAACATGACCCAGTACACACCTTCCTTACAGTTCAGTTTAATCTAAGAGGCCAACTTTGACTTCCTTGAGGAATGAATGAACTTATTAATCCCTCGGTTTTTTACATGTCTACCAGGAGAGCTAAGTTTATTATTCAACCAGAGGAAATTTACTAGGCTTTTGGGTTCTTCTTTGCCCTTGTTATTTTCATTTTTAAAAAATACATTTCTAGTGCAGTGAATTATAGAACATATGCCTTCTATTTTTCTTGAGTTAAAATTTTAAGTGCTCAGAAGAGTGTCTGGCAAATAAGTGCTAAGTAAGTATTTGTTAAAAAGGGGGTGAGTCTTTCATGTCACCTGGGGGGTGGAGGAAGTGGTTGTGTCAAGTATGAATGACAAATTAATCATCTATAAATAAAATCAGTTGATTGAGATTTCATACCTCTCCTGTATCCTTCACCAATCATCATGATTTTGCCTAAAGCAGTATAGACTCAGCACAAGCCCTAAACTATCTTGATGTAAGAATGTGACATGAAAAATCTGGTGGAGGGATTATTATAATTTCACGTTCAGGAGGATTTGTAGGTTTTGAAACATCAGAGCCTTTTGAAATGTCTCCCCCGGATGGAACAGCTGGAACTTCAGAATCCATTACAACGTTGCCAGCCCTTCCTTTCAACCAACTTCCACATTTTAAGTCTCTGTTCATGGAACGTGTCTAATTTGTTGTTTAGTACAGTGTGGGCATTCAATAGCGCTCTATTGTAACAATAAAAAAATGCTAAAGAGCTTCCTTATCACATTTACTTGGGAGCCCGTTTCCTTTCCTTTATTGTGACTTTAAAATACAAGCACAACATTACGATAAACTGAATGTACTGTGGAGGCATTCATAAAGTGGATTTTCTAAATTTATATTTATGTTTTCTACATTTATTATTAAGAACAAATAATACACACATACATTTAAACCATTTGTCTCAATAATAACAGATGTTCAATAATATCACTGGGAAGGAATTGTGATGCTGGCGGAGATCTACTGGGAAGATTTATCCTAGGTTTTCAGAATAAAATGAGATCCCTTCTCCTCTGCTATGATTATCTGCCTATTGTCTCTTTGAGTTTTGTCTTCTGCATGCAACACCCATGTAAGGCTTACTACTAAATGTTCAGCAAACTAAATCAACTAGTTTTGAATAGAAAAAGTCTGAGTTTGTCCAACTCAACGTTCAAGAATCAGGTAATGGGTTTTTTTGCTTGAATTTTGTATTTCATGTCTGTTTTCCCCTTGATGGATTTCTACTACAATCAGGGACTCATCCTTTTTTTTTTTTAAAGTCATGAGACACACACTTGCAGATGCATAGAATGCTGTTTTAGGGCCACATCAACACCATCTGCAGTGCCACCTAAGTTCCCACGCAGAAAATTTTAATGGGGGTTAGCGGAGGCACCTGCCAAGGTGTCTGTTCAAGCAAACCTACCCGCTTGCTGCTCTCCTCCTCTTGAGCTTTCCTGAACTCATGCTCGAGGGAGCAGTCCAGCTCATTGAAAAGCCCCACCTCCTCACAGTTCTTCAGGAATCTCGTTGGGGTCGGAGTCTGATCTGAAAACAGAGACCAAGGAATCATACATGGGATCTTTTCCTCAAAAGCCAGTAGCTAGCATGAGCTCAAATTCACTAATCCCCTTCCCTCGTCTTAATTAAGATGCCAACTGGTCATCCATAATTTTATACCCTTTTAAATAAAATGGCAATATGGAAGAAACTAAAACCACAAATCTCACAGGAAGAATACAATGTGTAGGCTGCATATGTAGGGTTTTCTAAACTTCTTCCAGACAACCTCCAGAGATCCCACCAACAACTTTCTGGGGTCCCTATCATTTGGACACACATTTCAATGTGTGGAATGACTTTTTTTTAACTGGAAAAAAATGATTTAGCTAAAATTAGGCCAAAAAAATTCTTCTGAGACAAAGTTAAGCTTGATTTTAGGGGGAAAACAGATTTTGTAAAAGTGTGTATCAATCAAAAAGAAACAAACAAGCATGTTAATTCTTTTTCTTTTCTTAAACTTTATTTATTTATTTTGAGAGAGAGAGAGAGAGAGAGAGAGAGAGAGAGAGAACAAATGGGGGAGGGGCAGGGAGAGAGGGAGAAAGAGAATCCCAAGCAGATTCTGCACTGTCAGCACAGAGCCAGATGCAGGGCTTGAACCCACCAACCATGAGATCATGGTCTGGGCCAAAATCAGGAGTTGGGCACTCAACTGACTGAGCCACCCAGGCGCCCCAATTCCTTTTCCTTAATGGAAAAAGAAAATATGGCAATTCTGTCTCTCATTCTGAGAGTCACAGAGGATGATGAAAGGTTCCAAGTTAAACACATTCAGCTTTCATCCATTAAAAATATAATTATTAATTTTATTTTCCTTTGCTATAGCCAAAGGAATGTTCTGAGAAAACTCTTTAAAAGGAATTTCTTTCATATTCTTGACTGTCTAGCGAGCACATATCTTAGAAAACTGGAGGATCTGAAGCCACTATTTGTGGCGTAATATTTATGCAGCCTTTGCAGTTTACAAAACGTTTTCAACACGTTCTATATAATCTAGATGTCACAAGATCCTGTAAGGTAAATAAAGGTAGACTTACACCTTTGTAATCACTAAGGACAGTCAACTTCCTTGATAAAGGTGTACTGGAGTTGGCATGAAGAAAACTGTAAAGTGTCCTATTGTTCTAAACAGAAGATGGCCATGCAAAATGGCCATGCTAATTATTTTGCAAATGAGGGAACCTGAGGTCCTAAGTGATTAAGAGTCCTGTTCAAGGTCTCCCAGGGAAATGTGATGACACCAGGATTATGACCAAAGCCTTGGTGATATTGCCAATGTGTACATATATTATTCCCACCTGAGCCTACAGCACACACTGCTAGATTAATTATGGCACTTGTCTAACTTAACCTACCCTCAGTCCCAAATTATCTTTCTGCACAGTTCTCTAACACATCACCACCACTCAACTGAAGAATGCCACAAGTGGACATGAATTTGCCATTCCTGCACGTTCTTTATATATTCCTGTATCATAAAAAAACTAGAATCATATTTACTTTTCTAAGTCATACACTTAGCAGTTACCCCCAGTAAATTATCCATTGAGATTCTAAGAAATAGCTTAATATTAATGAAGATGAAAGTAGCTTGAGATCCCCACATATTCAGCCCTTCCAAGGCAAGATCTCCTGATTCCTTATGGTGAGGGGCTCTCCCACCTGTTAAACTCCCAACTGGTTGACCTGGATCTCAAAAATCCCCTTCTGCATCCTTTTCCATTCTTAGCCCAGCCTCCAAAATACTGAGCTCTTTTTACAGTACACAGAGAGCCTACCACAGATGATCATAAATTGGACATTACACAGAAAAGCTATGCAAAAGTTGGATTTGATTGAAAATGGTTTTATTAGCACGTTAATCTATTAAGAGCCACACATACACATTTGTGTCCCAAAATACATATAACATGTATATGCATATACACATATGTATACAGTGTGATAAAATTAGTACAAAAAGGACAAAATTAGTATTTATGAAGCATTTTGCAGTTTACAAACATTTTCACCCACACTGTCTAGAGTCTATATCTCACAAGATCCTATGAAGTAAGTAGGTCCCTCTTATTTTAGAAATGGAGAGATAAGTACCTTAACACGATGTCACAATTTGTAACCATTTTATCACTTCTCTTTTTCTTTCAGGCATAATCCCTTCTCAGTCTAAATCCTGTGCTTTTCCAGGACTCACCTCTGGGTCTGAAGGAGTCTGTTACATGTGTAAAAGACAATGTTGGCAACCCAGAAATCCAGATTTGAAAATCATATGATTCAGGATACATTACCTACATTCTGGACCTCATATTCCTCCTCTTTCAAGTAAAGTTCTAAAGTTACCTGTTCTATGAATCCTAAAATCACCACCATAATGGGTTCCCTTCAAAGTCACTGTCACTAGGTCAAAGAAACATGGCCATTTAAAGGACAGCTTAATGGGAACATCAGAAACAGCTGGCTAGACTCTAGAAATTAGGCCAGAAGTAAAGGCTAGACAGATAAAGAAGTTTCCTGAACAGAAGGTGTAAACAGACAAGACCTGACAGTGAAAATAAAGGGTGGTGTGTGTGTGTGTACATATTCTTCCATTTATTGAGTGCTTATTCCATGTCAGGCATAGTGTTAAGTGCTTTGTATTATACACCATCTCATTCATTTCACACCAACCACATTTGGTAAAAATCATTTTCCCCTTTTACTTATAAGGAAACCGAAACTCACTCCAGGCTGGGGCCACATAATTATATTGGTAATTGACAATCCTAACCATCCTTGGTTCTTTTAAAATATCTTGGAATCATTTCTATCCCTTGTATAATCGAACCATATTGTAATCCTACAGACCCTCTACTATCTTGCAAGTCATTTTGACTAAAAAGCCTGAGAAAATAGCACATAACAGAACTGAAATACTAGACCACTTGCCATCAGTAGGAATTTAGTTTGCCAGGTTTTAATTCCTCTTCTGCTCTTCTATATTTCTTTGTTGGAGATTTACAAGCTGAGGGTCATGATTCTACATAGAGGGAACAGTAATCCTAGGAGGATCCGCATGGGTCCTGAAGTCTAAGATGAGTTCATGAGATGGGCCATGAAATTGAACTCACACTGGCATTTGGAGGCCAAACCTCAAAAAAACTTGAGAAATGTGTTCTGTCTTCTCTCAGCAAAATTATCTCCAGATTCAAGCGCCTGCACACGTACCCACGTACATCAGGAAAGGAGATGGAAGGAACACGGCACAGGAATGGTAAAGGCAATGGCCACCATCGCGAGCCTCTCGGCAGCAACAAGGATACAAAAGGTATGAAGCAAGGGAAACTTTGAGCCCTAAAGGGAGTTGGTTCCCTCCTACCCCTAGAGCAGAAGACCCAGATGGAGGCCATAGAGTTGTACTAAATGTGACTTTCTTTGCTGTATGATATAATAAAGGAAAAGCAAAACAGATATCTGTATCCACATTTGGAAGAGATAAGGCCCACTGTTCCTAATTTTTAATTCATTTTCTCCTGGTGAATGAGCTATTCTTTCCAGTTACAACAGGAACCAAAAAATGGAGCTTAACTTTTATTTTAACATTTATTAGAATTAATACGGGGTCTCTAGCTGTCTTTGATCCCACATGGTACCAGTTCCAAGGAAGGCAGGAAATGTGCAAATCTTCAAAAAGGGGACAGCTAAATCTATCAGCAGCTTAAATAAAAGAGTCAGAGCTTCTCGGCCACATGAATGCCTTGTCAAATAACTATTCCAGCTGAAATTAGATCTAAAGTAGGTGAGTAATATCCATGGCCATAAATTAAAATCCTTATAAACGCCACCTTCTTTGGGACCAAGAGCATGCACCAGTTCTGGGAGTAGCAGTTCATAGATAACAGTGGGTGAAGCTCTGCTGGCGGATAGTATCTAAGGTGTGTTCAGGAGTAACAGGCCATACTCCAAGGACTTCTAGGAGCTGGTCCCAGTGGGAACTCAGAGCCGAGATGTTCACTGTAGGCCTTCTGTTCACCTTTCTTTTAGTGTTCCCACTTGAGTGAGGGTCATCTGAATGAGAGAAAGGAAGAACTCCCAATCTCAAAACTAACCTAAAAGTTAGTCACGTTTGAGTTTGCGCTGCCCTTGAGTGGAAAGTATTTTGTTGTTCTTCCCTTTGCAAATCCGAACTGGCACGGCGTAAGCACCGACACGTTGCTCCCTCGCAGGGAGTTCGCAAAGAGCACACCAGCTTCTCAGAACACCCAGAGAGCCGGGATCACGACAAGTGGGGTATCTTACCCACCTCTACCTGCCTCACCTGTCCTTGGGATTTCCTTACCATTCGGACAAGAAAGATTGGCGCCAAAATGGATTTAAAAAAAAATCCTGTGTAAAGGTTGCCATATTTCAGTATCTGGTACCTTTCTTGGAAAGGTTAGCCTGTTCCTTGAAAAGGAGCACCTTTTCATAGAATCGCTGCCTCTGTAAGCAGCTAGGTAGAGGATTCTTGCCACATCGAGACCTTTCTTGTACATCTACCTGCAACAGTGCCACGAGCTCCACATTATGATTTAGAAATTCACCCATCCGTTATACGATAGGAAATTCTGCACCCCAGTACATCTGGGTAGGATGACAAGTCCGTGGCCAGAACTCTTAGGGGAAGGAAAAAAGCTCACGAAGTTTTCCAATCAGTCCATAGTCTGCCTAGCATCAAAAGCTTCAGCCCCAGCAAGTATGATTACTCCAAAGACTAAATGACAAGCACAAAGCTAAAGCCTGAAACCTGATTCTTCTTTTAAAAAGTGTTTAGTCTGCTCTACATTTAATAATAGGTTGCTACCTTATTCGGTTTCAGAGCTGCATTTGAGGTATACGTTTGTCTATGTTTCATTTTCCTCAATGATAAAAAGGCAAGGCGACAAGTCATCAATTAAAAAAAAAAAAAAAGTAAAAGCAGAGTTCCCATAACATATCAAGAGAAGAAGAATGCAAACTTCCTAAGCAAAATTTTCTTACCCATTGGTCTAATATTCCCAACTATGGTCTTACTAAAGGACTATGTGAAGCAATTTTACATCATTCTGTATTAAATTGATGGTGCCTAGGAACACTATAAAAGCCCCACTAATTCAGACACTTATAAGAAAGATCAGTTTGAATTAGTGACCATTCTAATTGTAGGGTATTTTTTAAAGGTAATGCATTTTTGCTATTTGCATGACTCGGATTCAACCAACCAAATGTAGCTTAATGGAACTCCTCAAGAACGCTGCTCAAATCAATAGAGAAAATTATCGGAATTAGCATATCTATTTTAGTAAGAGTTGGGGTTCTCAGAAAAGGCATTTTTCTTAGTTTTTATATTCTTTTTATAGTTCTATTTATCCCGTGGATTCTTCAGCAAATGCTTTCTTTAAAATAGTCTTACTTCGTCCCTATCCCTATCTGAATTTTAATCAAGTCTTAATTAAGACTGTTTACATTAAATGAATTTTAAAATACACAAGTCTTTATAAAAGCAATAATCAGTAACAGCTGAGAGAATTCCATGGAAATTTAGACCAGCTCCTTTACAATAAATGTGCCTTTTATTGAGTGTGAATATACCACAGGAGCAATAGGGTCCTTTCCGTAACACTGACGTTACTATTTCCTCACATCTGTCCCAAGAGGCAGTGTTTCCATGGGACAACCCAATGCAGCTCTGGTTTTTAAGCAACAGCTGTGGAATGCTTAAGGGTTGACCATCCTGTGGGTGACCCAGGTCAGCAAGAGTCGAGACACACTGGCAGACTCTTGGATCGAATGCTGCTATCCATTTACTGTCAAGGTAGAGAGCGGATGGACAAGATGCCCTTGGGAAGGCCATGAGTCAACTGGAGATTGCTCTGTGAAGGGCATCTCATATGACATAGGGCTCCAGAAGACACGGAGTCAGATTTAAATGAATCGTGTATATAATCCACACCTACTCACTGTCAGCCATGGCCTAGCCAGAGAGTTCCCACAGCAATCAAGCCACAATGTTATTTTTTTTAATTTTTATTTATTTTTAGAGAGAGAGAGGAGCAGAAAGGACAGAGGGACAGAGAGAATCTTAAGCAGGCTCCATGCTCAGCACAGAGCCTGATGAGGGGCTCAATCCCACAACTCTAGGACCATGACCTGAGCCAAAATCAAGAGTTGGATGCTTAACCAACTGAGCCACCCAGGTGCCTCAAACCACAGTTTTAATTCATGTTAGAGGAGTTGAGCTGGTGAAGAGGGTTATTAACACTGAGAGATCATGGCTCTGCAGGCCAGGTGACCTGAGGGATCCAAGGTGAATCTCTTATCAAGCCCTGCCCTGAACCATGGAAGCTAAAGCTTCACATTTCCACTCAGTCATCAATTGCCTGAGTTCTCCTACACTCGTTTTTGGAAAGGATTGGTTTCCAGATGGAACAGACTTGAAGCCAGTGTTTCATATATAAAAAGTACTGCAGAGCAAGGCTTCTAAGGTATTCAGGTGAATCATTCAAACTTCAATTTTGCTTGACTGGCTAGAAACATGAATGAGAAGCTGACAACTCCTATTAATGCCCATTGCCACTTGTCATAATGGAGGGGAAAGTCTGATATAAAAATGCACTCTTTGTTCCTCTAAATGCTAATGTGTTAATATAATCTCCTTCCAAAAACTTTTGATTGTTTCCTGTAAGATGACTATTGAAGAAATAAGCCAATAATATAACACCAAAACATGTTCTTAGTGTATGTTGTTCACCAAATCTAGTTGTACAATGAGAAAATTATAGACCGATAGGAACTTTGGACAAACTGCTTACCCTCCTGACCTTGGTTCTTCGTGTGAAAAAAGTGGCCAGGATTAAATGACATAATGTATGTGAAGCAGGAGGCACAATTATAGGCATAAGACAAGGCAATAAATGGTAGCTCTTGTTATTATCATGCTGTCCTCCAGTGCAAGCCATTCCCACCACCCTCTGTTCCATACAGATCTGATGAATTTCAATAGTGGGAAGTCACTAGGTACCTTCATCATCAATGGAAGAGGAGGTAAGTATGGTCCATATATGTGCGCATGCATGAGAGAGAGAGCGAGAGAAACAGAGGGACAGAGAGATTTATTTACTATTCAGTTTTTTTAAGACCCTAGTTCATTCCAAAAAGAATTTGGAATGAGATATGTCACCTTTTCTCTGACGTCCCTTTAAAATGACCATGGATTATTATGAGCTTTGTAGCAAAGAGCCATGGGCAATGGATTTGGGTTCTGAGATCATCTGGTTAATCATGATCAATCTCATGTTCTACTTCACTGAACAGCATTCTTGCTTTCTCCATGGTGAGAATTAGGTTTAGAGCCTGGAATTAGAGATAGTTCCTCATTCTAGACTTAATCCAGGGACACAACTGGGTTCTGACGGACCGTACTGTCATTTACGGTAGGTCTCTGCACTGAATGGGGATAAGGAAGATGGAATGAGGAAGCCAGTCTCTCTCACCCCTCTTCTCTGTGTGTTGGCTGCACCATTATCTGGTGGTGTGGAGTCACCACTTTCGCCCCCACATATTCAGAAGACAGAGAGAAATGACTCTGGAGCCCACAGTGGCGAGCATCAGGTCTTGGCTGAAATGCCACTAATGCAGAGGGGCCTTTCCTGACCTCTGTTAGTGGCCGGCTAGCCACTTATTTCACATTGTCGTGTTTCATCTTCACAGCACTTGTCACTAACTCATTATTTATTAATCTGGGGGGAGGGGCATTGTCACTGATCTCTCTTCCGCCCCACCCCCAGTAGAGTATAGTAAGTTCCACAGAAGTGGGGCCTCATCTGTCTTGGTCGGTGCAGCATCCCCAGCACCTGGCACAATAGTATCTTTGCAGACACTCACTGTTTGTTGAATGAATGAATAAGTGATGGTGAAGGGACAACTTCGGCCCCTCTTCCCACACCTCAGCTGACACCTGCTCTAATTTCCCTCGAAGCACACACACCAGTTGCCTCCAGCATTAATTGGGCTATGATGTCTGGTGTGGATTATTAGGCATTTCAAGGTGTGGTTTCATGTATCTTTCTCAGCCTTCCCACCTGAGATGTTCATTGGGTTTTACCTTTGGAGGAAAGGTCTAGAACACTCTTAAGCTTCATCTTCCTTTTCATGAAGCAAAAATTTATCATCTTCTAGGTCAGAATTTCCACCACACTCTCCCAATACACACACACACACACACACACACTTCTCATGTGGATTATTATTTGCTTGTCTGGCTATAAATAAAGTTGCGCTTTGATTCCCATTTTGGTGTTTTCCTGCACAGAACCTGGGCACCCTGTAAATAAGTGGGGGTGCGGATGGCTGACAGAGCAAGATTTAGGAATTCCTGAATGCCTAATCATAATACCATTAAAAGAGACCCAAACACCATACTCTCTAGCTCTAACACTAAAATTTGATCATAACTTTCAAACCAAACACATCTCTTCTCTCATAACAGCTGGTAATTTTGCAACCTGTATGTGAAAGGATAATGTGCTCAGTGGGCTCCCATTTCTACGTTGGCATCTAAAAATCTTTGATATCACAATTTCTCTTACCATGAAATTATCTTCACTAACACTAAGAACAACTGAAGGGAAAACTCAAGTCCATCATCATAAAAGGGCTCTAGAAATGTACCACATGAACCAAATAAGGATGGAAGGACCAAGGTGGGAGGGGTAGAAGTCTTTGACCTCAGAATCCACCCCCACCACCCCATTCATGTACCAACTAGTATTATCTCTTTAAAATGAGGTTTTATGTTTACTCTCTATCCATAAGAGCACTCATTGTAATAAAACATCATGACTGCCACTTTTACTACTCTGCCTTATGGCATGTCAAAGATCATTTACAATCATTTTGAGTAGTAAATTGCACCTGGCTTAACTACAATGGACTTTATGACAAAGCTATGAAATTATTTCAGATCTTACAACTCTTTGGATACTTACCTTCAAACAGCCTATCTGTGGCATCTTAATAATTTCTCTAATAATAATGTTTGCAATTACTGAAGGATGAAGTGATTTTCCAAAATACGAGTTAACCAGATATCCTGAAATTAGTAAGAAACATATGTACCATCCTTTCTCTTCATAATATATGTCCAACTCCAATTCATCTGAAATGAAATTTTGTGTAACTGAATATTGCAGGGAAAAAAAAAGTGGCCCAAGGGGCCCCACAGTGTCTCAGTCAGTTGAGCATCCAACTCTTGACTTCAGGTCAGGTCATTTTCCCCGGGTCATAGGATCGAGCCCTGTGTAGGGCTCTGTGCTGCACACAAAACCTGCTTAAGAGTCTCCCTTTCTCCTTCTGCCCCTCTCCCCAGCTCGCTCTGTCTCTCAAATTAAAGGAAGGAAGGAAGGAAGGAAGGAAGGAAGGAAGGAAGGAAGGAAGGAAGGAAGGAAGGAAGGATGGAAGAAAGAAAGAAAGAAAGAAAGAAAGAAAGAAAGAAAGAAAGAAAGAAAGAAAGAAAGAGAAAGAAAGCCTGTTTATAGGCAACATATAGAAGCATTCACACATGCTTAATTCCTTTTTTTCAGACCTTTGGATGGGGCTCCTTGTAGGGCCATTCCAGAAGTACACCTGAAAGATACTGCCTGGTCCTTACCACTAGGCAGTAATACCTGCACATAATTTCTACTCCTTAACACACACCTCCCACTCTCCTAACACTAAGAAGCCTATTTTTGGGATTCCACTTGGGAAAAATAAGAGGAGGACTGAAAAATTTAAATATTGGGAATTGCAACATCTGCAGCTCTGGTACTTGTATATATATATGCGTGTTTAACTATAAAGTCACACCACTTCATAATGGTAATGGTAGATAAATGATAGAACAGAATAAACGATAAAAACAAAAGAACACACTCTCCTTCCTAACCCTTCTGGGCTTTTGTAATTCTTGCAGATCTAAGCTTCTGCATCTGTGTTTCTAGACTTAAGGGAAGATAAAAATTATTTCTGAAGAGTCAACTAGTTCCATCAAAACAAACAGGCTGAGAGGTGGTGGGTGGTGGCGGAGACGAGGAAAGAGGCAGCTTTTGAGCCTGAGATTCTTCTAAATCCCAACACATCTGCACTATCATCGAGTCACTGGCGGGTCTGTGAAGATGTGTGGCCAGCTCTGGCGCCAGGAGTGTGTGGTGGCGGGGATAAACCGGTGAAGCCTGACAATGCAGTGGCTGTGCCAGTCGGCAGGCTAGGACTGCGAACACAGTCACTTTGCCCTGTGTGGTAAGCTGGGGGCAGCTGCTTCATCTCCCTGCGCCCCCCTCCTCTATCAGTAAAATATGAGTTGTAATAATAACCTGTCTGACAAAACTCTTGGAGGATTTGCTAATAATAGGGATAATAAAATACTCGTAAAATATAAGTGCCATAGAAATGCTAAATTATATGAGCCAGGCCTGCCAGGGCAGTCCGTTTCTCTTCTGATATCATTTAAAGCATGTTTATGGGCATATTATCTCTTTCATGATGCCAAGAAGACAGTGGCTTCAGTGAAATATTTCTCACCTAAAAGGATAACAGGAAACACTTCAATTACCCCGCTAGGGTTTGTAAAACACTTTCACTGACATTCTTTTACTGGATCTTCACAAGAAGCCTGTGAAATAGACTGGGCAGATAAAATCATTCCCATTTTACGTAAAAAGAAACTAAGGCCCAAAAGGTCTCACTAATGTGGCTCAAGGTTATCTGGCCGGTGGAGGCAGAGCACACGCTAGAGTTCAAGTTTCCCCACGCCTGGTCCTGCACTCTGCTTTACCTTACTGCACCACCTATCAAAATGGGGAGAAATTGCAATTACTTGATGGACTAACTGTTATTATTATTTGTTTCTGCTCGCATTTGCTGACCACTTGCTGTGTCTCCCTGTATTATCATCTCATTTAAACCTCCACTAAGGGGGCAGGTTCTATTTCATTAAAAAAAATTTTTTTTATTTTTTAAAATATTTTCTATTTATTTCTAGGAGAGAGACAGCGTGAGCAGGGGAGGGTCAGAGAGAGAGGGAGACACAGCCTCCGAAATAGGCTCCAGGCTCTGAGCTGGCAGTCAGCACAGAGCCCGACGCAGGGCTCGAACCCACGAACCGCGAGATCATGACCTAAGCTAAAGTCGGACACTTAACCGACTAATCCACCCAGGCGCCCCTAAAAACTTTTTTTTACTAGCCACCTCAGTATAAAGAGAAAGATGGGGGGCAGAGGGGGGAGGAGGGAGAGAGCTCCTTCTACTAAAGTCACACAGCATTTTCCAAATATTCATTTGAAACACAGGTCTCCAGCCTAATTTTCACACGTCCACTATATTGTGATGTCCTCAGGGACAGAAATCGTATCACTCTTTGCATCTCCCATGCCACCCAGAACAGCTTAGTGTGCATCACAGATGTTCAGTGAGGATGTTTTGCTTGAGTGATTACAGGCATGTGATTTTTAAAATACTTATAGGGAGCCAACTTCCATAGTAACAAACATTTTACATTCCAGAAAATGAGAAGTTCCAGCTCTCCAGTTATTTGAGTGAACACCACATTAGCTGATTACATTTTGCTTACCATTATTTTAAGTCTCTGCTGTGCCTCAGAAATATATGTCTTCAAGGCACAGAATTTGCCAATGGAAACCATCCTGTCATAAGAAGAGCAAGTACCTCCCGTGCAGCTGATTTGTTCACCCAAAGCCTTTTTGCCTGATGGCTCCTTACCTGATAACATATTGTCTGTTTTTATTGAGGGAAACTTCAAAGTCATTTCATGCTTGTGCCTATGAATCATCAGATGGTCCTCTGTTGGGAAGCGCTGTCAGACAAATAGAGAAAAAAGGGGGGGGGAGGGGAGAGGAGCCATTCAGTTTTACAATATATATTTGCCATCACAGAGAAAGAGATGTATTCGGCATTGCATATGTGACAGGCAAAACAAAAAATTAGTCCTGGAAAAGTGTGAAGGCATGCTAAGTTAAATGACAAATTACTTTTTACAAGCAAATGTGCAGAGACATTCCACTGAACTGGACCCAAATATATGCATCATTTCCAGTATCGTTTACCAGGGGCTTAACTAGGTTGCAGTAAAATCTGGCTGAATAGTAATAAGAAATAGGGGACCTTTGCCTGTCATCATTTCTGACTCTCCACGCATTCTTTGGGAATTCCTTTTAAAAACCTCTACTTCCTAGATAGTCTTCGAATATAATCCACTGTCATGACTTATCAATAAATTAGGTATTTCCTTAGGAACCAGAGGTTTGCATCTGAGGGAAGACCTTAAATTTGTGTTTCAAGAAGAAATGAGAAAGGATAAATGAAAAATACTGAAAGTATTCAAGTAATATATACAATAGAAATACGCCACACCTTCAAAGAATAAGAGTGTTTGAATGAATGTTCAAGCTCTTTTATACTCCCAAAGAAACTAACACTGACGGTGTACCACAAGTAAAATTCTCTCATTTCTACCTCTGCATGGGAGAAAAATAGGTCCAAAGTAGAAAAATGAATTTAGACCTAAGTAGCACTAGAGTTCTGCAAAACTATTTGGAACTTTTGTCTAGTAGTTACCATTGTACATAATAGCATAAAATTAAGTAGAAGGCATAATAAGTATGCTAGACATTACCTACAGATTAACCAAAAGTAGGAGAAATGCATGAAATAGGAAAAGAATTCTGATTCATGTCAGACCTTGGGAAAGAATTACACATGCTTAACTATTTGATATACACACCTACAAATGTGCACGTGACTTTTGTATAGTATGTTTCTGTTTATGAAAACCTTGCACACTCATTATGTGATCTTTTATAAGTATATATATGACTTATAGCAACATGGCAGATCATTTTTAGGATTCTCTCCTCTGCACGGTATAGTTAATCAACACCTTATTATTAATTTTCAAAGAATGACATTATGGTTGTCAAAAATACAGCTCTCAAATGTTTTCAGCTGTCTGGCTTCTGGTCATATGGTGGGATTGGATTTCCTGGCCCTCTGTGGTTGGGTGGAATCCTGTGACTAGTTCTGCCCACGGAGTCATGAAAGAAAATGACACGTTACTCATATGTCAGCAACTAATCTGTGGTGCAAGACCATCCCCCCTTTAGTATGGCAAGTTACAATATGAGAAATAGTGGCCCCTCAATCTTCCTAAATCTCTGAAGGAAAATGAAGAGTATTTTTGAATTCTAAAAGATTAGGAAAAATGTCCTGCCAGGATACAATGGAAATGGATACTTGTGCAACTGAAATTAGCAATTGTTGTTTTCAGCCATTGAAGCTTTGGGGAAACTTGTTACTGCAGCAGATCCTAGCCTCTCCTGACTCAGACTGGTATGGTGTAATAACTGAACAAAGTATCTGCTTTATTAAAGTCAAATGAAAATACAACCAAAGGCAATAAACACTGCAGAACATTGCTGAATCTTTGACAATATAAAAAATCTCTTGGACCTTCCCAGTCCCCAGGGACAGTCATTTTAAGTTTCAATTACACTGTATACTGTAGTAGAAATCTTCTCTGCAAATAGTACAGATTTGTGTTCATATGAATGAGGGAATTCACTGGGCTAAATCCTTTGGAATAAAACTAGTTGGGGGAATAAATATCATTTATTTATTGGTCACTTGTATCATATAATTTAGAGCATATAGAATCTGCAAAGCATGGTAATTATGTCAGATTTCTAACTACACGGAAGTCTGATTTATAACGACATGGGGTTTTGGTGTAGTTTCATCTATTCTTTTGGTCCTTTATAGCACCTTATAATATGGGACACTACCACGTGTGGTTTATAGACAGGTTAAACTTCCTAGTCTTTCTGCTAAAATCCTTATTATAATTTTCACTGTGATATATATAATCAACAAACAACATGGTAATACCTTCCATTTTGTATTTGTACGCCATTTTTTGGCTCCATAAAATAACAGCCTAAAATGGAATATTAACCAGAATACTTATTAAATAACAATAACTTCCACAGTACGTCACATGAACTATACATATCTCCCAAAAGAGTCTATACAGGACATCATGGGTCTTTTTTTTTTTTTAAACCAGGAAAATAGCAGCAAATTATAAATAACCAAAATGGACAGTCTACAACAGATATGCAGCTCAGAGAGGCCACTGGAACTCAAAAATGTTCATGCTGAGGGCAAAGGGGCAGTGAAATTGACAATTTCTGTGAGATCAGAAAGAGCAAAAGAAGTTTGTTTCTCATGACTTCTGGGACAAAGCTAATACATAAGGAGCCATAACACAAAAAACCTCCCAGGTACTGTAGACCATTCCTAATGTAGCAAAGCTTCTTTCCAGTGAGGGAAAAGGGGGAAAGATCCTTCCATCACGCCCAGTATAGGACAAGCACTTGGTAACTCATATTTACTCTCCCCTTTTCAATCCCCAGCCATCCTTTCTTCTCTCTGCAGGTTCCCAGGCTCCGGAAGGTCACTACAGTGATGTCAGGATCACACAAATTGACTTGACTGTGACTTGCCAACACTCCACTGGGAGACCCTTGGACTCACTAGGGAACCACCTCCTTTCCTCAATTCTGACACCCCTTCAATTGAAAGATGCACATATTTTTAAAAACTGCTTGTCAAGAAAAAGAAACACACGTTAAATAAAAACATCAAGTTTTAGATACATCTTTACATTTAAATGAGGCAAGGAGTTGAGGGGGAAGGCTTGGAGCTTTACCGTGAAACCTAGAAACTATGGAAATCCTCAACTGTCATTTTGTCCAAGCAGTCCACTCAGCCTTCTCCAAGAAATGACCTGCTCCTTCACTGAATTCTAGGCACTCTTCACTGAATGCACCTCTTCAGCCTTCACTGCTATCTTCACCTCAGAATTTGTATGTAACGTCATAGATGCTACTTCCATTCCCTCCTGCCTCAGAGGAATAACACCCCCCTTCTCTCGATGGCTCTTCTACACCCTGTGTTTTCCTGAGTTGATGCTTCAGCCCTTGGTTCTTCAATCTAGCATGCCCACGCCTCCTTGTCCTGGGCCACATCCTGCCTGGTTAGCCTTTCATTTAAAAAGAACCTCTCTCAGGCTGCTTCCTTCTCAGGCTACCATTATATCACTCTGTTTCCCATCATTCCCTAGTGCTCTTGAAAGAGTCCTCTATGCTTGCCACCTCCACTTCCTCACCACCCACTCACTGGTTAATCCCTTCCAACGTGGCCCCCTCCTGGACTCCTCTCTCATAGGTCACCCGCCAGAGCCCAACTGCCAAACCCAACAGCCTCTGCTCAGCCTCTCACTGACACCGGCTCTAGCAGCGTCTGACACTGGTGACCACACGTCTGTGGCATTATTTATTTATACCCTGCCAGATTCCAAAAAGGAGAAAAGATGGCTCACAGCAACACATAAAATGGGATGGGAGAGCATCGGTTCAAATTAGGGGACACCCGAGAGGGAAGGGGTCCAAAAAGAAACAAAGCCAAAGCCAAAACACGCAAACCATCAGGCAGTCATTCTCAACCAGGGGCCATTCTGGCCCCCAAGGGGACATTTAGCAGTGCCTGGAGACAGTTTTGGTTTTCACTAGGATCTGGGAGGTAGCGGTCAGGGAGGCTGCTGGACATCCCGTAACGCACGGGACAGCCCTCACAACAAAGAATTATTCAGCCCCAAGTGCTAGTAGTTTCGAGCCTGAGAAATCCTGCCACACGGTCCATAATTACAATAGCAGTAATAGTAACAACGGTGAATATTAACAGAGCACTTATTATGTGCAGGCCTTATACCAAATACCTTCATGTAGTATCTCATCTAATCCTCACAACAATTCCACCTGATGGGAGCCACTGGAAGCAAAGAGGTTTAATCTAGCACGGCATGCCAAGTTCCTCTCTTAGAGTTTAGATAAATGGAAAAACTGTGGGTTCTAGAAGAGTTATAGGGGTTTATTTTACTCAGAGAGGAAAACAAAACAAAACAGAATTCAGCTCCGATGGTGAGCTATTCCACCAGTAACCCAAAGGCTCTGTATCAAGTGACTATTGTAAAAGCAGCATCCTCCCTCCCTTTTCTGAAATAACAGTCCTGAACATCTGGTGGGCAGGATGCATCTGGCTTACTTCCAGGGGAAAGTTAAGGATGGAAATGGCCAACGCTGATATATTTCACGGGGCTTTGAGAGAAGGAGTTCAAACTATTCAAAGGAGAAAAGAGTAACGATGAGGAAGAGGATGATGGGATGGGGATGGAGAGGGGGGCTTTGGACAATATCTTGGTGTAGAAAGCAAGCCCACAGCAGGCACGATTGCCCAGTGAGAGCTGTTTCCCTGTCAGAAGGCAGGTAGTCTCTGGCAAAACAGACCAAAGGATTCTCACACTCACCTGAGAGCAGCCTGGAGCACTGCAGACAAATGGCCTCTCCTGCTCCAAATTCATCTTGGATTCCTCATAAATCTGAAGGGTCACGGGGAGAGGGAGGAAGGAAAACAGAGAGCCATGAATATCTCCTGCTTCTACCTGAGGAACATGAGAAAGGCAATTGCTCGGAGCCTCTTTCTATGCCAATCCCCAAATTAGACAAGAGAAACGTTAACGTGAGCACGGGTCCCAGCCGAAGTTCATTAGGCTTCCTGCAGTCTGCATTCCTATGTTCGTTGGAGTGCCTATTTATTGTACTTTGAAGAAAAATGCCAGGGGGCTGTGGCAGCAGAAATTCTGCCTCTGGAAAGCCACCTGGACTGTGTTACTACCTGGTAAGACTGCACCTGCACAAGAAGATTCCAAAGTAAAGTTCACACCTGCCCTTTGGAGTTGGCGGGAGAGGAGGCAGTAGATGGGAGTGTCAACAGCGTGGTGACCAACCCTGAGCAGCAAATAATTCACCCATGATCACCCACCAAGATGGCCACAGGATGCAAAATAGCTCTGCCGCCAGCTTAGCCAATGGCCCCGGTGGTGAGCCATGGTCTAAATTCCCTTTCATCTCAGGCATTCATGGATGTCTCAACAGAAAGTAACTGAGTTATGCAGGGAGAAACAGAAACCAGAAAAGACAGAAAACATTACCTGGGATATTTTGTTAATTTGGTTGTACAGGCTGATTGGAAATCAATATTACATTAAGGCCAGTGCCCATCTGATCTATAAAAGTTGTCTGGAGTAAGGTGGCTTTGTGGAGAGAAATCTTATTTTATGGTCTCAAGCATATGTTAAACTAGAGTGTGGTCTTTTCTTATGTGGGGGTTAGGTTCTAAGGTAAGCTTATGAGGCAAAAATTAAGTGTACTCAGAATTACCTTTACAAATCCTCCCCCAAACCGATAAAAGTACCTACACATGGTTTTGTGGTTACCAATCCATACTATACAGTAACATAAAAAATTTTTTTTAAATTTATTTCTAGGAGAGAGAGAGAGACAGCGTGAGCAGGTGAGGGTCAGAGAGAGAGGGAGTCACAGACTGAAACAGGCTCCAGGCTCTGAGCTGGCAGTCAGCACAGAGCCCGACGCGGGGCTCGAACCCACGAACCGCGAGATCATGACCTAAGCAAAATTCGGACGCTTAACTGACTAAGCCACTCAGGCGCCCCACATAAAAATTTTTTAAACATCATGAAATACTATGCAAATTTAAGTTTCATTATTTTTTTAAATTTTTGTAATGTATTTATTTTTGAGAGAGAGACAGAGCATGAGTGGGGGAGGGGCAGAGAGAGAGGAAGACACAGACTCTGAAGCAGCCTCCAGGCTCTGAGCTGTCAGCACAGAGCCAGATGCAGGGCTTGAACTCACAAACCATGAGATCATGACCGGAGCTGAAGTCAGAGGCTTAACCGACTGAGCCACTCAAGCGCCCCTTAAGTTTCACAATTTAAACCAGGCAACCTCTCTTGCTAATTTTAGAGTTGAGTTTAATTCAGCTACATGTGCTGCTGGTGAGACATGCCTCTATTGGGGACTAAAACCCATTGCTTCATCTCTGAAGCACAGGAAGGAATCCTTCCAGTGATACCTGAGGTGATACCAAAGGAGTCCCAAGTCACCTTCACTCTTGAAAGAGGGAACTCTGTTTCTACTCAAGAAATAGGTACCCTTTGTCCAAAGCAGCTTTATTATCTTGCAAAAAAAAAAAAGCCAATGCTAAGCTGTCACTATACCCTTGCCCAAACACTAACAGACTTTATATTCTTTGGGAAACAGGTGCACACTTTCACTTTTCCGAAATACAAAGCAAAGAGACTTGCCTTATGTAACACTCCTCGTCAGATATTAAAGAGCAAAACAAATTTACCAAGTTGCAAATTCTTCTTCCTCTTATACAATTTTCACTCAGTAATGCCCTTTCCACTCTGTGTCTGGAATGACTACCACTGGTCACTTACCAACACAGTACCTTGGCCTAATTTTATAGCTTTCCTGGATCAGATGTATTCTTTAAATCATTTTACTCTATTATATGTAAAAGAAGAAGAAGGAGAAGGAGAAGGAGAAGAAAAACAAAAAATATCTTTTGAAGCTTTCCACTTGTTCCTGTCTGAGGAAAGTCATGAGCAATTAAAATAACTTCTCAAATCACGTATCACAGAGGATCCCTTCTCTCCCCTGCGAATGCTGACTTACTTCTAAGCCTCAAAATAAAGGGTGAGAAGGTGGTTTTGATCCAAGATAGAAAGAACAACAGAGTAATTGAGTTATCCATTAATTGAATATGCTTTGTTTTTCTAGTAAATTTTTAAATGCCTTCCTGGAACTTTTCTGTCTCTGGGACCGTAATCTGCCCAACTACTGTTGGGTCATTTAAGTGTGTCAGGCTTCAATTTCCCCTCCTTTACAATAAGGCTATGAATATAATCTTCAGCTCCTTCATTCCTGTATCACACTGATCAGTGAGGAGGCCTGTACAACATGCTCAAACTATGGAGAAAGGTCTCTATATTTAAGTGTGTGTGTTTGGAGGTGGCTGGGTGCCAGAGAGGTTCCGTGGACAAGTGTTACTGAATCCTCACTGTAGCGTTAACTATTCTCTATTTATAAAAGAGAAATTGCTATAAGGTGAGCCTTCCTTGGACGCCACAGAAGAGCTTAGTAGCTAAGGTAACAAGAATGCCCATATTAGTAACATTACTAACCAGTATTAAGATTATCAGACAGTAAAAAGGGAAAGCTCCATATAAATGCATTTATGGTGGCCATCTAAAAGTAGTAATTAATGACAATAATTAGATCAGTGTCCAACTAATAGAAGTGGTCGAGACTGTAAGTGTCACTACTGAAGGTGAAAAGAGATTCATTAAATTACATTACCTGCCAGGTAAGTATGAGAAGACAGTATTTTTCTACCATAATCGTAACTCTACCCCACACCCTCGTTCACCAAAATGCCGACCTTCCCCATAAATTCAAGTCTATAATGGTAAGAGTTTGGCAATTCTGCCTGGTATCAACACTAGCTATTTTATCTTACTTGTTGCTTACAATGTGCTATAACCAACCTGTAGTGCGCATATGAGCTGCAGCAAATGCCACGGAATTATGCTATGGCATTGATGCCTGAAAAGACAACAGGCTCCAGCCATACAGATTTACTCTGTCTTATTGAGCCATGATGGTATGGATGTTGCAGTTAGAGGAATATGATTAATCAGGGAAATACAGTTTTCCTTCAAAGAGTTCAGATTCCATTCATCAGTATATTCAACTGAGTTACTACTGTCACTTTATTATTCTATTTTTTAAACATGAATGAATCTGCCCTAATTTATTATATGCTATGGATCCCACAGCCCAAATGTTGTGGCAACACAGTGTTGGAATAAAATTCCTAAGGTAAAATGGCAGTTGCTAAAATAAAATAGGCTTAAGTGATTAATAAAGTCGACAGTGAGTGGGTGTGTGTATGTAAGTGTGTGAACCTCAACTGCTTTATTTTGATGCACTGTGGTTCCCACATTCAACCCTCTGCAAACAGCACGCCCTTGCTCACTGCTTGCTGTGTGGGTGTTTGTGATAGTTTTACTAAATGGCAGCACTCTACCACATGGGCTTCGTTACTTTTATCAACTAGTACGATCTGGTCTGATGTATTAGTGAAGAGCCGTGCTCTATTTTTATGGTCTATTATTATGGTTCTTTTCTAGCAGAATAGTGTAATGACTATGCTTTCAAACAGACTCCTATGAAAGCCCTGCAAATACTGTTTTATCACCCATCATGCGGGGCAAATCACTCAGACATGATTTTAGCCAGGTTGATCGGCATTAGGTACTCCCGCAGTCACCCCTCATCCTCGTATTTCCCATTCTGTTGTTTTACCAGCTGGGACATTTTAATGAGCCCAGTTTTGTTTGGCAGTTGCCGTACCCCAGGCTCCGCTGCACAGAGCTGACATGGTAGGCGTTCAATAAATATTTGTGGAATGGATAATGAATCCTGAATCATCATAATAAACCACCCCCAAACAGCCTGCCTTTTCTCCACTCCTAAGGCAGTGGTTCTCAAACTTTTTGGCCCAGAACCAAAGTTTCAGCAAGGCAAGAGGCGGTGCAGCTCACTTATTCCACTCATTCTCGGTTACGGCCGGAGAGGACATGTTACCAGACTTCGAGAAAGAAGATGTCAGAGTTGCTTTTGGTGAAAACACTGAGATGAGGCTAGTTTTCATTAAATTTCACATGTACGCATATTAATTCATTAAAAATTTGGTCTGTTAATATTGCCATAGACACTGGAGGCACTGAAGACCGGTCTATTAGCCATATGCTTGCTACTTATGATCCCGACAGAGCACCCATTGGGAAACACTGAGTGACTCCATAAACTTGGTGAGATACAGTCATAATTGTGGCAGACACTGTCTAATCATTTAGGACTTTCCAAATCGTTCTGTTTTTTGTTCCTCTTCTCCAAAGTTCAGACTCGGTGCTCACTTAGAACAAATGCCTTCTGAGTCTAATTTCCCTTCGAATTTTTGGAAAACAACACAAAGTCCTAATAACAAACCCTAATAGTACATAAAGTGAGTAGAGGTTTTTCCCAGTTGACAAGGAGATGACAGGCTTGATTTACAATGCAAACCCTCAACTGCCACTGGATTCCACGGCCTTGAAATGAGCAAGAATCTCTTTCATTGTTCAGTGTTTGACCCCACAAATTCCTCCTGGTCTAAAATGGGAAATCTTCCACAATGGCTGATGCAATCCATTGAAATACTTTGCCAGGCATTTAGAGATATACTTGGAATTACCATTTCATGAAAGGCAAATACTACAAAAAACAAATATTACCAAAAACTTGGATAGTCTACACAAAATTCTATAAATATGTATTTTAAACAAGGGCAACAACGGAGCTCAAAGAGAAAAACCCTACATCAACGAGGTTTGCTATAATCAGCCAAGAGTGTTGCTTCCCTGTCTGAATCACTGGAAACTGTTACTGATCCTTAGTTAACACCAAACTCCAATCTCAGATGTCCAGTCGTAGAACGGCACAAATTTCTTCCAATAACAGCAGACACATTCATATGGTGATACAGGGTTTGAAATATCAAGACACTGACAATAGGGTTTTCACCTGAAAATCTGTATGCACTTTCACCAACGCTGAAAGTTACGGGAGCTTCAAAACTGCAAACTGAAGTTGTACACATAAATGAGCACTAATGGTAATATTGATATCCCCATCAGCTCCGACATTGTTAATCTGACCATGAATGGATTATAGATCTGAAGGGGGGAGGCTGGAATTTTAATAATGAAGTTAATACTACCTGTCAGCATTTATTGGCCTACTGTAAGTGTGGAAAGAGCCTTCTTGACAGGAATCATGTGAAAGGCGCCTTGCTACCTTGCTGAGCTTACGAGATTGCCGAAAGGGTTCTAGAGGGGGAAATAGGTCCTTCCTGCAGTGCTGAGGACAGCAAACAGGCAGGAGCATCTTGAGTTTGTCATGCTGTGGGAGAGTTCAGATCAGTCTTTGTTTCTGGGAACAAAAGTTGCTCATTAACTAAATTAGTTAAGTGCCTAGCCAATATGTACTTCATGTTTCTGGAAAAAACAAAGCAAATATTTCTCTCAACATATTGCTCAGAAAGGCAAAGAGCCCCACATAATAATAATGCAACACGAATTCAAGGATGGTTTTCCCAACACATGGCTAGCTCCTGGAAGAGAATTTTATATTCAGTTTGGGGCGAATATTTTCTTGCTTTGTGAAGGATATTGTACCTTTCACTATCTCATTTGCTTATCTATAAAACCCGACCATTTAGGAAAACACTGTAAAATCAGACCATTCAAAAAGATACCATGTGAGAAAACAATTCATGGAAGCTAATTGCAAAATAACAGAAAAGTAAATCCTTTTATTTCAAATATACCTCTAGTTTTCTAACCTTACTATCATAACATCGAATAGAAAAAAAAAAAAACACCCCTGAATTTAAGTCCAAGAAAATCAATTATCTTGTGAGTGTGTCCTTGTATCCCGTTCTGCATCTCTGTGTATGTCTCTCTTTTTTTCCTGTGTGTATCTTCGCTCTCTAAAACCCTTTCTCTTTGGCACCTATTTCTCTGTGTCTCTGTCTTGTGATGTATGTCTTTCTCCATCTCTCTTCTGTGTCTGTCTGTCTGTCTGTCTCTCTCTCTCTCACACACACACACATACACACACACACACAAACATGCGCACGCACACACACATTTTATCAGATGTGTTCTTCCTAGCCTTACTGGGAAAAAGATCTAGTAGGCTTGTTTCCTGTTTCAGTGTTATTCTTGAAGTGGGCTGCAGCTAGAATCTGAATTTCATTGGGCTATTATTATTTGCAGCTGTGTGACCTTTTTAACCCCCCCCCCCACCCACTTTTAAAGTGACATTTCAGCCCTCAAGCTTGACACGCCTTGAATGCTGCAAAGTTTTCGAACCAGAGGTTTACTCAGGGAACAAGACGAGCAGTGGGACCGTACCTCCTCCGTGAAAATTTCAATAGAACATGGCGAGAATGGGGCGTGCTGCCAGGCAGTGAGGGGCCAGAACTCTTCCCTAGAAGTCCCGAACTTTACACGGACCACTACAGTTACTTATTACTCTTCCGTTCAAACCAGACTATCATCATCCTTAAAAGGTGTCTGTCATCCACCGGTATCCCCAAGGTTCAGAATCTGACAACCTGAATCAGAGACTTCCCGAGGATCGTTTCACACACTGCGTCAGGCTGTGCTAAGGGACTGTCCTAAGTCTCCTTCGAGCCAGGTCCCTTGTACCCAGGAGGTAGGATTTCCAAACAGCTTTTGTCTCTGGAAACTCACCCAGGCTCTACTCCCCAGCAGAGGCCCGGACAGGACAGTGCTGGGGACACAGGTCCACTCCTGTATGCCTGCAGAGCTGTGTGGTTTTATTTATGTGGCGTTTATACTGTGTATGAAAAAACATTCCAGTGGGATTGGGTTTTCATATGTTAGATTCCTCTTCCTTTTTTCCTTTTTTTTTTTTTTTAAGTTTTCCATATGTTTCTTTGGATACGAGGCCTCTTTTCAAAGTTGCTGGCTAATTTCTACTTGTGTTTTGCACAGTCCTGGCCTATGGCTTTCCTATCTACGGGTTCAATAGTTCAGAACGTCTTTGCTAAAAGCGTCAGTGTTGGGCCTTCGAAGTGCAGTGCTGAGCAAATCACCACGCTGTGTGCGTCTGTGCCTGAGAGTGTGTATTCAGGTCTTATTCCTCTTCGTGCTCCCATGGAGCACGGTATTCTTTTTCTTTTTTTGCAGGGCACACTCCATCTCTAAGAAAAAGTTTCTCTGGCATGCACGTGGTTAACAAAACACTAGGATAGAAATTCTCAGGAAGTATTAAAGGGAACCAAATCAGTTGACTTATTTCCAACTGAGGACAACCTCCGAAGACACGTGGAAGGCAGAGAGCTCTGCTTTTTTACCTGCTTCCAGTAAGAATACATTGAAGAGAAGGGCAATTAAAGGAAAAAGAAAAGAAAAGAGTTAAGTTGGAATAAGAGGAGATCAGGGGTTCTGTTGACTTTGTCATCTTTACCTTTCCAGAAAGTCTTCCACTGCACTTTAAAACAATTGCCCCCTAAAATCCTGAAAGGAAAAACTCTAACAGCAAACAGACTGAATACAAAACTGGGTATATATTTTTCTACGAGTCAAAAGCAGCCTGTTTAGAAAATCGGGAAAAAGTCGGCAATATAGCTCTTTCTTCTCCCCTTTTGCTCTACTATAGTAAGAATCTGCCTTTTTAGAATTACAACACATCCCGAATAATTCTGCTCTGCCTCTCAATAATTTTTGAAATGTTTGGGTACACTGGCTTTTAAATCTGTGTTTATAAACAACGAATATTTTTAAATAGACTGGAAAATCACAACGCTTTAGTTGGTTTTTCACACGTTCGAATTATTTTTATCGGGGAGAACCGTTTTATTTGTATCCCCGTTCTGTATAAATATCCTTGTGTCCCCAAGCAACACAGTTTGTTTAGTCCACCTATGGGCTGCAGTAATACTTAAGATGTGAGTTTTCTTCATGTGTATGAATCTGAACTACACAACTTAAGAGTATATATAAACATCGTGCCGATCAAGCCACACTACTTTCTGCAGGGCTTGGTAAGAGGCTATTTCATCTTAAGATTACTATGACTCACTTACTATTCGAAGACATTTGCAAATGATCACATGGAACTAGGTGCTTTTCCCCATGACTCCAACAGAAGGCTGGGCATCCCCCAGGTCGATGTAAAGTAGCCGGTAGTCGTGTTCAGAGCCCGCTACACCTCGCGCTGTCAGTCGGATACAAGGTAAAAATACACTCAAGGACTTGATTCAGATTCCTAACACACTGTGCTTCACCTGTCAAGCTCGTGAACATCGGACAGTCCTAGCAGGTCACTTAAAGGCCATGTGAAGGCAAAACCCTTACGTCATCGGAAGATTCTGCTGTCATTCTAGTAGGGTTTGCTTTCTGAATACTAGCAAAAGGCACGTTTTCATCTGCCTTCCTGGAGAAGGCATAATTTCTTTGCCTATTCCGGGAAGGGGATGTGGCAATGCGTGAGGCCGGTTGTCAGGTGCCGGTGCTCCTGGGGGTCCCCGTTGGCATTTGACCGGTGGAGGGCAGGGCTGTGAAACATTCTGCAACATGCAGACAGGCAGCACAGGGCAGGAGCGAAGTCTCCCGACCCAATGGCCAAAAGGACAGCTTTTGCAAGGGGGTAAAGAGTGTGAGCACCACTGCCCCCCTGGCCCGCGACTCCTGCTTCCCAGATCGAAAGCAGGTAAGAGAACAGTAAGGGCAAGACCATAAAACAAAGCCAGCACACAGAAGAGGGAATGAAAATATGGGACTGAATGCACCTCCACCTCTCTATACTTCTCAAAGAGCTCTGAAAAACTCGAACCCAGTTAAGCTTAGGATGAGGCTACATTCAATGCCAATGAAAACTTTATGAATATTCAAGAAAGTGTGTGAAATTATCACTCCCTCTCCTAGTGGGGCAGGGGTGGGGACGGTTGCTGAAATTTTAACTAAGCATAAGCATACCTTTTCAGGTGCCATCCACAGAGGAGACCGATGAGTAAGCTAGTATAGGCAACCTAGATTTTTTTTTTTAAATAAATTACCTGGTTTGGCTACCTACAGTCCCCACTCTCCAGTTAACTTACCACACTGTTTTAAGCAGTGTTGACTCAGCAGAAGCAAAATAAAGCACTGGCCC
>NW_027532002.1:7898157-7958630 GCF_008692635.1 Crocuta crocuta
CCTCTTGCCCAGATACCTTTTCCCTCCTGATAATTGCCTGTTGGTTTTATATGAATGCTGAGGACAGTCCCGTCAGAAAGAGCGTGTTTTTCTTTTCTTTTCTTTTCTTTTTTTTAAGTTTTTTTTTTAATGTTTTATTTATTTCTAGGAGAGAGAGAGACAGCATGAGCAGGGGAGGGTCAGAGAGAGAGGGAGTCACAGACCGAAACAGGCTCCAGGCTCTGAGCTGACAGTCAGCAACAGAGCCCAACGCGGGGCCCGAACCCACGAACCGCGAGATCATGACCTAAGCGAAAGTCGGACGCTTAACCGACTAAGCCACCCAGGCACCCCTCTTTTTAAAATCTAAGTAGAGAACACCACAAGCTTCTAAATTCATGTTTTCATGTTGCCGGTACCATCAGCTCACAGAACACTTATCAGGAAATACTGGCCTCTTAAAAAATCTTCTCAATAAGAAAATGTTATTAACAGACCAAACACCACACACACACACACACACACACACACACACACACACACACACTCTCTCTCTCTCTCTCTCTCTCTCTCTCTCTTATTTTTTTCTCTTGGCCTGTTTTCTTACTGAGAAGTTGGGGTGTGTGTGCTTATATGTACATATTCATACACACATTACAGAGATGATTTCATCCCCATAAACTAGCTCAAACACTCAAAACTGATGCCTAGTTCCTAATGTAACCCAGAGGAGAATACTGAGCTCGCAAGGGGGCAGAGTAAGAAAACCCAAGTCCGCCTCTCAGCACAAGGTCACCACAGTTAAGGGCCATTAAACTTGTATTTTAAAAGTACAGAAATAAGCTGTATTTCTGAGGATCACTAAATTGTTTCCATGGGCTAGAAAAGTCCTTAATGCCTTTCTCAACTTCCTATTAAACAAAAGAGTCACTCACTAAAGCCCACAAATCCACTAAAACACCCTGGAAAAAGGACACGGAAAGAAAAGGCCTTTCCCTTGAACCACCACCCACGAGAGGTTATGCTGTACCAGACTCTCAATTCATCAAAAAGGTCCGAGCCATTCACAAACAAACGCAGGGGCCAGCTCCTTCTGTCCCCCAGGCTAGGCCCGCAGACAACAGTGCCATTTTTCAGTCAACACTCCAAATCAGCACAGAAGGGGAAAGACGATTCCTTAAAGCCCCTGCTCTCCAAAATCTCGAGGACCCCTCCCTAAGCATGAATGTGGTTTCTTTTGCTCAGGGGGTAGAGGTTGGGGCCTAGGAAATACCCTGAACCTGACTCTTCCAAGAGAAAAAGGGGGAAAGGGCACCGGCGGTACCCAGAGGGGATCTGGAGGCACGCCTATCAGACCTTTCCCTTGAAAGGCTGGGTAAAGGGGAAGGGGAGGGGCGAGTCCCCAAATCCACATGGGTAAACTGCAGGGACTCCAGGAGGGAATTCAGGGATCTTCACAGAGCATTGCTCACAGGCTGCTTCGGGGTAAGTGGTCTGTGGACAGTGATTGATTACCTGTCTCTGAGAATTTGTTTAAAAGTGATTCAAGCTTGGCGTGCATTGGGGGTAGGATCAGAATGCCAGGGACGCTGGTCTCATTCATTTGTTCTTTCCTCACACAGTCGCTGGGCACCTACCATTCCTTAAGCCCCAAGCTGGGAACAAGATAATCTCTCCCTGCTGAGCCCTGGCCGTCCAGTCGGGAGGTGAGGCCCGCACAGATGTCTGTAGTGGAAGGTAGAATTTTAAAGGCCAGAAAGTAGTTTTAAAGGCCAGAAAGCAAAGTGCTGTGAGAGTTCGGAGGCTGTGAGAAAGAAGGCTCTTTCATTTACTACACGGAACACCATATACTCTCCTTTTGCAGCCAAATATTTCTCATGATAGAATGCCAATGAAAAGTGCATGTGCATTCACACACACACACACACACACACACACCTTGCAGCAATCTCTTAACTGTACTAGGAGTAAGGTTTTTTAAACTTAGGCTTTCATTTGCTTTTAATCTTGATAAATAAGATTGTATTATTTGTGGTAAACCTAAGAATGTGGTCAGGGGACCAGATTTCACATTAGAAAGTTGCCAATTATGAGGCACCTGGGTGGCTCAGTCGGTTAAGCATCTGACTTCGGCTCAGATCACGATCTCACAGCTCGTGAGTTCGAACCCCGCGTCAGGCTCTGTGCTGACAGCTCTGAGCCTGGAGCCTGCTTTGGATTCTGTGTCTCCCTCTCTCTCCCCCTTGCCCACTCGCTCTCTCTCTCTCTCTCTCTCTCTCTCTCTCACTCTCTCTCTCTCAAAAATAAATAAACATTAAAAATTTTTTTAAGTTGCTAATTAAATCTCAGTCCTCTTGCTCACTAGCTGTGTGACCTTGAACAGGTATTTAACGGTACAAGACCAGTGCTCTAACCCCTAAGCTATGGAGCCAATAAAGTTATTTAACATTATTCTAAATATCTAATATCTGAACATTATTTTCTCACTATAAAAAGAGACTATAGACAATATCGGCATTATGTGCCTCACAGGGACATTGGAAGGATCAAATGGATTTGGGAAAGCACTTAATAAATCGCTGTGCCATGTCGGTCACTGTTTTTATTACACAGTCACCTTACAGTAAGCACATGGAGCTGCACACCTACTGGATAGTGCAAAGAGTTACACATACTTGACAGCATGTGTCAAGATACCGAAGATTCTGAAGGGTGTTGAAGGTGATGATCTTTAAAGAGAGCCTGACCTTCTACGATTCTCTGATAATCTAGCAATTGTCAAGCAAAACTTTATCTCCTAGGCTTTTGCTGGAAAGCTCCCAGGTAGGAAGGATTATTTTCTCTGTCTTCTAATTGAAACACAATGTTGAGAAATGCTTCGCAGGCTGGTCTGTGTTCAAACCCTAGCACTGTGACGGACCGGCTGACCTATAAGCTTGGGCAATGGGTCACTTGACCCCGGGATAAATTTGGCTATTGCTGGCTGAGCAAACCAGCAGACACCTTGCGCTGGCCTTGGAAGAGCCAGATCGGCACTGCGTGTGAATTTGTTTACCTTCCTGGAGCATTGCTCCCGACCACGGAAATGCAGATAAGGGCCTTGGCTGGGCAAGTCCACCCCCTGATCTGTGCCTGGTCATGCTGTCCTGGTAGGCTAGCCTCCATTCACAGCAAAGGCAGGAAAGAGTAGAGTTTGGGAGGCACCCGAGGTAAGCCAGGACACTCAGCACCTTCTTATCAGTAGGTGCTTACAGGCTTACCTAGACTCATTAGAAATAAGACCAGTAGACATTATGACATTTTCATCCATCCACTCACTCTCCACTTGGGCTATTAAAAAAAGTAACTGAACCATCCTTTTGCTATTAAATTTTCTTAATTATAGATATTTTCTAGCAATTGCTTATTCTTAGTCCTGTTCTTCCTTATTTTTTTTCTTTCTTCTCCTTTTCATTCCCCAAAGACTCCATGTAGTAATTAAAAGAAATACTTCGAAAAAGGCATGAAGAATTAGTTAGCTGTGGAAAAACGGGACGACAGGGCACAAATATCCGGTCATTTCAACCAGCTGGCAATGTGGAGACATGATACCTCCGTAACAGCAACATTTTCTAACCTCAGGACGCTGGGGGCACCAGGAGGAATAGGCTGAGACCTCTGTCCCTGAAAGTGAGTCACTCCCCAAGACGCAAAGGTCGGTACATGTAGAAGACCTCACAGATTTTCAGTTGCTCAATGCTTGGGAATGGTCAAACTTTGATTTAATGAAAACATCTCTTCCGTGTACCACTACATACTATGGGTCGGGCATTTTTCATCCCCCAAAAGCATTTTCCATCAAGGTTGAAAGAAAGCCTTGATTGGAGACAGCTTTGATTTCTCTTCTCCACTGAGTACTTCTGTAGGGAACATAATAGGGTAAAGCAGTTCGAATATGAGTCAGGATGGCAAAATTCCCAGTTATTTCCCAAACCTTCAGTCCTCCCATCCACCTCTGTGATACCTACATCAAAGGATTTCTGGTATTCTTGAAGTGGGGGCATTATTTAAATAGGGACATCAAGCTTAAGTTTGTAACATGCCTCAGAGAACTTGAACACAAGCTAAAATAATAGTATCATTATTTCTTCATTTGCCCTCTACTGTTTCCAAAGAAACAGAAACAACCACTTACCCAAACACACCACACACACACACACACACACACACACAAAATCCTCCTCTGGACACCCAAGTTAACCAACATCTCCCTCCTTCCCAAACCGCCAATCAGCCAGTCACCAGGCAAACAGCTCAAGCACCAGGCAAGGAAAACATGTTATTTTTCTGGGCAAGCCTTAACTTCACTGCCTACAAAACACAGCCCCACGGGGCACATCCCACACAGCGTGAGATTAAGGTTTCCCTCTCTCATTGGAAACCAATAGTTACCCATCAACGCCTGCGGACACTGAGGCCAGTATTCGCTGGCATGCGCCCTAATGTCCAAGCTCATTTCTTCTTGAGCTTTCCTGCACAAACCAGTACTCACGTCCAAGCCATCCCTGTAATGCCTCTCCTACCAAACATACCCGAAGAAAGCTCAAAAAGGAACAGCAAAAGAGAGGAAGCTCTCCACGGTGCCTCTAACCCCCAGCCACTGAACGGCCAGAGCAAACTTCCAGAACGAGAGAACTCGCTTAATGTCAGAGCGAGGCAGTGAGTCAACCTGGATGTCTAACTGTCCTCTGATTCAGTGAGCTAAGGTAGAGAAAAGAAAGCAAAAAGGAACAGCAAAACCAGACTTCAAATAGTCCCTTAAAAATGAGGCTGTTGGGAGCCAAATTCCACAGTACACATAAGCCACTTAAAAGCACACCCCAAAGCATCGCCAGAAATCTTCAAAGTGCAAGGGAGGCTCTCCTGCACGGGCCAGGGTCATGGACCCAAAGGTGACAATGAGACACTCCCAAGAACATCTGGCCTAATAAACCAGCACTGGGCCCTCCAGACAATGGACAGCGGCCTCTGTCTTTACTCGTCGGCTGACCCCAGATTCTTGTCCCAGATCCGGCTGCTTCATGCAGACCGCAGAGCACAAACCTCGCTCACCCAAGCCCGGCACAGGGTGTGGGTTTTAAGGCAGTTGGAGGAGCTGCTTCTTTCCTTACTTCCCACCCCCCAACACCCCCCCAACCACCATCTTCCTCCAGGAGATTTGTCAGTCTTCCAGCAAATGCCGCTGGAAGACCTCGTTAGGTGTGTGGGTGNTAGTTGGAGGAGCTGTTTCTTTCCTTACTTCCCACCCCCCAACACCCCCCCACCACCATCTTCCTCCAGGAGATTTGTCAGTCTTCCAGCAAATGCCGCTGGAAGACCTCGTTAGGTGTGTGGGTGGAGGAGTGGGAACCGAGCCAGATGAGGTCCCTGTGCTCACAGAGCAAAAGTAAGCAAAACCCACAAGCACACAAATCAAGTAAGTGAACAAGAGAAACAGCTGCACATTTTGGAAAATGCAGTGAAAGAGACAGCAGAGAGGGTGATCTGATAGAGAGAAAGGTGGACAGAGCAGCTTTCCGGGGGCAAGGGAGATCAGGTCCATCTCCCAGACCTCAGAGCTGACGAATGCCAAAGGGCAGCCTGCCGAGAGAAGAGGAGAGATCCAGGTAGAGGGAACCGAACCACAAAAGCAAAGACCTGGGCAAGTCTGAGGGACGGGAAAAAGGCCAGTGACGCTGGAGGGGGGCAGGTGAGAAAGAGAGAGGCCCGGAGCCGCTGAGAAGCAGACGGGCCTCAAATCCTCCAAAGGCAGGATTTATTCTAAGAGTTAAAGAAAACCACTGAAGAATTCCAGGCTATAGAGAAAGGGACCCTGAGCAGGTAGCTTTTCTGCTCCTCAACCCTCACGCAAAACATAAGGATCCTAATGACTTACTTTGGGGCTGTCGCAAGACTTAAAGGCATCCCAGGACAAGGCAGAGGCTGAAACAGACAGTGTAGACACTCAGCTTCTCATAAATTAACAACACAGCCTGTCTCATGTATAAAGAAAGACATAGACTTCCCCCACCCAAAATAAGAATGTGGTCCTAGGAGGGTGAGGTAGAGAGAAACCAAGAAAAAGTAAAGAGCCCCACTTTGGGATTGATCCTTTCAAGTCACCCCTTTAGTTGAAGCTTGAGGTCACACTGCCTGGTTTCAGGCTATGGCTGTGTGACCTTGGGGAAGTAACTTCACTTCTCTGTACATGTTTCCTCACCAATGAACAGAGATAATATTACCTACTTCATTGGCTTGCTTTAAAGATTTATATATATAGATGTAATATAAATATGTAATAAGGTCTTAATTCTCTATGGAATATAGAATAATTTCCGGTACATAGTGAATATACAACACATATTAGCTATAATTAATAATAATTACTTTTTGTCTATCAGAAGAGACTGATTTGTCTTTCAAACAAGGCACCAAGGCCTTTTCAATTCCATGGAACCAAATTTAGGACAATCTCAATATTTTTTTTTTTGCTTTGACTATTAAATACCATACTTTGAATATAGTGGTTAAAAGAACATTTTAATTGGGGTGGAGAACATGCATCAAATGTAATTGTTATCTCTCAGTAGGCTAGATTTGTTTTGGTTGAATTTGGTTTGTACAGAGCTGAGTAATTCTTTTGAATGTCAAGACTCAGGTTATCCATTGAAAAATGGTGAAGAAAACGATGGCAATTGACAGCTTATGTTTTATCTGAAGTTGTGATTTTACACAGAAAAGATATCTTGGAGGATGTATGCTAAATTATGAACAGATTAGCAGTGCCTGCGGCTGCAATGTTGTGACACATTTTTTGTATCTCTCTCTATTTTCTATGGTGAACATCAGTTGTGTATAAAATAAATCAAAAACTCGATGTAAGATCAAAGTAATATGTCTGGAAGCACGTGACAATGGCAAAGATCCTGTAAGAGTCTATGGGCTTGTCTTGCCCTTTGACGCTATCTGTTCCATCTTGGGGAGACTTCTAATTCTCTTTGGATTTTAGTTTCCTCATCTGTGAAATAGACAAAATGGTCCTTTTTTTACGTGGGCTTGTGGTAAAGACTGAATGAGGCATATAGCAAATACCCAGTAAATCACAGCTCACAGCCCTATGTAGTCTTTAAGAGCACCTGAGTTCAAATCTTGATTCTTTCATGAATTAGCTGTGTGGCCTTGGATAAGTGGCTTGACCTTTCTGTGCCTCAGTTTCTTCATATCTTACAACCATGGCATTTACCTCATAAGGGTATAAGAGGATATGAGGATTAAAGCAGTTAGCATATGTAAACAATTTAGAACAGTGCCTGACACATGGTAAGTCCTATGTAACTGCCAGTTCTTATTACCATTCTGAAATCTGAACCTAAAACTTCTGAAAGGCATATGGTTACGCAATCATGTAAATATGGTTTACTTTATGGTGACAAAAATAACAAGCAAGAATAGCATGGCATTTTAGTACGATTCATTGGCAGAGACACTAATTTTTATTCATGTATGAACTGGTTATGTTTATGTGTCCAATAAAATCAAAGTCCTAATTTTTTATTTGTTTCCATATATTTATATACAAGCTATAATTTTGGGACTACTCAGCACACTCTTAATTGCCTGAGCTAATTTCTCCAATGAGCATTTTCTTTGCCATCCTTCTGTCTTTATATCGCTACTCCAGTGTAGCAGAGCACTCAGTAAGTGTGTATGCATATTTGTTAGAGTAGGTAATCACCCGGTGTGGCAGGCATAAAAAGGGGCTCAGGTTGCCCGCTTCCTTAACACAGTTTTTGGTGGAAGCTT
Source organism: Crocuta crocuta (assembly GCF_008692635.1). Lineage (NCBI taxonomy): Eukaryota > Metazoa > Chordata > Mammalia > Carnivora > Hyaenidae > Crocuta > Crocuta crocuta. Next base: position 7,905,958 of record NW_027532002.1, read on the forward strand.
CTTGCCTGGAGCCCTGCTAAATACTGGGGAGACCTAGATGAAAAAAGTAGTCCCCAGGCAACACCATAGTGTCCACAGTTCAGAGGAACACAGCATTGAGTTGGATCCCTCCCCTGTCCTTTTTCTCTTTACCCTTAATAGCTCAATGTCCTTGGGCACACTAGTTAATTTCTCTGAACTTCAGTTCCTTCACCTGCAAAATAGGAATAGGTAACAATAACTACCTTACGGGTTTGTTATAAAGACTGGACGAGAAGCTGCCTATAAATCATTTAGCACATGGTTAAGTTCTCAGCAAAGTTAACTGTTGCTATATGGTTTCAAAGGACATAAGCTGTTAACTACAGGTGTATGCAAGAGCGAGGTCAAGTTTCAAGGAAGACTATGAGAGCCCAGAGCAGGGAGTGATTCAATTTACCCGTAGGAGTCTGCGTTTAGGAAAATGGAATTAAGCTAGTATTCTTAGCATCTTCTGTTCCCCACTCTGGTGTCTGTCCAACCCATCGCCCATGATCTTTGATTGAGCTGATGTGCTCCTGTCTCAGGCTCCTGCCTCCGTGCTTCTAGACCCAGACCCAATCAACGTCTACTCTGATCTTCATTAAACGAGATGGTCGTGGTTATCTTGTTCAACCGTTCATCTGATGCTTGACATTCAACAACACCCCTGAAGAACTCACCACCCAGATGTGGCCGGGGCACCTGCAGTAATGGTGAACTTGCCCTGTGAGAGACGGGGCACCATCTTTAGGATGCCTGGCAGCATTAGCACATAGGCCCTGGCCCGGGTGTTAGGAGCAAAAATGAGCCCAGAAATAGGTGTCCATCCCAGAAATGAGCCCTGCACCTCATGCCCATTGTTTGCTGGCCATAGCAGCTTGGAGGCTCATTTCTATTCTGCAGGTAAGCTCTCCTGATCGGCAACTCTTGACGTGTGTTCAGGGCACCAGACACCGCCTCATACTCTGTTCTCAGGCTCTGGATCTGCAACTACTCCCTGCCACAGCTTCTGGAATTCTGACCCCTGAATGACACTGCCCCTCGCAGGAGCGCCCCTCGCAGGAGCACCCCTCACAGAAGCACCCCTCGCAGGACTTCTAAGGCCACTTGCCCATCTTCATTGGCACCCATTGTTTAAAAACTTTCTCTTCAAGATGTGGTATATAGATACAATGGAGTATTACTCGGCCATCAAAAAGAATGAAATCTTGCCATTTGCAACTATGTGGATGGAACTAGAGGGTATTATGCTAAGCAAAATTAGTAAGAGAAAGGCAAATATCATATTACTTCACTCATATGAAGACTTGAAGATAAAAAACAGATGAACATAAGGGAAGGGAAGCAAAGATAATCTAAAAACAGGGAAGGGGACAAAAACATAAAAGACTCTTAAATACGGAGAACAGAGGGTTGCTGGCGGGGTTATGTGGGGTGGAATGGGCTACATGGGTAAGGAGGCATTAGGGAATCTACTCTTGAAATCATTGTTGCACTACATGCTAACTAACTTGGATGTAAATTTAAAAATTAAATAAAAATTTTAAAAAAAACCTTCCTCTGCACAGGGAACTATACCCATCTCCCTGTAACTTGCAGTCACTGGGTTCAGGTCTGTCCCAGAGGCCATCTTGACAAAGTATGATCTTCCTTCAACCTACAGAATTTCACATATCTGTAGGCAACCCAAAGCTTCTCACCACTCCCTACTCCTCTCAAATGGCCCAAACACCTCCAGGTTTTTTCTGTTGCTTCTCTTGGGAAGTTCTCTTTCTAGGGTGCCAACCTGATATGGGTATCAGGCTGACAATGGCTTTCCCCTGTCACCCACCCTAGGGGACATTTTCATCTGCACAACAGCTCCAACAAAGGAGCCCCAAGAAGAAAGCAATGGGCAAGCTGATGTGAGCGGGGGTGACTTCTGCGCACCTCAGATCACCTGCAAGACCAACTCTTAATCTATCTACAGAAGGAAGGTGAAGAATCGGAAACATCACCTGGACCAGGAGCAGGAACTCACTTTCACAAATCCTCAGTGGGGTCTTATGAACAAGTCCTATCTTCTGAGATAGGTACTGCTGGAGCTGTGCCCAAGAATGCACAGCACACAGTAAATACAACTTCTCTGAACCAAATCTGGGACGTATGATTGTGTCTCTCCTTTCTCAAGGTGCAAAAGGACAGAGAAAAAAATGAAATGGTAGGGGGAAAAAAAGTTGTGTTTGCGTGTAATGCTCCTGCCCTATATACTTCCAAGGATCGGAGTTAGTCCACATAATGCCGCGGCCTGTCCGGATGACCCTCGCTCACTGAGAGGACAACTCTGCCCCTCCAGATCTATTCTCTGCTTCCCTGTGTCCTAGGAGGCTGCCTCCAGATTCCCTTGACTGGAAGGTGGAAGAGGGGAGAAGTCAGGTGTCCATTGCCTGTACTGCCTCTCTGTGAGTGTCTGGGTGGCAGTGGCTATGTGTCTCCACATAGGGTGGGCAGCCCCCCGCCCACAGCGAAGTCCTGTCTGTGGGCTCTTCCCCTCGGCCCCCTGGACCCTCCAGGCTCTCTGTTATGGCTAGACCCTAGTTGGCCCGCCCACAACTCGAAGTAGTTCCTTCATTACATTTTCTTTCCTTATTCCTTAGAGGCTACCATCTGCTCCTACAGGGACCCTGACTAATAAAGTGGTCTCTGTTTGCAAAACCTTTAATCACATCCATATGACTAGATTTTCAAGGCCTTGACCTAGGGCCTCAGAATTCTCTAGGGGAGTCAATGGACCAGATAGAGGCCATTCATAATCTGGACAAAGAAAACTCAGACCATTCAGGGCATATTTGGAAGGAGGTGGAAGGACTTGTTTGCAAATGTTTCCTAATTAAGTGATGTTGGTCTTCCAATATGAAAAGCTGAACCACGAAGAAGCCAGGGAAGGCAACAGAGATTTATTGCTGTTTATTTGGTCCTCATCACAACCCTACTGAAAAGGTACTTTATGACCCCTGGTTTACAGGTGAGAAAACCTGAGGTAAACAACTTTCCCAAGGACCCAGCTAGAAAAAGAGGATCCAGGGACCAAATACATATCTACCAACCCCGATGCCTACCTATAGTCTTCCAGTGCCCTGACCAGGCTTTTCTTTCAAGCTGAAAGAATCAGAGAAAATTCCCTAATAATCCATGATAGATATGACTTGACCTTGAGAAACACAATCATTCTCGATTTTCAGGAGGTACCAAGGTCAAAACTTACGGGGTTTTTTTTTTCCAGTCATATATTCAAGCTAAGACTGATCAGGTAATAAACTAGATGGAATTTATTAGGAAGATCACAAAAGAAACATAAGGACCTATTTGTTTCAATAATGCTTTTTATAAATGAAGGTGCTATTATGCCCTTCAGGTCTGTTTTTATTTCATTTCTTCAACTTGCCCGAGTCTGGTTTCTCAGCTGTCCTTATTCTGATGCTTCTGCCCCAGCGAGGTGCTGCGGGCTCTGTGAAATCATTGCCTTTACAGCTGTGCTGGCTCCATTGCAGGGGAAGAGAAATACAGTCTCTCTGCTTCCTTTTTAAAACCTGACAGTCACACTTTCTCCACTTCAAAGCCACACCATATGACCTCAGCAGGCTGACATAAATGGACACTCATGCAAGATATTATTCATTCAGTGGCTTTTTCCAAATGGGGGAAAAAGGAGCTATTTGTTAACCTTTGTAGAGTTTAACAGTTTACAAAGCCGTTTTCCATACATTAATTTAATTTGGTTCTTAGAATGATTTATGAGATGGATGTGTGCATGCGTGTGTGTGTGTGTGTGTGTGTGTGTGTGTGTGTGTGTGTTTTCTCATTTTTGCAGATGACGAATCTGAGATTTAGGGAGGGAAAGTAATACGTGTGAGGTCACACCACTCGTGAAAAGCAAAGCGAGGACTTGAATCCGGGCCTCCTGCCCCGAACACTAGATATTCTTAGAACAGAACACAGCAACCAATTTGCCAGTGCTTTAGGATGTTTGTACACCTGGGGGAATTAATCTAAACACCAGTGAGTCCTAATAATACACTGATGACACAATACACAAGTATTGTTCTAGAAGACTCTAGGCCCCACGGGGTGTTTCCAGAGATGTGGTACACGTCGTCCTCTTACCCTGGAGGCTGAAGAAACTACATCAAATGCCGTTCCAGCACTTTCTGCTCCGGATCAAGCTGCAAAACCCTCTGTGCAATATCCCCAGTGCAATTAAAGAATTAAAGAATATCTAAATATATGGAAAGATATTCCAATTTTGTAAATTGCAAGGATTAATATTATTAAAAGGTTATACTAGCCAAGTTGATCTTTATTTATTTATTATTTATTTTGTTAATGTTTATTTATTTTTGAGAGAGACAGAAACAGAGCATGAGCAGGGAAGGAGTAGAGAAAGACGGAGACACAAGACATAGAATCCAAGCAGGCTCCTGGCTCCAAGCTGTCAGCACAAAGCCCGATGCAGGGCTCAAACACATGAACCATGAGATCACGGCCTGAGCCAAAGTCGGACGCTGAACCAACTGAGCCACACAGGCACCTCTTGATCTCTAGATTCAATACAATCCCAATCATAATCCCAGATGCCTTTTTTGCATAAACTGACAAGCTGATCCTAAAATTCATACATAAATGCAAGGGGCCCAGAATAGCCAAAACAATCTTAAAAAAATAAATAAATAAAAGAACATAGTTGGAAGACTCACATGTCCTAACTTCAAAATTTACTACAGTGCAGTAGTAATTAAAACATATAGCTAGATACATAGACCAACGTAACAGAGTTAAGAGTCAGAAATAAACCCTTACATTTATGGTCCATTGATTTTCAAGAAAAATGCCAGAACCTTTCAATGAACAAAAAAGCAGTCTTCAACAAATAGTGCTGGGACAACTTAGATATCCACATGCAAATGAATGAAGATAAGCCTCTACTTCACACCATATATAAAAGTTAACTCAAAATGGATCACAGAACTAAATATAAGAGCTAAAACTATAAAACTCTTAGAAGAAAACATAGGTATAAATCTTTGTGACCTTGGACTTGGCAACAGATTTTTAGATAGGACATCAAAAGTAGGAGCAACAAAAAGAAAGAGATAAATTGGACTTGATCAAAATGTAAAACTTTTGCCCTTCAAGAAACACCATCAAGGGGCGCCTGGGTGGCTCATTTGCTTAACCGTCCGACTTTGGCTCAGGTCATGATCTCATAGCTCGTGGATTCGAACCCCGAATCAGGCTCTGTGCTGACAGCTCATGATCTCTCTCAATAATAAATGAAACATAAAAAAAAATTAAAAGAAACACCATCAAGAAAGCGAAAAGATAACCACACCATAGAAGAAGACATTTGCTAATCTATCTTTGACAAAAATCTAGTATCCAAAATATATAAAGAACTCTCACAACTCAACAATAAAAATTAAACAAATAACCCAATTAGCAAGATGACAGATGATATGAATACACAATTCTCTAAAGAAGATATCCAGATGGCCAAAAAGCACATGAAAGATGTTCAACATTATTTGTCACTAGGGATATGCAAATCAAAAGCACAGTGAGATGTCACATCATACCCACAAGAATGGCGAAAATTAAAAAGACACACGACAAGTGTTGATAAGGTGGAGAAATTACAGCCCCTCACACATGGCCGGTAGGAATGTAAAATGAACCAGCCACTCGGGATAACAGATTGGTGGTTCCTCAAAATGTTAAACATGGAGTTACCATATGATCCAGCAATTCCACTCCTGGGTCTACACCTAAGAGAAATGAAAACATACGTCCACACAAAAACTTGTACATGAATATTCATGGCGGCATTAGTCATAATTGTCAAAAAGTCGAAACAATCCAAATGGCCATCAACTGATGAGTAGGTACACCAAATGTGGTATATCCTTACATTGAAACATTATTTGGACATGAAAAAGAATAAAGTACTGATACACGCTACAATGTGAATGAACCTTAAAAACATTACACTAAGTAAAAGAACCTAGACACCAAAGGCCGAGTATTGTATGATTCTATTTCCATGAAATATCCAGAATAAGCAAATCCGTTGGGACAGAACACAGAGAATCATGGTTGCCAGAGGCTGGGGAGAAGGAAGAATGCAGTGACAGCTAATGGATACGGGGTTTCTTCTGTGAGTGATGAATATGTTCTAAAGTTAGATAGTGTTAACAGCACCTGGGTGGCTCAGCCAGTGAAGCATCTGACTCTTGATTTCAGCTCAGGTCATGATCTCACAGTTTGTGGGTTCAAGCCCTGCACTGGGCTCTGTGCTGACAGCGTGGAGCCTGCTTGTGATTCTGTCTCCCTCGCTCTCTGCCCCTCCCCTGATCACTATCTCTCTCTCAAGATAAATAAACATTTAAAATAAATAAAGTTAGTAGTAATGGTTATACAATTCTGAGAATACACTAAAAAAATTCTTAATTATACACTTGAAAAAGAATTTTATAGTATGTGAATTATATCACAATAAAGTTCTTTTATATATAAAGTCTACTAGTGGGTTCATTACATTTTAGGCCAGTTTCAGCTCAAAAAATGGCAATGGATTTAAAAGTTATGCTTTCTAAGGCCCGTGTCTTCAGAAGCAAAATCAGGACACATTCTGACATAAGAGGTCTCTGCTTTTTCTTTTATTTAAACAAAAAGGTCTACATATTCAACCACAGTGAGCTGTTTTATAAATCTGTTGGGAAGTTACAATAACACAAAATTGGAGCTCTCACAGAAAATCCTAGAGGTATGGGCTCCTATATGTCAACCCTCAGTCCACATGAAATATACATATTTCACTACTCAGAAAAACACACTAATTTCTAGACCCTCGCCATGATGAGTTAATGGAAAATTGTGACTACGAAAAAGGTGTTTAGGCAGAAAAATAAACATCGCCTATTTTCTACACTAAACTCAGAGTAGGAACATTTCCCAAGCACCAAGGCTAGAGCAAATACCCATCCAAAACACACAGTAACTAGACGATCCTGCCTTGTTGATTGGCGTCTAATATAATAGGTGCTCCATCAACACCAGTTAAATGAGTATGTGGATTTTTTTCCCTCATCAAATGCTAAGTTTTCCCTCTTGTTTATGTCTTCTCTTTGTACATCTTCCCCTGTGATTACACCTCTGCTAACACTCAGTATTTTTATAGGACCTACATCTCCCTGATACCCCCTCCCTCCCCTTTTGTGCCTTCTTCTTTCTCTGCCACTTTCCTCTCTCTCCAACTCTTTCTCTCCTCTCCCCACCCCCATCGGATTCACCATCAAACCCTCTCAATTCCACTTGTCTTAAATCTGTCCACTCTTCTCCACACCCATGGCCACCATCTCAGACAAAATCATCATCTGCTTTACTGTTTCTAGAACAGCTCACAGTATGAAGAGCTGACCTTTATGAGGCATCTACTGTGCCAAACGGTTCTCATTTCAGCCACAGGGTAACTCCATGAGGTAGGGGTTATCACCAGTCTCCATTTTAAAATCAAGACTCAGGGGCTCCTGGGTGGCTCAGTTGGTTAAGCACTGGACTCTTGATTTCAGCTCAAGTCATGATCTCATGGTTGGTGAGATTGAGCCCTGCTTTGGGCTCCGCACTAACAGCACAGAGCCTGCTTGGGACTTTTTCTCTCTCTCCCTCTGCCTGCCCTCCCACCTCACCCCCCACCTCTCTCTCTCTCTGTCTCTCTCTCAAAATAAATAAACTTAAGAAAAAATGAAATAAAATCAAGACTCAGACAGGCTAGGTCACCTGTCCTCCTGAGCTGACAGCTGAGTGTGTAGGACTCCATGGCCATTAGTCCCACCCATGTCACCATCCTGCCCCAGCCCTGCCACATGGCCAACATGGCTGCCAGAGTGATGCCTCTAAAACTCAAAGCTGGAAGCAGCACTCCCCTGCATTCTACCCTTTACTGCCCTCTGGGGTAAAGGTTCTACCTGGTGATGTTCTTCCTTAACCCTCCCATTTTATTTATTACCAATTCCTATGAGTCCTCTGGAAATCACCTTAGCTGTCACCACCTCCATGGTCGATACTCTACCTGAAAGAATGAGTTAAAAAAAAAAATCCTCTCCTGGGTTCCCTAGGCCCTTGTTCTTACCCAAGTGGAAGCCCTTAGAAGACAGAACATCAAATCATCAGAGTTAAAATTGCAGGCACCTGCTTCAGATTCTGTGTCTCCCTCTCTCTCTGTCCTCCTCCTCTTTATGTTCTGTCTTTCTCTCAAAAATAAATAAACATTCAAAAAAATTTTTTTAAGTGTAGGCTCCAATTTCTGGTCTTCAATTCCAATTCTGCCACTTCTCACAATTCTCACCACCAGTGAGGTGACTTTGGGCCACATTCTTTTTAAAAAAGGTTTTTTTTTTTTTTAACGTTCATTCATTTTTGAGAGACAGAGCACAAGTGGGGAAAGGGCAAGAGAGGGAGACACAGAATCTGAAACAGGCTCCAGGCTCTGAGCTGTCAGCACAGAGCCCGATGCGGGGCTCAAACCCATGAACTGTGAGATCATGACCTGAGCCGAAGTCCGACACTCAACCGACTGAGCCACCCAGGTGCCCCAGCACAATATTCTTAACCTCTTTGTGCTTGGTTTCCTCATCTGTAAATTAGGGGAAATAACAGCACAAGCACGTACCTCATTGAGCTGTTAGGAAGTGTAAATGAAATAACACATGTGAAGCAACTAGATATGGTAAGCACATACATGTTAATAGGTAAAACTTTCCCTTTTTACCCTCTCTTACCCTTTTTTTTTTCCTATCTCTGCTATTCCTCCAAACTTTCATTCTTTGTATATAGGTTTCATGATATTAGTGTGATTTCCTTACATTTGTAAAATGTTGAATCCTTTTCAAAATTCTTCATCCTCAAAGCAATTCCATGAACCAGGCAGAAGAAATGATCTTATAGAGAGCTCAAATGTTTCTATATGTCACACGAATGTAGTGGAACCACTCTAATTAGCATGTAGTGAGGTTTAGTAAGAGCAACAGTAAGAACATGATTCTCTCTGTTCTGTCTCAGTGGATTTGCCTATTCTGGATATTTCATGGAAATAGAGTCATATAGTACATGGCCTTTTGTGTCTAGGTTCTTTTACTTGGTATCATGTTTTTAAGACACAATGTCAGTGAAAGAATCTCCACCTATAGAAAAAACATTATTTTCAAAGTCCTATTTGAGTCACCTAATTTGCTTCTCCGAGTCTCATTTTCCTCATCTATAAAATGGGGATGATGACACATACTTTATAAGACTACAATGAGCTTTACCCAAAATAACATATATAAAGTATCTGTTCAGTGCCAGGAAACTGCTAAACACTCAGTAAGTATTACTTAATGACAACAGGACCCCACAAGGACAAGGTCACTGAGCTGATCAAAGGGGGAGCCAAGCACAAAGCCCAGTTGGACGATACCCTTCCCACCATGACAGCTCACCCTCCCACCTGAACATAGCCTGGCCATGTTTTCAGCAGAATACATCAATCAGCTCACCCATAAATTGGGTTCTGCCTGCCCTCTGCTTTTCCTAGAAGAAAACAGCAGGGGGTGGAGGGACAGGAGCATAGAAAAGGATATTTAATGCAACCCATGATGATAAGATGTCAGGACCTGAGATCACCCAAGGGCCCTGACTTTATGGACGCCTTAATGAGAAACACCAGCACTACGTAACTCTGATCCAACAACTAGTCTCACTTTTTGGAGGGCTTTGGCAAGAAGGAAGCCAAGTCCCCTTTTCCTCATTTGTATTTTCAGTGCTTCACTCCTCCAAACCAGACAAAAGGATCATCAAGAAGCAAGCTCAAAATCTGACTGGCAAAGTAGGAAAACTGGACTCCTAAACAAGGGATGAGAGGGGTAGGGTTTGCAGAGGTGGCCGAATGCCCACTCCAAAGAGGGACTCTCCTCTCTAAGAACGGGACCATGACAAGGCACCCATGCTGATTTTTCCAGGACGCCAATAAATCCCAATTCCACTGGGGCGTTCATGTGGAGCAGTCAGCGAGGGAGGGGAGCCTCGAATGAGCACAGCCTGTCTTGGCAGGGAGGGTGACAGGGTGTGGGTGTCCTGTCATCAGATCTGCATGACATCGACCCAGCCCATTACATCAGCAAGAATCGCATCACTCAGGGAGCATAAGGACCAGGCCCACTGGGGTCATCAAATCCCACAGCAAGGCATTAAGAGCCTTTTGCCTCTCTCGTTCATGGTTGCTTTGGGCCTTTCTATGGGAAATGCCATTCCCATGGCCACAAGGTCTCAGGCCCCACCTAAGTATTTAACGTGTGTTAACTCATATGTTAACTCATTGAATTCCTACAACGTCCCTTCCAGGAAATATGGATGCAACAGCATCCATATTTCACTAATGACTGAGTTGAGCTCAGAGAAGTGAAGTCATTGTCCATGATCACACAGTTAGTCTTAGCAAAGTTGAGATTCAAATCCAGATCACTCTGAGACCACAGCCCGTGTGTTTTTCCACCAGGCTACACAGCCTCTAAAATAAGTCAGGGCCTGTCTCTTGACATTACCCTTTCCTATCTGCCTTTGTTAGGGATTATATAACCTCAATAGAAGTGCAAGGCTTTTTAAAATATATAATGTTCCTATAAATTTAAATCCAGCTTTACACAACCTTTCATTGCTTTTTTAATTTTCAAAACACCACCCATGCCACCCGCATCTCACTCAATACCCACCTAGCAAGTACTACACAGTCAGGCATCTTGCTAGCTACTAGAGGATACAAAATAAATAAGAGAGTCTCAGGTCTATCCCCAAGAGCCAAAACTAAGCCTAACCTGATGCAAGGGTTCTTTAGGGAGCTACAGCACCTGAATCTAGCATGGCTCATTTGTCTCACTGATAATGTGTTCAAATTTACACCCCAGTTTAAATACCTTGGCTTCTATGTGCCCAGAAAGCAAGACTTCCAACTCTACATTTCTTCTCTAGGTCTTGTCTCCCCAATACTAGTCACCTGATGAGTAACACAGCTTCTTCTTAAGAATGGGGTTCCCCCATGTTCTTCCATGTCTTCTTTCCTGGCCTGGAGTCCTATCCAGTGGCATAAAATCTGATGAGGCAGCCACCATCCGTTCTGTGGTCTTAGTCTGCCTACTTGTTGGTTAGGCATCGCAAACCTCCCGTGAGGACAGTGATCAGTTACTGCCATGGGTGCCAGGCTACCTGTTCACTCAACCAGGTTGACCAGAGATTCTGTTCTGAGGCAGGTGACCAGGTGACCAGGTCACATCCAGCTGAGTCCCAAGACAAGAAGAAATGGTCCCTTTGCTTCCCTATGTGAAAGCCAGTCTTCTACGAGCAAGTTTTTCTGCAAGTATCTAACAGACCCAAGCATATCAACATAAAATCCATTTCTTAGCATGATCCATGGACAGGAATTTTTCATTCATGTTGTTTACTTTTTGTGTAGCACCTTCTCAAGTTTAAATACCAATTTCCCAGCATGAGACAGATAGAAACCACTTTCAGGTCAACTAGTCCCAAGTTCCACAAAGGTGTCTTAACTGCCTGCCACATGTGGGACACAGACAAGGACCCTGCCCCTTGCATTCTGAGCAATCTGCTATTCAACATAAACAGATTTATGTCCCTGAGATTAGTAAGCCAGTCCAAAACCTCGCAATCATTAAACTTAGAAAGCTTTACTCAGCAGCGATCTTTCTGACTATAGCCAAACAAGAAGACAGCATGTTCCAGGCACCGTTCTATAAAGGGAGGCCAAGAATAAAAGAGGTGAGGTTTGACCACTTGGAAAATAGCAGTTGCAACACCCATACTTTTAAAAGACCTGCTGACCTGCCTCTCTGCTAAAAGGACATGATCTTTAGAGTTTTTCCCCTTTACCTAAGAACCTCACAAAGGCTTTGGAACTATACCACCATCTAGGACTCTCTGCTGGGGAGAATTATTATGTTACCAAAAGGGTCTTTAAAAGCAGCCTCTTGGCTCGGGGAGCAGTGTCCCCATTAGCAAGCACTCCATCATGGTGAAGCTCCCTCAGCCAAGGACCGTTGTCACATGGCTGTCAGTGACCAATCCATAACCGTAAGTGAGAGCATTAAAACAGCACAGGAGAGATTTGTTTTCCGAGAGCGAAGGAAACAAACTAGGAGACAATTCTCCAAAGACTGAACATTCACAACCAGCAAATGCCTGCTGGAAATTTATATGCTGTGGGTGTAAAAGCAGTGAAATTCAATAATCTCAAAGCCACAGATTTGTAACTTGCACTTATGTAAATATTTATGGATTCTTTGGAAAAAAATCAATCCTCTCAGCCTTTCTCTTTAGTACATGCTTCAGAGACAACTTTTCTCCCCCCCCATCCCCCCACCCCAGCTCAGGATGAGGATGTAAACTCTAGCTATTGCTTAAGAACATTAAGTCAGCAGACTGCCTAAGATAATCTGAATTCCATTTATGAGTTTACAGATTATATCCCATTCTCTTCCCTAATACCAGTGAGAGTGCAGAGGAAATGTACTCTCTGTAACCTGGACTTGCTGAGACTGGGGAGTTGAGGCTTAAAAGTTGAGCAAGTCAGTAACACTTCCTACAAAGGTACTGGTCATCCGTCCATTGTTACTGAGAAGTAAAATATACACAGCTCTCTGCAGGTATCTGACAGAAGCCTGTATCCTATTAGCCAGAGCCATACAACAGCCTGTTAACAATCTCCTTCCTGCCTGTTTACCCTCTCAATCCCTACTTCGCACTGCTCCAGGACAATATTCCTAGAGCCCTGGCTTTACTGTTTTTCTCTCTCTTCAATGCCCACCTGAAGCATCAAAGCCCCAAAGACAGTCTGAGATCTTCGATAGGACAGTCAAGGCGCTCTGCTGTCCAGCCCCAACCTTTGTCGCCTGCAGGCTCACAGCTGTATAAATCCCACATATCTGAAATCCCGAATCTCTTGTCACACACATTTAGCATTTAATTTACAAACAGCGCTTCTCTCATGCTGGTAAGCAGCACCCTTTCTCACCTCTGTGTTGACTACAACCCCATTCTACCGTCAAGGCTTGGTTCAAATGTCACCATAAGAAAGTCACCATAAGAAAATCTCTACTCCCCACACCTTGTCCCCTCCCAAATCATAATGAAATGCTCCACCTGCCCAACTGATTTCCCCATCAGGAAGCACTTCCACTCCCGTCCATCTCTGTGGCTCTGAGGAGTTTAGCCCAGAACATTCCCCATGGTAGGCATTTCCAAATACGTTTGGGATTGACATATGCCTACTAGTAAGCGAGCAACCATAATGCCTCAACATACGGAACTGATGACTTACGACAGATTTCATGAGCAGCTTTGCCTCCCACCCGTTTCCTCCATCAAATGTTACACTCAAAGCTGCTGTTCATTATCTGATTAAGAAAACGAAAGGTGGTAGAAGGACTGTCTAAATGCATGGGAGTGGGGTGGTCAGGTGCCTCTGCACAACAACAGGGGAGCCCCATTCGAGGGCCAGCACCAACGAAGAAAGGGTGTGGAAATGAGGATCAGTAGCCTCGGCCCACCATGGCCGACCCATATGATGGCCAAACACATCTCAGTAGAAGAGCCAGATGCTGCAAGTGATGAAGATACCATTGAGGTGGCACCAGCTCTTTCCATCTATAAAACAGCAGTGGCAGACTGGCATCTTAGTCCTCTAGAAAGGAACTTTACGTGCTCAACAGCATCCCTCAGGAATAATATCCACTCCAGTGGGACTGGGGGCCCTGCGATACAGACACTGAGAAGTGACTGTCCCAGCAATAGGGGAGGGTGGAGCCCCAGGCAGACTGCCCATGACGTAAAACCGATCATGACGTAAAACCAATCATGACATGAACTGGCCCAGCTTATCAGGCTCCGGTGGAGGTGTGGCAGCCACAGATGTCATGAGATGGCAGTGGGAGGCAACTCGGCCCACACGGATGAGGAGGGAGAAGGGCAGAGAGCAGCTGTGGAAGAAGACTGAGGAATGCTAATAATGACAGAGCTCCAGAGACTCCAGCACAGGTGCCTGTCCTCACGAGTGCCCCCGGAGCCCACCTTCAGGCTGACCCAATGCCCCAAAAGCAGCGGCAGGGCCACTTCAGATCCAACCACAGGGGGGAGGACCTGCTGGATGGGAACATGTTAGAAGAGAGGTGATCTGGAAGCTTCTACAGGAACAGGACCTGGGGGAGAGTCTCTCAGTTAGCAACTAACTTGGACCATATCCTCTTCCCAGAAAGGTTTACAAAAACCCGCACAACCCAGCAAGGTGAAGAGGGAAGCATTTTCACTTACAAAGATTTTTCTTTTGTTTGACCCCAACTGCACTGGAGGAAACCTGAACCTCTAGCAATTTCATGGGTGACGATGTAGTAAATGGCACCAGAAATAGCTAGGGCAATGGCTCATGGCTGGACAGGCCCTACCCTGAGAGCATTCTGAAAATTGTTGGGTGCCTCATTTTGTTTTTTACCACGATTGGAGGGGTGGCATTTACTGGATGGGGGTCAGGGATGCCAACTGCCCTATAACAGATAAGACAGTCCTTGCCCTGCACCCACACGCCCAATTCTCAAATGCCATTCATCTAGAAAAGACAAACTTATTCAAGAAACTAACTCAATTTTATACGTATAAACTAAATGCACTTTTGCATGGTTTTATTTTTTTATTTTTATTTAAAAAAATTTTTTTTGCATTTATTTATTTTTGAGAGGCAGAGACAGAGCGTGAGCAGGGGAGGGGCAGAGAGAGAAGGAGACACAGAATCTGAAGCAGGCTCCAGGCTCTGAGCTAGCTGTCAGCACAGATCCTGACGCGGGGCTCAAACCCACGAACGGTGAGATCATGACCTGAGCCGAAGTCAGACACTTAACCGACTGAACCACCCAGGGACCCCTGCATGGTTTTAATATATGCTGAAATTTTGAGGAATGCAACCTGGTAAGAGAAGATTGCATTTGTTTCATTTGGAATTTTTACCAAATGTTGTTCACCATCTGAGAACATCAGGGTTGCCCACACAAGGCAATACATTTGTCGCATTCCCTTACTGACAGGAACCCTACAGGAAGGTGCAAGGACTTGACCCTTCAATAATGAAGTCTACCAGTGTAGTAGCACATGGCATGTGCATACTGAGGCTGTGTCATTCTTCTCCATTTGCACCAGCCTCCTTGATCCATCGTCCACCTTTCTCTGTCCTGTTTTCTGCATCAGGAGGCTGACCGCTATTGACTGTGTCCCCCAGGCTCCCTTGCTCTCTGGCTTCTAGCATTCAGGCAATGAGAGGAAGTGGCAGATCAGAGGGTAAGAGGAGAGAGCATACATTCCCAGCTCCCTTCCCTCCTAACCCTAAAGTCTTAGCATTGCTTCCTCCAGTCTTCCAGCTCCAGTTCACAAGGTTCCTACAGGCTTCGGGGCGATAACAGCTTCCAGCTCTCCCTAGTCTCCTGTCCCTCACTATCTTTGATTGGTTCCCATAACCCTGCCCTCACTTTCATTCAAGTCTTTTTGTTTAAACTTTATATATATATATATTTATTTATTTTTGAGAGAGAGAACAAGCAGGAGAGAGGTAGGGAGAGAGGGATCAGAGGACCTGAAGCAGGCTCTGTGTTGATAGCAGAGAGCCTGATGTGGGGTTAGAACTCACAAACTGTGAGATCATGACTTGAACTGAAGTCAGACACTTAACCTCCTGAACCACCCAGGTGCCCCACTGATTAAATGCTTTTTACCATACCATCTCCTTCCTGTTAGGATCCTGAATGCAATAAACACATATTATTTTATTAAAACTACATTTATTCTATGTTTCATTATAGTTAGGGCATGTTTACCTATAAGATTCATTGCAAGATTCTAAAGTTTAGTATAAAATATTTGTCTAAAGAGGGACCATTTAGATCTGATAGTTAGAGATAAAGAATAAGGAAACAAGACTGAGCAACAGCAGGCAAAAAGCTGAGACTGTGTAGGAAGGCTAGCACCCCTGAAAGAAACAAATCACCAGTCCACGATGGGCTGGAGTAACTCAGAGGTAGACCAACATATGATACAAGAAAAGCAAAGGTAGGGGCAGAGACCTATTCTCTCATCGAGAACTGCCAGCTAACACCAGAACATGTAGCAATGACATTTACATATAACTTGGAATTGCTGTAAGTGTACATACTTACATGCATGTATATTTCAAAATACATGATCTGTTTGGGATACCTTATGGAGGTTAATCAAGAATGTCAGCTCAGGGATCCTAACAAAACCCATCAGCTCTTTTTTTAAAAAAAAATTAACATTTATTTACTATTGAGAGAGACAGACAGACAGACAATAATCAGGGGAGGGGCAGAGACATAGGGAGACACAGAATCTGAAGCAGGCTCCATCTAGGCTTTGAGCTGTCAGCACAGAGGCTGACACGGGGCTCAAACCCACAAGCCATGAGATCACAACCTGCTCTGAAGCTGGACACTTAACCGAATCAGCCACCCAGGCACCTCCCTCTCAGCTCTTTTTAAAGTAAGGTAACTGAGTTGTATATAAACTCAATCCTTATTTACATTCAAGTTCCCTGGACCCAGGTTGGGAAGACCAGGTTAGCAACACTCTCTGGAGAGTGGTACCTGAATAGGAACGCTCCTGTAGGAATGCCATCAGCTCTTTAAAGAAAAAAAAAAAAATTAACATTTATTTACTTTTGAGAGAAAGACAGACAGAACAATAAGAAGGGGAGGGGCAGAGAGATAGGGAGACCAGAATCTGAAGTAGGCTCCAGGCTTTGAACTTCCATGCACACACAACCTTGACCTCCTTTGTCACCCCTCATGGTATATAGCCCACTACATGCGCGCGCGCGTGCACACTCACACACACACACACACCATGCAACCTCTAGGTAAATTCAGATCCCACTGTTTTTAAGCTGCAGTCCCACAACCAATTTCACATAATACTAATATTTCAGACAGACACACACGTGTGCGCACACGTACACACACACATTTTGGCAAGAAAACAGAATGGCATCCCAGGAAAGTGGTTGGAACCCAGGTCAATTGTAAAAGACCGTAACAGCCTGGGCCCTGGCTGTTTATGCCCAAACCACACAAAGACTTACAGAAAGCCTATTACAGATGGTATATAACTTTAAGTCTGAGGAATATTAGATGCCAGCCACAATATAGACTAGCTACTTTCCAATGAATATATATTTAATAAATGCACAAATTAAGGGGGGGGGTCCCTTAGGAGAAGGATTCTCAGACAAGGACCCCCCTGACTGTATTATTTCCCCCATTCCGTTTTGTGCACCCCACACCCATTCCACACAGCCATGCCACAGCGCCCTATAAAGCTGTCCCGGTCATGGCTAGTACTAGTGCTTGTGAAGCATAATAGAAGAATCAATTACCTTTTTGCCCAAATCACCTTGATGAGAGGCACAAAGAGCTTGGTTATCCCTTACAGACCTAGCATTCCCTATAGACCTAAAAGTGATGCATACTCACCACGTGGCCAGAGCTCCCTCACTCCCAGGTTTATAACACCTTGGGGATAAGCATCTACTTCATCATCAATGACTCCACATACCCCATCATATCCAACAGAAAATCACTGTTTCAAAAGGACTGATTTACCCAGAGAATATATGTTATAACCCACTTTCAATACTTTGCAAAGACTTGAGACAAATTGAGAGAGCCAGTTTTCATCTCCTGCTCCCCAGGTTTGGCTCCTCACAGGCAGACAGAGAGAAGGGGATGCAAAGCTATGATGAGGTAGAGCATCTGGCCAAGCAGATTCAGCTCCCATGGCAATCCATTATCTGGGGGAAATTATGGTTTAACATCAACCATTTCAGTTGTTGCAAATACCCTTTTCTAATCTATGTTAGGCATTTCCTAATTGTATATTTTTTTCAGCATGAGAAATTGTGAGCTTGGCAAATTATCTATTTCAGTATTTCACATAATATGCAATTCAAGTATCAGACTAGCAGCTTAGAACAGCAGGCATCACACTTTCGAACTGGGATAATTTTTGAGATTTTCCAGGCTCTTCCTTAAGTAGCTGTTTCTGGTGACGTATTATATAAAGCCCTCAGATACCCACTAATTGATTTAAAACCCAGTTAGGCACATTACAAATACCCTTGGGATTTTTATTATCTTGGTCCAACAGAAAGCATCAGAATCGTTATTATCAATCACAACAGGATCCATCAAACAAACAGCATGTTTTATACTGGCATCCTCCTTTGGGATGAAAGGACCAAAAATAAATAAATAGACAAACAAAATTAAACTCATCAGCAATACCAACTGATTCTCCAAAATAACAGCTTCTTTTGTTATTGCAGGGCACATATAATTTCATTCCGGTGGTCCAAAGGAAGACCAAAGATTCAATCTCATCATTGGCTGAGCTTACCTCACAGACTTGATCTTTAAATTCTGACAGTTCTGAAGTCTAAGAAAACTCAACAGTATTTGGCTCTATTTCACTGTGAAGTATTAGAAGGAGACAAGAGAAAGAAGTAACAGCAGGGGGCGGGGGGGGACAGGAAACAGAGGAAAGGCTGACAAGGATAGTCTTTGGAGAAACTGACAAGAGTTACTAACCTTGGTTAAACAATTTAAGCAACTAATGAATATGAAAGAAGATAATCATGACCTTGGTGTTAGGAATACTCCCGTTTGAAAGGCTCTTGAGTAATAACATTGAGTCTTCTTGAGAAGGAACCTAATATATAATTTGACCAAGCAAACAAAAATTGTAGTTATAATTGTAGTTATACACACACACAGACACACACATTCTTTTCATTGGTTTTTAACTTTTAACATTAACCAAAAACACAGTAGACAGAGTGGTGCTTGCAAGACAGAATGGAAAGGTAAATCACTTACACAATGTCAAAGTAACTATGGTACTGACAAACATGGAAGGGAGCAGGATAAGAAAAGGGTCCTCAGGGGCGCCTGGGTGGCTTAGTCGGTTAAGCGTCCGACTTTCGCTTAGGTCATGATCTCGCGGTTCGTGGGTTCGAGCCCCGCGTCGGGCTCTGTGCTGACTGCCAGCTCGGAGCCTGGAGCCTGTTTCAGAGTCTGTGACTCCCTCCCTCTCTGACCCTCCCCTGCTCACGCTGTCTCTCTCTCTCTCTCTCCTAGAAATAAATAAAAATATTAAAAAAAAAAAAAAGAAAAAGAAAAGGGTCCTCAGAGGACTCAGAGCCTCAACTTAAGAAACTGACTGAAAGCTGATGGGACACAAAGTGAACCTGCAAGTTATAATTTTTTTTCTTCCAAAATTCTATTTAAATCCCATTAGCTAATATACAGCATAATCCTAGTTTCAGGTATAGGATTTAGTGATGCATCACTTACAAATAAACCCAGCACTCATCCCAACACAAGTTATAATTTAAAGGCAGAGGCAACCAACAGAAGGAGTAAGATAATGGAACACTGAGAGAAGGCAGAAGGTAGAGAAGAATGAGGGCAACTGAGCTAACTCCCCATTTCCAAAGCAGGGACTTAATAGGCGTTGTAAACAGATGATAAAGAAAGAAACATAGACCTAAGTCTATTAGAGTCTGGCAGTCACTTCCAGGAAAAAATGAGTGGCCAGAAATAATAATTTTTAACTTAAGTTCTTTTTCTTTGCTTCCGTGTGCACGTATCATAACGAATATGAGAAGGAGGGAAAAAGAAGAAATTCAGCCAAGATGGAGAGCAGGAAAATGCCATTTTAAAGAAGGTAGGAGGGGTTGGGGAACAGTTAAAAATTGGTTAAGATGCCAGTTGCATTTCTGCCTCAGCCCATGATAGGTGTGTGAGCAGAGGACAGCAGAAAGAGCCCCAAAGAAGGGATCACAGGGCCTGTGTCCCAGCAATGGCTCTGCTCCTAGAGATATTATTTAACACCTTCTGGGCCTCAGTTTCCACATTTGTAAAATGAAAAGGTTAGACTAAACCACCAGGCCCCAAGACCCATATTTCTGGGTTTGCATTCAAATTCTGAAAACAAAAGCAAGTAATTTGGAAACTAATACTTCACACGCTGTTGGATGGAGTTTGTTTATTTGTTTTCGTTTTCAGAATTTGAGTGCAAACTCAAAGATAAACTCTTCTGATTTATCAAACGCTCCAAACCCCCGCCCCCAGCTCAAATAAACCTCCCATAAACTAAAAGAGTCAGGGCTCCCATGTTGTGGAAGTCACAAATGGCAACCAGTCAAGCCATCCAAAGATTTATGAGGTTAAAGGCCCATTTGAGTATCTGAAAAGTCCTCCAAAGACACATGAAGGAGGCGACAAAATCTCACAGCTAAACCCATGAGCTCCATATCACTAACAAAGGATCCTGGGCCAGATGGGAAGTATAGTCTGGGGAATGAAGTGCCTGGGGCCAGGGAGCTTGTCAGAGCCAAACAAACTCTGAGGTGTCCAACGATAAATTAAGCAGATCTGAAAAACAGTTGGAAGCAATAAAAATGAAACCACACATACACTGCCCCCCCCCCCAAAAAAAAGTTCACTCACTGAAGTGGCTTCTTGCTGCTTCTTGTCTCTTTCTTTAGTAGATTCCAATCTTTATAAATATCTTCAAGTCAAAGGAAGAAGCCAATGGGAAGAAGAGAAGGCCTGAGGTATACCTGAGGTCGGCTAGGAATGTGAGATAGTTGTGTAATCAGAAGCCACCTTTTGGAAATACCAGGGAAACTAAAAGACCCTTGAGTCATCAACTTCTTTATTTGCTCTCCCAGCTGTGACGTCTCCTCCTGCAAACACAAACACACACCACCTACTCCCCACCCCAGGCAGGTTCGTGTGTGGGGTCCACGTTCCAGGGACATGCTGAGTGAACATTCGTGGGCACTGCTTTCTCTCCACCTCAGACCTGGCAAAGGATCGCAGAGGCTGGGCACCACCCAAGCAAGTGGCTACATTGAGAAGATGAATGCCCTAAGGCAGTGAGTTGGTTGGTCCCCATCTCTCCCCTTGTAGGTTTACAGCAACGAAAAGAAGAAACACATATGACGGGAACATTCAGAATTAAACTCCCTCCAGAAGACCATCGCCTTCCTCTCTTAGGATCAGTCCCAATGGAACATACCATCGTAACTTCTCACATGTGAATAGGAAGACTTGTCAAAGAAGGATTCTAGAAAATGGAACTAGTATTTGTTGAGCAATGACTGTGTACTGTATTTCAAAAAACAGGTATGTGCCAGGCGCTGGGCTCATAAGTACAGAAATAACCATTGCTGATACTCACGGAGTGCCTTCCAAGCCCTGGGCTACATGTATTTTCTTATTTAATTCCCAGAAGTACTCTGTGAGGTGAGTAGTATTGTGATCTCCACTCTCTAGGTAAAAGGTTAAACTTGTCCAAGGTCACAGACCTAGCAAGGAACAGAATCAAGATCCAAGCCCAGCCGGTCAGACTCAGCTGTCTGGCCCATGTGGGAATAAGACATGGCCTTGACCTTGAGGTGCTCATGTTTGAATAGAGGAGCTGCTTCAGCACACACTATCTGGCATGTCACAGGCCCTCCGTAAATGACTTTGTTTAACCCCAGTGGCACCCTCATGGACTGGGTAAAACGACTGCTATTTGACAGATAAAGAACTGAGTTCAGATGTCACCCAGCTCTTAAGAGGCAGGGCAAAAACCAAGACCCAAAAGGGTCTGTCTGGTTCTTTCATGCTCTCTGCTCTCAGAGAGGGGCGATGAAGACTTCACACCCTAGTGTACAAGGAACATTTGGTTCATATTTTCACTAGTGTCATATTTGGGAAGCTGCCGGCAGCCACATGATCTTGCCAAGTCAGCCCCAAATGCTCCAGTGTGTGTACAGCTTCCTTGACTTGNNGGGGAACGCAAAACAAACAGATCAATCAACAACAACAACAAGGAAACTGTGCACAGAACCCTCCGAAGGGACACAGTTGGAGGGGAAGATGGTGTGCACAAAAGGCTCTGTGAGAGCCACATGCGTTTGTGAGCATCTCACACCGTCCATTCCAGGAAAGGCGCCGTGCTGCTCTGATCGATCGATGGAGGGAAATCCAATCAAGGGAAAGAGGCAGAACTGAGTAGTGACGAAAGCAACGCTTCATATGTTGGTGGGATTTTGTTTGGTTCTGCTTGGTGAGACTGTTCAGCCACTGCCAAGTCTAAGTCTCGGATATTCAGAGCCAGGCAGCAACCCCATCCTATTCAGGAGCCTACTTTCAGTCTTACATAAAACCTCATCCCAAAGACTCTTCTTCCCTTCTTCTACTTGACTTTGCTGTTAATGTACACAAACTAATTTCCTCTTTCTGCTGCTTCGTCTAGAATCAGACAGACGGAGACTGTCTGGAAAAGAGAATTCTTTTGCAAGATAAAGGACTCTAGAATCATCTCCTGTGAAAGAGGCCTGGCTCCATCACGGGGACTTTATGCATAACCTTTCTTTCTTGTTTAACATTTAAGATTAGGGAAAGAGAAAAAAAAAAAAACCCTCGACTGGGGTAGCCTCACAGGGAAGAATCATGTCCCCACTCCACTGTGGGTTTGGGGTGGCCGAGTTCTCCCTAAAATTCTTTCTGTCAAATTCTTCACTAATTAGATTTTCTCTGGCATCAAAGAAAGTTGAAATAAGCTTAGGAAACAGGGCCAACTGCTTCAGGGGCTGAGGAGCAGGCCAACAGGAGAGAATTTCTCACCGCGCTAGACTAATCCACAAACATGGTGGCAGGAGCTCATCCGGCTTCTTTCCTTCACTTTTTTAAAGGTATAGCTTCTCCTCTGACAGACAGATGTCTTCCCCTGAAAACATCTGGTTGAAAGGGACAAAGGTTGACCAGCTAAGATTCATTTTGTTTCCACAGCATAGTTCAAAGCTAGTTACCAACCCTCTTCATCAGTCCATGTGCTCCTTTATTATCTTCCCCAGAAAACTGGCAAACTAGCTCCCTGTGCTGAGAGAGAATTCGTAGCCTGGGAGACCCTTATCTAGGATGGAGAAGACCTCTTTGTTTTGAAAAGATACTTCTGGTCACATTGTTGCCAAGACCTTTTCTTCTCCCCCAATTCCAACTTCATAATCACTGAATATTTCCTGATAGATTCAGGCACATGTCAAGAAGAATCTCACAAGCTAGCATAGGCACTATGAGAACCTTCCGCAAGTCGTTTAATGGTATCATTATATAAACATAAAAGAATGCTAATTGACTGGTGGAGGGGGGAACAGGGAAAAAGAACCTTCTGGATTTTGAATAGAAACCAGATTATTTCCAAGTTACGAAACTACATTTTCCAGAACAAAATTATTCACATTGAATCCAACTTTCAATCACTTAATGCCACGGTCTCCTGTGTGCTGTTAAATACCATCTTAAAATGCCATTCTGATTTCTCTCAGATTTACCAATACCACTCCTGCATAGTGACAACCTTATTGAGTTGGAGTATCGAGGGCTGGGTCAAAGATGCAGAGCGAGAACCTGATGGCCGAAGAAGCACTTGTCCCAAAGCGTCATTATCATCATCAGTTAATTTCTGTTCTGTATCATCGGTCATCAGGTGAGGAGGCAAGCTGGACAGTGGCTGAGGAGGTGAGGGTGGAAGAGACGAAGGGTACAAGTTAACGGCTTAGAGACTGTGTTGACCCACCTCTCTTCTACTTTTTAGCCATGTGACCTTAACATATATACATGCTCGATAAACATTTCTGGAGTTTGAATGAATGACTTAAATTCTCTAAGCCCAGATTCCTTGTCTGTAAAATGGAGATAATAACTATTGGGAGAGAAGTCTCCATGGATCTCTTGCTATTTATGTATGTGCAAAAATCTTTGTTCCAGGGGCGCCTGGGTGGCTCAGTCAGTTAAGCGTCCGACTTTGGCTCAGGTCATGATCTCACAGTTCATGGGTTTGAGCCCCGCGTCGGGCTCTGTGCTGACTGCCAGCTCAGAGCCTGGAGCCTGTTTCAGATTCTGTGTCTCCCTCTCTTTCTGACCCTCCCCTGTTCACGCTGTCTCTCTCTCTCTCTCTCTCTCTCTCAGAAATAATTAAAACATTAAAAAAAATTTAATCTTTGTTCCAGAATCTTCTCAAACACATCTATATAAGAACAGTCTCAGAAGATAGACTTAGCATGTCCCTCTGAGGCAGAAGGTAGATCTATTTCCTGTCCAGTATATTAAAATAATGTCCCCCAAAGGGGCAAAGGTCAGACAAGGTTGCTCACCACAACATTAAAAGATGGTGGGATTTCTAGATTCAGAGTGCCTCCACCATAATGCAAACCCATGGCTGGGCCACTCCATGTCACCTTGGTAGGACCTGGGGCCAAGAAAACTGATGTGAAGATGGGGTCATTGCTACTTGCCTGTCCCAAGTAATAAAGAACTTTGCTTCTGACCCAGACATCTCATATCCTACCAGCCTCCAGGAAACTTGCAGGCTAATTTATTAGTTTGTGAGTAGGGTAAAACCCCGGATCTTCATAGTTCTTCACAGTAATGGTCTCTACCTCACAGAGTCATGCATCTTTTTTTAAATATTTTTTTTAACGTTTATTTATGTTTGAGAGACAGAGATAGAGCATGAGTGGGGGAGGAGCAGAGAGAGAGGGAGACACAGAATCTGAATCAGGCTCCAGGCTCTGAGCTGTCAGCACAGAGCTTGATGCGGGGCTTAAACTCATGGACTATGAGATCATGACTTGAGCTGAAGTCAGACACTTAATCGACTGAGCCACCCTGGTGCCCCAGAGTCATGCATCTTAAATAAGACAAGCACATAGTGAGCTCTGCAGTTTCTGGTCCAAAGTAAGTACTCAACTAAAAGTAGCTTCTAAAGGGTGCCTGCATGGCTCAGTCAGTTAAGCTTCCAACTCTTGACTTCAGCTCAGGTCATGATCTTACGGTTCTTGGGTTTGAGCCCCGCATCAGGCTCTGCAGTGACAGTGTAGAGCCTGCTTGGGATTCTCTCCTTCTCTCTATCCCTCCCCCAGTTGTGCGTTCTCTCCCTCTCTCTCAAAATAAACACTTAAAATAAATGAATGAATGAATGAATGAATGTAGCTTCTATTACCATCCTATATAATGAATGATCCTTTAATATGTATATATTCAAACAGCACATCATCATGCATGCACTCACTCTAAATGTTCAATAAGAGAATGTAAAAAATACAAGTAAGTGGTCATAACAATATGGAGAGATTAAGTTATGACTCAAGATAAACTTCTGAGTACAGTGACTAATATGGCTTCCAACATACACTATACAACTTTACGGGTAAAACCCTTGGGGCTGGTTTCACATTCTAGTTCTTCCCTCACAAACTATAAGACCTTGGGTAAAAGGGGAGTTTTATCTTCCACAATGTAGAAAGTAAAAGTATCTACCCTTCACCACATACTATGAGGACTAAACTAATAGTGACTCGTAGAATGTTTCATATAATGCATGGCACGTAACAAATGTCCACTTGTTATTTTATTCAAAGAACAACAACATCAAGAAAAGAGAGTGATTCTATACAGAGACCTTTGTATTTTCCAAAGTGTCTCCACATTTGCTCTTTTAACCTTCTCGGCAACTCTGGGAGGTAGGCAAGCCAAATAGGAACCCAACTTTAATGATGGGAAAACTGAGGCTAAGAGAGGTTAAGGGGCTTTCCCAAGATCACAGATCTAGCAGATAGCAGACATTTTCTTTTTTAGAGTGTCTTTCCTTGTGCACAGCCACTAGAGATTATCAAAAGGTAAAGATCTCTCTGTGCTTTTGAGTAATGGCGTTCGCACTTTACTAGGAGCTGGCGAATGCATTTGGCCCGGCCTAACGGCCTTATGGGCTTGATGCTTTCAACCAAACTTGTGGTGTGTTTGCATTTAGGTTTTGCCAAGAGTAGATGGCTTTCCATTTTTAAAAAGAAAGGAAAAAGAACATTAGAAGGTATTTAAATCAACCTCTAAAATCTTCTTGGACACCAAATGACTCTCAGAAAACATTTTGATGAGGTTAAGTATAAATGAATCAAAAACATATGGACTAAATTTCCCTTGAAATACACAAGGGTCTAAATATTAAGGGGGAAAATGCATTGATAAAATACACTTGGGATTTTATTAAAACCAAAACATTTATAAAACCATTACACATCCAGATTCACCCAACCTTGGTGTTCTCTGCTGAAGGCTATGGGAAGCCTCTTTGGACGTCCCCAAAAGGCTGCAAAACATGTCCCTTCTTGCCAAAACACCACTGGACTCCAAGCCACCCCACAGCAAGGTTTGGATCCTATCTTGCATGCAGTTGACGAAACATCTACCCAAATGGTAACCAGCTCCAGTTCTCAGTATTTTGAAGGATCAGTCTCAGTCAAATGGCTCTGTGCACCCCATCCCATCGAAGGCCTAATAACGAATTTTTGCTTAAATGGTTTTATAAGTGGCTATTAAATGAAGCTTCCAACTTGCAATCCTAAAGCCGGTAACCCATCAACTTAGTTTCCAGTCTCGTAAAATTACCTAAAGATGAATTTAGAAGCCCAGGCAGGGTTGGCACAGGACAGGACTACAATATGTTTGAAACTGTGGGCCCCACTGCAGCCGCTTCCTGCAAACTAGAATAATAAGCATGTGATATTAACTGAAGCCCTTAATTTAAGGAAACAAAATCAACCAACTAGTAATTAACAAATTACTCTTAAACAGACTTCACTTAAAAATTAAGTTCAACTACCATTTTTCTATAACTTGTCAGGAAAATGCTGACTGGTACTTAAAGTAAACACAACTTACACAGATGGTGAGATCTCACAGAGCACCAAACCTATACTTAAATAAATCAGCATTGTCGGACTGAAGGACTACATGGATACTCAGCACAATTCCCGGGCATCTTTGCAAGATTTGGAAATGATTTGCTGTCACGTGAAGATGACAACTGAGAGGTCTAAGTTTTCCTGTTGGGATGTTCTGCACCCTTGAGACGGCTCAAGTCTACCTACCGGAAGGAAGGGCTTTTCAACTAATATCCCAGAAGTGCATCAAAGAAGGAATGATGATCGCAACCCATCAAGGTACAGACAAGCGCTTCTGTGTTTGTTCATTCGCCCATCCGTTCCCTCATTGAAGAAATATTTACTAGGTATTTACCTAGTGGCAGGCATTTTGCGAGGTCCCGGGCACATGAAGCTGAATGATGCTCAGAATTAGTCACAAATCACACAGGCATGGAAAGACAGAAATAATAATGCAACTTGCTAAATGCCATTACAAGGATGCTTTAAGAAGCACTTTGGGAGTCCTAAGAAAGGAAGAGTTAACGCCACCTGAAGGATTTAAGAAAGCCTTTGTCTCGGGGCACCTGGGTGGCTTAGTCGGTTAAGTGTCCGACTTTCGCTTAGGTCATGATCTCACGGTTTGTGAGTTCGAGCCCCGCGTCGGGCTCTGTGCTGACAGCTAGCTCAGAGCCTGGAGCCTGTTTCCAATTCTGTGTCTCCCTCTCTCTCTGACCCTCCCCTGCTCATGCTGTCTCTCTCTCTCTCCTAGAAATAAATAAAACGTTAAAAAAAAAAAAGAAAGCCTTTGTCTGTAGGGGAGAGGCAGTGTAGGGGGTTCAGAGTGTAGGTCCTAAAGTGGCAGATAGCACCACTTCAAATCCTGATTCCACTGGTTATTGGCTATATGACTCTGGGAAGTTTACTTAACCTCTAGGTTCTTCCTCTGCAACATGGGACTGATAATGGCAACCACCTCAATTATAAAATTTAAATGAGTATCTGGTACATAATAAGTGCTACTATCTTAGCCAGAGACTGTAAGAACTTACCCAATAAAGACTGTGCAGACAGAAGAGTTCCTGTTAGCAGAATAGCGTATATAAAGAGTGGGGTTTGTGAAAGGTCCAGTAATTAGAATTATGATGAAAAAGTCAATGAAGCAGGTTTATAATGTATACACGGAGAGGAATCAGGTATAGTGTAGGGTCATATTGTTAAGAGACCTGGAACACTCAGCCAAGGAGGCTAGGTTTTGGCCCATGGGCAGTCAAGACCCAACAAAGATTTGATACAGTCAGCTTTGGTTTGCCAGAGCATTCTGCCTGTAATGTGGGGCCTATGCTAGAGGGTGAGGTAAGTAAGGTCCAGGCCAGATGTGGACAAAAAGCATCACATAAAGGGTCTGGTTTTTGTTTTTGTTTCTATCACAAGTAAAACTGTCTGTGATCAAGAACAACAAAGTAGACACTACTACATTTAGCTGCTTACCAAGGAAAATTATGGGGCACACCCAAAGCACAACTATATTCCCATGTCCTTACACTGCTCTCCAAATTTGGGGGGGGTACCTAAATTTGCCTCTTCCCTCACCACACAAAAGGTTGGACCTGGATTTCAAAACTCACTGTTGGAAGTACATTTGTAACCAGTCGATTTTATTAGCCTTAATGGTGTTCACAAATCACAGAATGTTAGAAGTCAAAGGAAATTTATGGCAATTGCTAAATCCAGTTGTTCCCCACTTGGGGGTCTCTGGATTCCTCGGCAGTCTGTGAAAGTAATAACAGAGATCAGTTCTATTTTCAGTATTTCTAAGAGCTTACCATATATTTAAACATTTAGTTATTCATAAAAAAAGCTTTCACATGCCAAGTAAAATGTCAACTTTCTTTACTTTTACTGGAATTTTCTGATTCAATATGGTAACACTGGTCGCCTCATGTTTATCACAATTTCTGACTGACAATTATGAATGCCTTTGGTTTAACAAAAAAATGAATGAATTAATATCTATCTAGTAGAAAAAAAATATTTCAAATGTAACAGTAAGGGAAACCAAAGAGGTCCTTTATGGTGTAGAGGTAGGAATCGGTGGTCTCGAGTCCAGCTTCAGCAGGCCTCCCCCAAAATCCTCCTTTAGCGGCAACTTGCTGGATAAGTCTACCCTCATTCTTATCCCATCTCCTGCCCATTTTTAAAGTGTCAGACCTACTCTTTACTGTGAATGTCTATTGGAAGTGAAAATACAAATCAGCATGCTTGGGGTTCTCTAAATGCCAAAGGAGACCCTGAATATCAGCTCTCAAGAAACAGATGAGTTAAGCAATATCTGCTCTTAGTTGAAATTCTATGACATAACAGTAAATGTATCTCTAGATAGTAAGGCCTGTAGGACGGGTCCTTGGGCTTTGTCTCTTGCACACCCTTCCCAGTAAACACTTAAAGGCACTGCATAAATGATGCATCACAATGCATCCCGACCACAAATGGATCCTGAATAAAAGCCTTTTTGGATAACTAGAAAATATCATGCAGGGATGAATGCCAGTGTTTGTAAATTCACCCTGGGCCTGAAAGCTATCAGATTCTAATCTTGCAAATGTCTAGTCTCTTTTCTGTTCCAGAACAGAGTTAGTACAATAATTCCAAACATGATCACACAAAGAATACCGAACATGTTAATCCTCGAGTGACTGCACTTAAGAAATAGGGTGAAATAACAATTGTTTACAGTTAACAGGAGTGTACTTCTAAGTACAATAACAATAGCAGATACAGTTCCATTTACTTAGATTATATTACCAACTACACCTTCAGTTTTCTATTGTTAGGCGAAATGCCCTATGCTTTTATTGTACTTCTTGAAATCAATGGCACTTCAAATTAGGGTTTTGTAGGCACTCAGTAAAATATTTGGTGACAGATAAAACTGTCTGTATTGATAGAAGGTATGGAAGTGAGATCTATGATATTTTCTCCATACAGATATCTTCATTGAAGAAGATGGTGTGGTGGTTTCTCTTGAAGTTTTTCAAAATATGTGTACAATCATTAGGAGCACAAGAAAAGGAGGCACCCGTGACAGAAAGGATGGCTCTGTCACTTAATAACTACATGATCTTGGGTAAAATCTTCAGCCTCTCTGAATGTCAGTTTCCCCATCAGAAAAAAAAAAAACCCCGTAACACCTAGTAAATAAAGCAATGTACATAAAGTATTTAACATGGTGCCTGGCAGATAGTAGGCATTAACCAAATTAATTTATTAATCTATTTGATCTTCACAAATGGGCAGTAATATAGAGTCTTTAGCCACGCCCCTTAACAGGTGCACATCTTTGTCATTCAGGTTCGGAGAATCCTTTCTGCTGTTCATGTAAGCAGGGCCTCGTGAGTAAGGTCTGAGCTCTCCAAGAGATGCTGTCCTACTGACTCAGTGACATCAGGCCAAAGTGGAGACAAAAGCATGACTGGATGGCACCAACCCTCCAAGCTTCGCACGCTTGCTCTCCTCCTGAAACTGGGTCAAGGGCAATTAGGGGTAGTTCATCACTTGCTCTAACACAACCTTGGAGTTACGTCAAAAGAATAGTATGCAATGCCAGTTTTGGAATTTTATGTAGCAGAATAGATGCATCCTGCTCCTACGAACTCCATCATCTCAGTAACACATCTTTACATCTCACAAACATACGCTGTAAAAGGCTGGCTTGGTCTCATTTATTAGAGGCCATGATTAGTTCCAGCAGAAGCCTAGAGGATCTCAGAGGTCTTTCCTCTACTTTGGAACCCAGTCCTGAACTTCAACATTTGCCCATCTGCTTGGAGAAAACTGAAGGAAACTCCATTTGGGTAGAAAAACTCATTGCATCTAAGCTCAGGCAAATCATTGGCCATCAAGAGTCAAACTCTGTGTACTTGGCATACCTTTAAGATAGTATAAATCAAGTCTGCAAGGAACTAAATGATTTAAAATTTTGCTACGCCTCCAGAAATCCATCTTCTTCAGATGTTCTCGTGCCCTTCAACCAAAGGAATAATACACAGATAAGTAATAGATTGACCATGTTCTGTGCCCATTTCCCAAGGCAAACGTTGTGTCTGGTGGGGGCGGTTGGGGGGAAGGGATACCCTCTAACTGCTCTCTAGCAAGCACACAGGGAAACTAGTCACAAACCAACAGATTGCTTGCAGTGGGGCTCAGGTCTCAGATATGTTTCAGAAACATCAGAAAACACAGGAAACGAAGGTCATATGCACGCAACACACACAGGCCACAAAATAAGGCCTCTGCAGCTTGCATGGCAAGGGCAAGAAGCATTGATTTTTACTGGAGAGGACATATCAAGTTACAGGAATGCACACATTTAATTTTTATGAGACCAAAGGCTCACAGAAACAACAACAACAAAAATCCCACTTGGCGACACATTAATGTAGTCTGTAAGAGAAACAAAGAGAAAAAGCTTCATTGTGTTATCAAAAGCCCTTTGAAAATAAATTGTAATGCCCCAAGCCACTCTGACATTTTCGGTGACGCTTCTAGTCTCCAGGCTAGAGAGATGCTGGACCCAGGTCACATCCCCAGGTCCTCCTTTTTATATAAATACATAGAGATGGTATTACTCACCCCTTTCTGGTTTCTCTAAAGAACGCTTTTCATTTTCTAGGTAAATCCAAGAATCACCAATCCTCCGGCTCTCAGCCCCAAGCCAAGAAGAGCCAGTAAGCGAGGCAGAAATGTGGTTTCATACCAGAGCGTCTTCTTCCAGCCATATGTAATTTACAGCCGAGTGTTTGGTTCATCTGTCACAGGAGAATTATACAACCTCACCACTTACCCTGAAAATAAATATGCGCTCCTCATTCAGGTAAATGAGATCGTTTCAGAAGTAAATTGACTCCACCACTAAAACTTGCCTTTTGCAAAGAAAATAAATGTTTGAAATTTTCCTCCTGATGAAGATGATGTAGCTGACACTTAAATTGAAGAGGCTGGTTACATGGCCCTCATTCCTATTAAGACCAGCCCAGGAGAAGCCAGAGGCCCCGGAAGCTAAAAACATCTGATAATAACTCCTTCTAAATCAACCCTTAGCTCTTATCAGTATGCAAAATCTCCCTGGCAAAAATGGGAGGGGAAAAGGTCAAAATGCATGTCTCTACTAACAATCATGCATCTGAAAATAAAACTTTACAAAACAGCACTGAATTTTTACTAGCCCGCATGAAGCTTTTAATCTCCCAACTATGGACGACCCATCATTTAAGCTTCACAATAGCCTTGTAAATTTGAGACGATACCATTTTTCCCATTTATGGGTTGGGAAACTGAGGCAGCATGCAGTTGCCCAAGTAACCAAAGCCTCACAGTTGGTTCTAGATTGAGTCATGGTAAAGAAGCCAGATGGCCTAGGTGATAATTCCAGCATTCATTGAATCTCTGTTTCTAGAGGAATGAGAACACACGGTTTGACCTAATTACAAAAATAAGATGCTCACCCACTAAATTAAACAACGACATTGAGGAAAAATCACCAATGCTCCATGTACGTTCTTTTCACTATTTCCAGCTGATGGCCACATTAATTTTATGAATTTAAATGGACAAAAAGATGCTTAATCAGTCAACATGAAGCCATATGTAAGTGATGAATCACTAAACTCTACTCCTGAAAGCATTATTACACTATGTGTTAATTAACTTGGATTTAAATAAAATTTAAAAATTAAAAAAAATAATAACACACTTGCAAACTTAAAACTGCACAATGAAAGCAAGGGCCCCTATTCAGAATACACCATTTGTTAAGTTATCAGTGACCCTCCTGTTGAATATCTAGGTAAACTTTAATACCTAGTCTTAGGTACAGTCATTTACCAGTGACCAGATTACATGGCTCACACTGGAGGAAAAAGAAGTGAACGTGGTTTTGAAACCAACAGTCTCAAATATTTAGCTGTTTTACTCTTGAGTTACAATGATCTACAGAGATCTAAAGTTTTATAACTTTATATCTTTCTTTTAGGGTAGAAATCAAGCATATTATTTCTTTATATCCCTAAATTTTTATAATTTCTTTGGCACTCCCTCTTCCTGGAACTCCACAATTTCTAAATATGTTCAACGCGCTCTCAAGTTTTCACATTTTAAGGAATTCACCTAGCACGGGGTAAGATCAATGTCAAGAAGCTACGAAAATAACAGGCAGCAAAATCTCCACAAATCACTGGACCCGGCTGTCACATTTCGGCCTATGATTAAAATTCTATAAAAAGGAATGAAGAATTAATGATCTAACAGTTATAATAATTAGCAATTATATTTTCAGAGTCTCTAAGAATAATTAATTAGAGCATACCTTTGAGGTATTATTATCTCCATTATAAAATGAGGCAGCAGAGATGGAGCCAGATGAGCGAGTTGCCTCTGGCCACAGGCAGAACAAGAGAGGGGACTGTCAGATACCTGAAATTCCTGAGCCCCACGGCCACGCTCACTAAGCCCACTCCCTCTTAGCTGGCATGGGGAAGATCATTCTTCATGTGGCATCAACAAGAAGTTGTCTTTTTTTCTCTGTCAACCACTTCTGTCCACTAAAGCTATGGACCCCTTGGGTTCTCACATGAGTTGTTTTTTTTGTTTTGTTTTGTTTTTGTTTTTTTCAGACTGTGGTTTCCTTGGCTGGCTGCCGCCGAAAAGTGTAGTTGAATAAAGCGGGATAAGCAGAAGTCTGGATCTTTTAAATTTTTTATTACAGTAGATGAAAGGGAGAAACGGGCAGGAAAATATACAGAAGATTGGGATAATTGAACCTGTAACAGGCAGAAGTGACATGACTCTGAAAGTCATGTGTTTACACATTTGCAAACTCATATATAAACTACGATTTCAGGAGTTAAGAACCACACACAAAAAAAAAATGCTGTTTAAACCTTTTATCCTAAAAGCATATGGCCGGATGCTATATCTGTGCCTCTAAGTTTTAAGGATAAAGGGTGCATAGCCTTCCCATATTAAAAAATGTAAATTTCCATATCTTAAGCATTAATACTCTGAAAGATAAATGCCCAAAAGGCACAAAGAGACACAAATAGGCATTTGACAAATTGCTTGCAAATAAATGGAAATAATGTTCAATGCTCCTTTTAATCTAGTAAAAGCAAATTAAAATAATTTTTGACCTAATAAATTGGCAAATATTTCTTTTTTAATGACTATCCAAACCTTGGTTAAAGGTCAAGTTTGATAGGCTCTCAGCATAGTCTTGATGATGATGATGAGAAGATTGGGACAAGTTTTGAAAGCAATTTAACAGAATGTATCAAAAGCCACTTGCTGGAATAATTCCCTTGGAAAAATGAGAGATGCAGATGAAGGGTTGTGTGTGGGAAGGTTTGGCACAATATTATTTATTACCAGAGAAAAATTCAAAATAGACTGCATCTAATAATAAGCAGAATGGCTTAAGTAAATTATAACAAACAAAAGATTATACCATCATTAAAATCGTATTTTCAAAAAATAAATCATGACCTCAGGGAAATGTTCACAAAATAAGCAGAAAAAATCCAAACACAAATCTGCAAATACTCTGTGAATTATAACTAGATGATATTGATGGATAAACACGGTTGTACAAAGAATATATATCAAAATCACCAACAGTGATTAACTTTAGTTAGAATTTCCTTCTTTACATGCTTCTGTACTTTCTGAGTTTTAAAGATCGAGAAACAGTACATTTTAAAGTTTTTAAAAAGAAAAGTAAGGGAATCCTTAAATGAGATATAATTAACTTTTTTTTTTTTTTTTTTTACCATGTTTGTGCAAGCCAACTAAAATTCATCTTGACTCAGAAAGGAACACACCAGCAAGTAGATTTTAGGGCTAGTTGATTTCCCATGTTAAAACTCTGGAACCTTCCCTTCCTAGCTACTTTTTCAGGAAAAGTAGTTTCCCTTTTGTTCCTCTTTGGGGTTTTTCTCACAAGGTCAGCTTCAGGGGGAATGTAGAGGAAACAGAAGTTACCAAGTTACACCATGTAAATGGTGTGCTCTAATATTAAAATCTAGAAGACACTGCCAAGCTGCTTGGGTGTCTGCCGGCTCAGAAAAGAGCCATAGGACTGCACAGAGGCAACAGCCATACATAAATGACACAACAGAAAAATGATGGCTGCTTGTTTGAGAAAATATGCACAGAATATGCCAAAAGACTCCTACACTGGGTGTTTTTCTGAATGAATTTCTTATAAGTCCTGTCACATGAACTAATATAATACTAGGAATCCCTATGCTTTGAGGACCTCATTCCAAACGCATCCACCACACTGCCTTTGCCACTGGCTGGTAGAAATGCACAACTCTTCAACTCTATTAAACATATTACATAATTATAACATCCTATCACAAAGTTTCGGCGTTTGTTTTATCTCTGCCCAAGCACGGCTTTTAGTTAATAGATTTCAGAATATTTCTCCCCAAAACAACTAGATGCAATGGTTTGGAATTAGAATCACTAAAAAAGGAGCAGTCGGTTAAGTGTCTGACTTGGCTCAGGTCATGATCTCATGATTCGTGAGTTTGAGCTCCGCATCAGGCTCTGTGCTGACAGCTCAGAACCTGGAGCCTGCTTCAGATTCTGTGTCTCCCTCTCTCTCTCTGCCCCTTCTCCGCTCACACTCTGTCTCTCTTTCTCAAAAATAAACATTAAAAATATGTAAACAAAATAAAGAATCACTAAAAAAATAATACTAACTCATCGCTATTTGCAGTCACCCAAACCCTGCAATGACTCTCCCTCCACTGCATTTAGATTAAAATTGAAACCCCTAACCACCACACCTCACCTCCAATGTCATTGCATAGCATTTGCCCCCTTGCCGACTACTCTTGGGCTACATTGATCTTTTTCCTTTTTCTCAACCATAGCAAGCTTATTCCCATAATACTAGGTTTCCTCCTCCATACCTGCAATGCTCTCCCCCTTAATCTCCAAATGATCAAACCAGCTTTGAATTCAAGTGTAGGTTAAAAGTAATCAAGTGAACGGATGAGATACCAATCCTGTGAAATGACAAAGTTAAATTAACATATTTTTAATTTGATGCTCTTGCATAGAAAAGACTGATCTTGGATTACCACCAGTACCTGGAAAGTGCCTTTCAAATGCTCTCCTGAAAAACAGAGAGGTTCTAAATATTCAAGCATGAGCCAGTGCCAAAAGCAAAAGAAGGAACCAGGATTCTTTATTGGTTGTCAAAATCAAGAAGGCTCTAATCCCACCTTCCCTTGTCTGCCCTAACTATTGTTTCTTAGCGGGAGGGTGGTGCTTATTTCCTTTATGTCTTTCACTTCAAATACTTTAACATTATCAATGCCATAAATACAGCATTAACTCAAAGCATCATTTACAAGTACTGTGTAGCAGGCAGTGAAATGCCCCTAATGCCCCTAGTCTTCTAATACACGTGTGTAATCTCCTCTCCTCAGTATAGGCTGGGCCTCATGATTTGCTTCTAATGAAAAGAATATGGCAATGGGATGTGATGTCCCAGTGGTGATGGGATGTCACTTCTGAGATTAGACACAGAACAAAAGACTGTGATTTCCACTTCTCACTTTCTCCTTCTTGGACCCCTTGCTTACTCTTAGCCACGTAAACAACCAATAGCCCTTTAATGAGCTTGAATGTGCGACTTTGGAGGCCTGCAATAGCCATGTGAGTTTAGAACCAGATCTTCCCCTAGATAAGGTTCAAGATGACTAAGGTTCTGGCCAACACCTTGATTACAGCCTTGGGAGAAACCCTGAGCCAGGGGACCCAGCTAAGCCATAACCAGATTCCTGACCCACAGACACTCTGAGTTAATAAATATATGCTGAGGAGGGGGCCTAATTTGTTACACAGAAATAGCTAACTAACACAACTGTTTATAACCCAAACTACATACCTCGCATTTTCTTTTAGTTAGGACTATCGTGAAAGAAAATTTTTAGCTCCCCAAATTATGAGAATAAAATCATAGGTTGTGTAGGGATGGAGGATATTCAAAACTAGAAATAATTAATCAGGATTTTTTCCCAGAGGAAATAAAACCTATATTTGAGACATCAATCATCATAGCCATTCATAATTTATATACCATTTTTAAATCTAATTGTGTTTTCACATTCATGGCCATTTACTCCTCTTACAAAGGCCATGAAGAAAGTATTATTATAATTTCCATCTTACAGATGAGGAGGATTCAGCAGATTTTATGACCTCCATGAAGGCAAAGACCTCTCTCTTATTCGCCATGCTTCCCCAGTGCCTCACTCCATGTCTAGCATTGCAAATCTTCAACGCATATTTGTTAAGTGAATGCTTCACAATGCCATCTATAAAGATGGTGACCTTATAAAGATGGTGACCTTGTTTCATGAAGTTTCCCAAATGATATACACATCAATCAATTAATTTCCTTTTAATTTTTTTAATGCTTATTTTTATTTTTGAGAGACAAAGTACGAGCAGGGGAGGGGCAAAGAGAAAAGAGGAACACAGAATCCAAAGCAGGCTCCAGGATCTGAGCTATAAGCACCGAGCCCGATGCAGGGCTCGAACTCACCAGCCATGAGATCATGACCTGAGCCAAAGTCTGACGCTTAATAGCTGAGCCACCAAGGCGCCCCTCGATCAATTTCTATATAGACCAGTGTAACACACGTACATATTTATGGAACCAATATATGTGGTTCTCAAACAACACAAGCACCTCTTCTCAAAGATAGTAAAGAGATCATTCTCTAATTTAATCCTGTTTTCCATACAGTTCTACACTGTCAAAGAACAGAGACCTAGAGCTCTTTGACGAGCAAACAACCCTTTCTCAGTAAATCAAATCTTTTCCCTCATATCATTTCCTATCATCTTCTGAATGAGGCCAGAGACAACAGACCTTTCTAAGTCATCAGAGGCAGTCATCAGCCAGCTCCAACCCCCTCATTCCCACCCCTCCCCTGCCACGCTTGCCTCCCCCGCACCCCATAAACATGGCGATGCACATGGCAAGTGGGAAGTAATTGGTCTTGTCAAAGGTCACTATAAAATAACCTGAGGCAATGTTAGATACAGGTGTCCACAGAAATGCAATAGAGCTGCTGAAAGGGAAACAGGAGATGGAAGGATTTTGATTTGGAAGTTTACAGAAGGCTTAAATTCCTCTTCTTTTCAAAGTTTCACAGTCCACTGATCATTCAATCTAATCACAGCCTACTCCTTCCTATTACCTAATAAATAAGTGTTCCCCCCCCCACACACACACACAAAAAGAGAGCCATTAAGTAATCAATTAGCTATGTTTTAAGAAGATAAGAAAATCAGTAGGTGTGACTACTCATGAAAGTGTATGTTTACAAATAGAGGAATCACAATATATCATGTATAAAGCAATACATTAATAACAGGCATCCATTCATTCAGCAAATACTGAAGAAGTATCTGCTTTGTGCCAGCATTAGATGTTGGGAAAATGGTGATAAAGATAAACTAAACATGCATGATCAGAATTCAGGTTCTAGTAGGACATATGGATTTCCAAATTTTAAAAAATTAAAAATCACTTAAAGGAATATAAATCTGAAAACTGATACGTGCTAGGAAGAAAAAGGTCAGGGTAGCAGGAGCATTTACAAGGTAACCCCAATACAGATTATGGAGCCAGGGAAAAGCAGTCGTCATCTTGGCAGGAACGGTCTAGGCAAGAGCATAGCACATGCAAAGGACCTGTAGCTGAGAAGGGCTTGATGCTTTCAAGGACCTGAAACTCCAGGGTGGTTGGGACCCCCTGAATGAGGAGCTGTGTGCTCTGAGGTGAGGCTGGCCTATCTGATGCCAACACTATGATCCTGACTCTCTGTCTGTAGCCCAGACTCCTTCCTGGAACACCAAGCTCAGCATCCCCTATTACCAGAGATCTCACACATAACAGGCTCCCTGTTGAGTTCCACATCTCACCACCCAACCTGTGCCACAGGCCATCTTCCCCATCTCAGCTGATGCAACTCCATCCTCCCAGTGCCTCAGGTCAAGAACCTTAGTATCCTCCCTGATAGCCCCCTGACCCCCACATCCAACCTGTCCCCACATCCAAGCCCGCTCAGCTTTACCTCCAAACTAAGCCAAAGGCCTTCGCAGCCCCTCAGCCATGACCATCCAGTCCAAGCTGCTATGGTCTCTTGCCTCCAAACATGTCTCTCTGCTGCCATCCTAGCCTGTACAAGTCCACTCTTCACCTACAGTGATGGATTCTCTTCTCAAAACTCCCCAGTGGCTTCCTTTGTTGCTATGATCAGCATCCAATGTTCACAGCATGGTCTGTGAGCCCACCCATCACATCCCACTCCTTCCTCACCATCTTTATGTCTGCATCCTTGCAGCCCCTTGAACACCCCAGACCCCTTGCACTAGCAGATCCCTGGGCCTGCAAAGCGCCTACTCCAGACTCTGCAGGAAGAAGCCCTCCCTCCAGCCTCTCTGCTCACATGTCACCTTCTCAGAAAGTCCTTCCCTGACTACCCCATCTGAAGGAGGAAAGAGCACAGAGTATCTACTCACCGAGTCTCGTCTTTCTTTTTAGCACTTCCTACCATATAACACATTATATATTTACGTATTTGTATAGAGATTTTGTCTGTTGGAAGAGTTCTGGCTAAAAAGAGCAAAGGCACACTTTTAATGATGCACTTTGTTGGGCTACCACATGGCCATCTCCAGGAATCTTTTTGTAATAAAATGACAAACTCCCAGGAAATAGGTTAATGTCTTACCAAGATTTGAGAAGCAAGAGAAGAAGAGAGAATGTGGCTAGGAGGAGGGACATGTCTGTGGAAGACAGATCAGTGCCTGGGGGAAAAGGGAAGCTCTGAGTTCCTGTGACAGGCACGGAAGTGGAACAGAATGTGCTAGGAGGAAGAGGGGCAGAAATAAAAGTGATAGAAGTGAGGGTGAGGGTGAGGGTGTCCAAGACAAACTTCAGCTCTGATACATTTTGTCCAAGTTCAAGCCTAAAGTTGTTGTTTTTTTTTTTCCAGCCAGCCCAAGAAGAAGGAGATTAAGGTCTTCAGAGTATATATTTCTCTTGCCAAGAGACTGGTCATGAGTTTTTTATAATCATAAAAAAGAATCCACAACAAACTTAAATGTCAAACAATAGGGGATGGTTAAGAAATTATGGTATAGCAACTCAACGGAATATGACATATAATCTTAGTTTTGAAAACTATGTAGCAACGTGAAGGAATGCCTGTGGTGTAGCTTTAAGTGAAGGAGGAAGCATTTTAAAGTGTGTCCATGTTCTTATTAAAACTATTTAAAAACTATCTGGACCAGATATGCAAAAGAATGTCAAAATGAAAAATCAATGCTTCCTTAGGGTTGTGAAATTCTCTGTGATTTACTCATCTCACTCCAGTTCCTTATCAAAACTTGTTATTGTCTGCCTTTTTTATTATAGCTATCCTACAGAGTACAAGGCGGTAACTCACTGTGGTCTTGATTTGCATTTCCCTAATAACTAGTGATGTTGAACATCCTTTTGTAGGCTTATTGGTCATCTGCATATCTTCTTTGCTAATTCAGACCCTTTGCCCATTTTAACTAGACTGTTAGTTATTATGATATATTTTTAAAATGCAGAATTTTGTCTTCTGTGCTTTTATTGTGTGAAACAGAGGTAGCACATAGGCATCAATTATTCATCAACAACTAGAAAAGCTTTTTTTTTTTTTTTTGGCCCTGCAAAGAAACNGTGTGTGTGTGTGTGTTGTATACGGGAACTGGTAGCTATTGTTCTCATGAGTAAATATTACCACATCAAAACAATGATAGTTAAGCCTGGCAGGATGACAAACTAACTGTATTAAATTCTTTGTTTTCAATGCTAAAACTTGGTGGTGCCCTTTTCGCATTGCTCTTTCAAAAACCTGAAGACAAATTCAAGGCCAAGGCAAGGACAATGCCTCTATTAGCAAATTCTTTAATCAGCACAATATGTACCTATCAATTCTAAAGCATAGCCTTGTTTTGCTGGCTTTGCCCAGTGTATGTATGTACCCTCAACTCTAAAAACTTGTTCCAAGTTTTTCTGGGGATCCATCAGAAGTTTATGTTTAACATGTGCTAAAACACGTCTGGTGGTAAGCCACGTCACTCCAAACCTACTGGCTCCCATAGGGTCACACACAGAGACAGATGGGCACAGAAGGAAGATGAAGTGAAGAGACACAAAAAGAAGACACCCATCTATGAGCCAGAGACACTCAGAAAGATTCCCCCTTACAGCCTACAAGAGGAACCAGCCCTACTGACACCATGACTTTGGGATTCGAGAAAATAAATTTCTGACAGCTATTCGGTCTGTGGAAACTAAAATGTGTCGCCGTGCACTGGACCCTGCTGGAACCTCAGCTGTGATAACTTCCGGACGTGGCTGCTTCTCTCTTCGGAGAGGCTACTCTCTGATATAAATTATCAAAACTGCACTGCCTCTAAGCCAGTGACCAACTGCACTACAGTTTGTAGTTACTGCTGCTCTTGGAATGTCTACTCATGGCTATTTTCTGTTCTCCATCAAGGACTCAGACACATGCCCAGGGCAGAAAGCCTCCATTCCTCTACTCCCACAAAGGACAATCCAGGCTTCCATACCCGGTCAAACTCATCCTGCCAGGCTCCCTCTCCCCTTAGAATGAATAAGGCCCCTCTTCCCTCCCCTCATCTTCCGGTATCACTCCCCTAGTCATATCGATCCTAACTCTTCAGTGGTTTTTTAATCTGGCACCGTTGTAGCCAAGCCACCATCACCTCTTGCCTGGACAACCACACTAGCCCCCTGACTGGGTTCCCTGCCTCCAGACTTGCACAGTCACAATATTCTCTCGCAGTGACCTATTTGGTGTCTGTCCTACTGGTGGGTTCTGGGAGAAGAGGGACTGTTTCTGGTTTTGATCACATATCTCCAGTTCTCAGTGCATAATGGGTGCTCAGTAAATAGGTAAAATGGAAAGAGAGAGGAAGGGTGGAAGGAAGCCAGCGATGGAGGGAGGGAAGTGTGGGCTTAATATGCCCTTATATAAATGACAAGCCTATTTCTTTTCATTTGAGCATATCCTTGCGCTGAGAAAGGCAATCAAGTCGATACAAATAGAGACTTTCAAATAATTCCAAATTGTGTGTTTTTCAAATTAAATGACACAGCTTTCTATACACAGGGCCCATCAAGATCCAAGCCAGTCTCAAAGAAAAAGGCATTTAGTGCTGTGTGTCTAGCTGTTGACTTCCATGGATTAGCCCATGGATTAGAATCACATTACACACCTGTCACCTCTCTGCATTGATCAGAAATGCACAAGTCCTCTTTCGATTTTTGCTTTTCCCATTAAGATACCAAAGGTGCTACACCTAACTTTAAATAAGTGGTCCATGCATTCTATTTCTCCATCTGGGTAATGGGTACATGTAAACCCTATCCCTCTCTCTTCTTTTAATTGTGTTAAAATACACATAGCATAGAATTTACCATCAACTATTTTTAAGGGTATAGTTCAGTAGTTTAAGTATACTTACAGTTATGCAACCAATCTCCAGAATCCCTTATTTTTTTTAAACAAACATTAAATCACTAAAATCATGTAAAGGAACTTTACATAAGACTTCCTACACAGACCCTCCTAAAATATCTGCTATATGTTAAATAAAGATACAGCGTCCCATTTACAACCTTCCTTTTAAAGATACTATAGTTTTTGTGCTTTACGGGGGGAAAAGGCACATTTCCTGGAAAGGGTAAAAATGACCCTTGGGTTAAAGGGTTAACTGGTCTGTCTTAACAATGTCCCTTCCAAAGGGCATGTCAAATAATTACATGCAATTTTTTTTCTCCTTGATTTTTGTAAGTGCTTCTAAGGCACATAAAAAAAAAAAATGTACATCTTTGCCAGTGCTGCCTCCATCCAATGAGCAAACATCACTGTTTTGGCTTGTTTTTTTAATGTTTTGAATGATTTGGAGATTAGCATGGGTATTTAACAAAAAGTACAATTTCAAATTACACACTGCTTCATGGTGCCAAAACTCTGTGCACCGTCATCTTTGATGACGTCCACCAGCACGGCACTGAGGATGGTGGCTGTTAGTCATCTGGCTTTGCAGAGCTGGGAGATGACATTGTAAACAAAGTGTGCTTAGACAGGCCATATTAGAAAAGAAGAAGTGTCTTAAATATGGTTTCAATTTTTTTTTTATCTCGCAATATCTTTTAATCACCAGTGCGTGTATCTAAATCGATGTGACAAATAGATACTTGCTCGAAAGAGGAACAAGTTATCCATGGGCATCCTAAAAGAGATGATAATCACATCCTTGCCTTCACTGGCAGGGGTTTTTATTTATATACAAGCTTAACCACCATAACCACATATATGTGTGGATATTAAAATTCCTTTAACGTTAGTAGAATTTTCAGAAAAAGATCCAAAAGAGCCCCTCCTTGGCACTAGTCACAGGCTGCACTCTTAATCACCGCTTGTATCCCACGCATGGAGGACCTAGAGGTGCAGACAGAAACTGCACATGGCTAAGTCCAACCCGAGTCATTACCAGGACAAAACAAATGGCAAACACGCAAAAGCAGATGACTCAGGCCAAGTGTGAAGACAGTACATTGGTAAAACAAGAGCTTAAATGTTTTCCTCCAGATGAT
The DNA here is from genome assembly GCF_008692635.1 of Crocuta crocuta. Classification (NCBI taxonomy): domain Eukaryota; kingdom Metazoa; phylum Chordata; class Mammalia; order Carnivora; family Hyaenidae; genus Crocuta; species Crocuta crocuta. Next base: position 7,949,595 of record NW_027532002.1, read on the forward strand.
TCAGGAGCTCTCTGTCCTGCTTAGTGAGTGAATACCCAAAACCCTTTACTTGTGGTCCCCAAAAGAGTTGAACAGCTTACATCTTTTATCTCAGTGTCATTCCACAAAGTCCTCAACAGCCAATCACAAAGTAGCCTTAGAGAAAGTTTCCCTGGATACCATTAAAAACACAGGTTTGTAACAGATGGCTCCCTGCAACTTTTAGAATGGGTTCTCACATGAAGAGGCGGATGTACCTGAATGTATTTGCTAATCAATCCAGGTACATGTAGCCTGGAGCTGGGAGGCAAAAGCTATTAGCAGAGAAGTCATTTAAGTACAAGTAATGCATGCAAAAGCATCAGGAAAAAAAAATGTTATTTGTAAATTCAAAGACAAATGCAATCATACACACAATTGGAAAATCGCCACCTGGAAACCACCCAGAATAGTGTTTATCTTTAGGAACTAATAAATGAAAGTGCTTGCCTCACCCCTTTCTAATGAATGAACATGATGCTCCCCATCTTGTCATGCTTCAGCTTCTTCAATAGGAGGTTAAATCTTTTCCGATGAATGACATGACAGAAAACACAACATATTATCATCACAAAATGTAGAGAAACGTGCCATTTTGTAACAAAAAAAAATGGTTGCAAGTCATGTTTAAAAAGCACATGGCCACACAGACATGTACTTGGAAACACGCTGCTATGCAGGGGATAAGGAGAGAGGTTCAGGGTGGAATGACTCACAAATTCGGGAATGCAGAGGTTTTCAGCAGCACAGAGTCACAAGAGACCATGCCTGAGATCTCTCCTTCCCTCCACAAACAGTACTATTTGTTGACTTGGAAAGAAGATGGGCGACGAGTTTGGAAATCATTGCTTTTAATTTTGGGTTCCTTGCATCCCTTAGTGAATGCACACACTGACACACTGGTAAACATTTATCAAAGGAGAACATGCTGATGTGCACTGGGAAATACTGATTCTTCTAATATTTTAAGGGATGACAAATAGAAAGAACTATAACTTCTTGATGGGCGCAAAGGGCAAGTTTGGTCTCCGCAATGACACAAAGCTTGTTAAAAGCTTAGAGGAAAACACCAGGGGATCCAGCTGTCTCAAACCGGGTAAGATTTTCCCTCCAAAAAGAGCTAAAGGTGAGTAGTACCTGGGGCAAAGAAGTAAGCTAGCAAAATCACTGACATGTGGTTGATCTTGACCTTTTCCAAAAAGGAGGGTTTCTAAGAGGCTGCGTGCAAACCAAATTGTACACTAACATTTCGGGGGAAAGAAAACCATTTAAAATATTTGAAACTCATACAAAACAGAGTCCATCTATGGCTCAAAGAACTGTCTTCTAAATTATTCAATCGGCAGATTTTATTTTTTTTTTATATTTATTTTTGAGAGAGAGAGAGAGAGAATGAGCAGGGGACGGGTAGAGAGAGAGGGACAGAGACATAGAATCCGAAGCAGGTTCCAGGCTCTGAGCTGTCAGCACAAAGCCTGATGACGGACTCGAACTCATGAGCTGTGAGGTCATGACCTGAGTCGAAGTCAGATGCCCAACTGACTGAGCCAGCCAGGCTCCCCTATATATTTTAATTTGTATTGATTATATCTCCTTAAATATGTTTTGTAGCAGGCAGCATGCCTACAGCACCCACTTGTTGCTCTCAGACTCTGGATGCTTTACTGCAATCCCTTTCCATCAATAGATTATAGAATATTTGAACAAAAGATACCATGGAGATGAGTTAGAATTGCAGGTCCCAAACCCAGCTACACTTTAGAAACCCTTTGGGAGCTTTTAAAAAATACAAAGGCTCAAGCCCCAACCCAAAAACCAATCAAATCAGAACTGGGGGTGGGGAACAGGTATAGCATTTTCTTTAAATAAACTCCACAGGTGGTTCTACTGGGCTGCCAGGATTAAGAACCATTGAAACAGAATGTAGATTTGCATTGCCTGACACCATTGTCACGTGATGACATGTGGCTGCAGAGCACTTGAAACGCCACTTGTCTGAACTGAGATGTGTGATCAATAACATGCACACCAGACTTCAAGGATTTAGGACCAACAACAACAACAAAGGTGCAAAGCATCTCATCAACATTTTTATATTGGTTATACACTGAAATAATAATGTTTCAGATATATTGGACTAAATAAGATATGTTATTAAAAAATTAACTGTTCCTTCGGGCACCGGGTGGCTCAGTCGGTTAAAAGGCCAACGCTTTGATCTCAGCTCAGGTTGTGATACTGCAGTGGTGAGATCTAGCCAGAGTAGGGCTCTGGGCTCAGCATGGAGCCTGCTTGGGAGTCTCTCCTACCTCCCCCGAGCCGCTCCCCTGCACGTCTGTGTGTGTACTCTCTCTCAAAATATATGAATACACTTAAAAAAATTCACTGTTGTTTTTTACCTCTTTAATGTGGCTGCTAGAACATTTATAATTGCATTGGCAGCTTGCATTTATGGTTCCCACTGTCGGACAGTGCTGGTCAAAACTAATACTCTTTTATCACAAAGAAAGAAACTGAGGCAGAGAAGCATAATGAGTTGAAGGCAGCACTTAGGCGATTCCCTCTTCCAGAGACAGGCTTTTCCTGTTGCCATAAACCACACTGTTTGGCAAAACCAGGCAGAGCCTTTGAGCCATCAACTGGACTGCAAACCTCTCTCTCTTTTGTCTCGCTAATTATTTCTTCTAGGATTTGGTATTAAAATCTACTTCCCATATGGAAAAATGTTCCCTCTCCCATTCTACACTGACTTGTGATCTGTTATTGCAGGGTTACTCTGAAAGCAGAGTAACCAGAATGGATACTTAAAAGTAAATCTAGAAAAAACATCCGCATAAGGAAAATGCAGAGAATGGACCATTAAGGCTTTTCAGATGTAGATAGTTAAGTTCTAGCTTGTGAACGTCTTACCATTACTGTGCTATAGTTTAATAAATAACCCTAGAGACCCTCAGCATTCTGAGAGCCTTCTTCAACACAGCCTTCAGTCCCTGCTTAAAACTGAGAAGTGTGAGAATTGAGAATATGGTCTTTCCTCCCAGAAGGCAGTGTTTTTCTGGACAATGCTGTCATTGTAGGGAGGCAAATCAGGCTCTTTGTGATGGCGTGCCACCTCATCCCAGGTGCCCTGGTCGAAACAGATTTGATCCTCAATGCCTTCCATCCCCTGGTGCATGCTTAGTACCTGGTCACTCGGAGCCCAAACAGCATCATTGCTTACTTGGAGAAGATCTTGTTTTGATAAAGTGAAAGGGTCCTACCAGATCTGGCAAATGGAGATAAAATGTATTTCTTCTTAAAATCAGCTTAATTCAAGCAAAAACAAAGGTTTTTGTTGTTGTTGTTGTTGTTGTTGCATGTGATGTTCCCCCTTGGGAAGCCAGCAGAGAGAACTGCATGCAATTGTCTGAAATGTGTTGTATTTGAGGAATCATGCAACACGGGGGCTCCTCAGCGGAATGAAAGGATAAAAGAGACCTGAACTCTGATATAAAGTGTTCATGCAAAGAGCTGGAAAGGAAACCTACGGGTCAAGCCAAATAACGCACACAGTAGATGCATTCAAGATTTCTTTTGAGATATTCTTGTTCCCCGTCCTAAATACAGCATAACCTAAATGTCAACTTAAATCAAATGTGTGGTGCTCTGGAGCCCCCTATGTCGCATTCATGATTTCTATTAGCTATGATTAGTCAAGTTTTGCCGGTCAAACCTCAAAGAGCATGCTTCTAGACTCAACTCACTTCTGACGTGATATTCACCTCCAAACACTCTCGTATACCCCAACCTGGAAAGATAACATATTAGCAACAGACTCTGGGCAAAAGTACATCTGCCAGAGGGAAAATAGCATTCGGTGCTCTATTTGACAAAAAAGAAAGACTATTTAACTTTCAATAACTGTTTGGATCCCTTCCTCAAAGGTGATAAAGAAAAAAAAGGAAGCAACAATAGTTACTGCCTGATTCTAAAATGGTCTTTTAGACCATCTTTGAGTTCTGCCTGGTTTTTAGTCTCCAATTAAATCTGGAAGGTATAGTTTTACAGGGCCTGTCTAATAATGATGGTGAAGAATAAGAAGAATGGCTTTCCAATAAGGAGGTCAATGTGAAAAATAAAATTAACATTACAGCTCTATCAGAATAAACAGAATAGAAACTACAGTTTTTATGGCCAGGGCATTCATTCAAAAGATCTGATAGAAAAAATGTCTTTGAAAGGTTACTGATCAGGGGCGCCTGGGTGGCTCAGTTGGTTAAGCGTCCTACTTCAGCTCAGGTCATGATCTCATAGTTTGTGGGTTCGAGCCCCGTATCCAGCTCTGTGCAGACAACCAGCTCAGAGGCTGGAGCCCGCTTCAGATTCTGTGTCTCCCTCTCTCTCTGACCCTTCCCTGCTCACGCTGTCTCTCTCTCTCTATCTCTCTCTCTCTGAAATAATACATAAATAAATAAATAAATAAATAGACTTTGTTTTTAAAAAAATGAAAGGTTACTGATCACAAAGCTTGAAAAGAGCACAGCATCGAAAGCCATCGGTAGGTAACGTTTCATTCATGACCAGGGCATTTATGGAGCCTGGCTCACAGAAAGAGAACCCAACCCGGAAGCAGGGACTCAGCTTTTAGGCTCGGCTTGGGACTCTCAAGCTCTGGGCCTCAGTGAGCCGAGAGACCAGGCCTGAGGTTCTCTGCGGCGTGATGAGGTTGGCCTATCGGTGAGAAGACGTCCCCAGTTCCAGCTGCACGCTGCAACCAGCCCTTCTAGCTCACTATCAGAATCCCTGGTCCAGAAGGAAGTCTTAACTCTCCAAGATTAATTCAAGCCAAATGCCAACATGGTAGTTTTCAACGCTGGTTCATTTTAGGGTAAAGAGTAGAAATGCAAACCTTGAAGGAAGAGAAGGAACCAACTACAGCATGTGTTTTTTAAAGTGTTAAATTGATTCTGATCTATTTCTCAGAAAACAGAAGTGAGCAATAGCATGAGCTTCAAGGAAAAAACCACAAAAATGCCAAAATAACGTACATTTGGACATTTATCCAAACTTTCCTAAATTTTCTTTTGAAAGTCCCAGAGTCTCAATACGAGCTTCAAAAGTTTTACTCTCGTTTCTGGCATAGTGTATTCACTACCTGAAAATGTATAAAAGTCTCCTCTCTCTCTCTCTCTTTTCTCTTATGTTAAATCCATGATTTGTGATTCCCAACAATGGAATACTAATGGATCCTCAAAATCACCAATTGCCCATCTTTTCCTAATTATAAAATGTAAGAACTTTTTAGTGAAAACATTAAACATGATGTCATTTTTAAAGCGTCAGAGTTTCTATTTAAAGCCATGTCACAAAATAGAGAGCTTATTTAGTTTACAAATACAATACAAAAAGGTTCTTTAAGTCTGCTGAGCGTATCTGAAAGTGCTTCTTTCTCACACTTAAATGTTTGAGGTTATTACCTCCCAGTTTATTACCTTATCTCAACTGCATAATTTTCTTAAATAGCATTCGGAGAGATAGTACTAGATTTAAATTTTTAAACACTAATTTACAAAAAGCACTGGTAGATTCCCATAATACAGCTGGTAGTCAAACTGGACAAGATAATGAATTGACTGAGATCATTGTTCCATCTTCATCCAAGAAAGCTGCCTCTAAAAAAAGATCTTAAATTGCTGTAGAAATCCAATTTGTAAGAAGCAAAAGAAGCGTATAGATGGGAAACACCAGGCATGATCACATTAATTTTGTGACTAACAGCACTGCTTTGAAGTGAAGAGGGAAAAAAAGGATGACAAACATAATAAGTCCACTCAAATCCCCAATTTTAATCTAACCGCGCAAGCCGAAGAAAACCAGCTACAAAGTTCACATCTTCAGGATACAGCAAACATCACCTTCCCACAAAACAATTTTTAGCTTAGTAAGAAACAAACTCCAATGTTAAGGAAATACTATAGGACAGTGATGTACCATTGCTAAAAGGCAAATTAGTAAGAAATCAAGAGACCAGGGGCTTGACATTGGTACAAACAGCCCACGGTAAGTCCATTATTAATTGGTTTTGAATCTGCAGGTGTGGGAACCTGACAGTTGTATGAAAATCTTCAACCTACTGTAATTGAAAGCTATACAGGAAAAGTCTTTCTGGCAAACTACCATTCAATTAATCTCCTATTCAAATAAAAGCTGCAGTGTCACAGAGGAGTTTCCATGCTTTTACAGGAATGTTCTAATAAACTATCTTCTCATGTAGAAACTATATAAGGTCACAACTGACTTTTTATTGACAGGCAGTTTATGGATATCAGCAATTTACATTCAAAAACAGCTTGAAGATCTATCAATTGAGCAAACATGCTTATCCTCAGTAAAGTTGAAAAATACAAGTTGTTAGGTATCAGTCAGGATTTTAAAACAACAGGTTTATATGACATGCTACAAGCAAAGGAAAATGAGGACATTTATCGGAAGGCACAAGCGAGTTCTATTATTTTCTTTTTAAGTTTTAAAACTAAAGTAATAGCTGGTAATCAACAGCATCCCATTTCAAAGGGAATACACATCTAGGTTTGGATGTGGAAAATGGTTTTTTTGTTTTATTTCCACTTTTAGGTTTCTTTTTTTAAAAACGCCTTCCTTATTAAAACTTAAGTACTTATTAAAGTGATTCATGAAGGCTCTTAGAAAAAGGAATTCTTACCTGACACATTATTTAACATGCTTCACAGCTCCCCCACTGCAGTTCACATGCTCATGAACATTATTTTACCCAGGAAATAATGGTCTTATTCACACACACACACACACACACACACACACACACACCCCTTCCACAAAATAATGCTATACCAAGTCTCAGGAAACTGACAAAGGCAACATTAAAGTTTGGTGTGAAATAAGAATTCCATTTGTGAATTCCATCTATGAAGGAAGATACAGGATCAGCCTCATTTAACCAACTGCAAAGTTCCTTTCTGCTTCATAAGCATAAGAAACATCGTCTTACCATTATCTGTAGAATGAAATCAGCAACGTGTTGCTTCCTGCAGTCACCAAATCAAGTTTTTTTCTTCCTTTCTTTCTAATAACTTCTTTTTTCACCAGCAAGATTAGGAAGAAAATAAATCTTTGAGTATTTGCCTCAGAATTTCAGACCACAGATCGTGAAACTAGCTCCTAGCCAAAAATGAAGAAGAAAAAGAAGAAGAGGAGGAGGAGGTGGAGGAAGAGGAAGAAGGAGAACAGGTCTGCTATTTTACAATCACTTCTGCAATCCAGGGGTACCTCCTGGACTCCGGTACCTCCTTTCCTCCCTCGTTCGCTAAGTTTCCTTTAGTAATGAGACTAATTTTTCCAGTAGCCTTGAACTCCCCAGATTTAACTGACATGGAAAATGTGACTAAAAACTTGTAGAACTGTCTAGCCTCCAACCCTACACAGAATCAACTTTGTTGGAAGTGTGGAAGAACGAACACCTCGCAAGCAGCTACTTGCTCCTTGAGGCTCCTGCACTCCTCGGCAGAGAACACCAAATAACAGTGCGCCATCTAGCTAGCAAGTTGCACTCTCCATTCTGGAAGGGGGGACGGACACCTTCAAACCCTGGGACTTAAGAACTTGTCAGGGTTCAGCTGCTCTGAAGGTCCAATTGTTTATTTAAATAAAAAAAAAAATATCGCTACTGAGATAATCCACATCGAGTGGATATGGGAAAATTTAGGTTATAATGGCACTACAAACTTTTACATCTAACTTTGATTTACAAGATAAAAGCAAGTTTTAAATTAAAAGGGCTTTCTGTTAATAGAGCTTATTATTCTGAAGACGGGGAATGATTTTCTTCGAAAGTTGTCCCTGGGTGCATGCCTATTATCTTTGCTTTTCCCCTTCCACTAATGAGCATTTATCTAAAGAGTCTGTTAATCCTCTGATGTGTGCTTCTGGTCAGAGGTAACAGTTTGAATAAAACCACTAATCACTGATCACTAAATCACTGATCATTAATCACACTCTCCAGTGCTGGTGACCCGGGCCATTTTTTCCTTGAGGTCTATACATCACAAACAAGTTTCACATTCTAGACGCACATGTATTCTGCAGGGGTTATACTATTTCATCTCTAGATGTGAATAAATAATAAACAGTGCCGCAAACTTGGGGAAGGATGTCAATTAGACCCCAGACACAAGTTTCACAACTGCCTTCTCCACAGCATGGCTGCTCGAAGAAAGTAAAGCTGATTATAATAAAACATGGGTTCTTCAAGAAATTCCCACATACTCAGAATATAAATGCTCCTCAATTTAGCTTCCACCAACTTCAAATCACAGAGCACCCAGATCCTCTGCCCCACTCAGTCCAAAACTCTTGTCAGGAGATCTTTTTATTTGATTTCTGCTGCTTACACACACACCCTCCCCCACGACCAGTTCTTTTTACTTTTATCCCTTAAACGCGTCACACAGAGTGTTTTCACTTCAACTGCAAGATACTAAGATTCTGACTCAATCCAATGACTTACGCATTTAGATTTCCTCTTTAAATATAGAAACTTAAGGTTAAGAGAAAGGAAAGCATTCACCAATGTATTGTAAGGTACTCTGGGTTCAGCGACTCACATTCCCTCACTTTGTAAATGAAACGTTTAACTCTTGATTTCTTTCAGCTAAATTTGATTTACTCAGCATCCTCACGTCTTGGTCTTCCCTCTTCCGCTAAAGAGTTGGAGGAAGGTGCTGTGTAAAATTAAGTACGTTGTTTGCAGTGGGTGTGTTGTTTTCCTAAGTCACCACTATTGTCATAAGGACTCTAAACATTTCCTGAGATGCCTTTCCTAACAGGACAGAGCAGTTGCGCCTTGGAGAAGAGGGCTCGCTGGTGCCTTCCTTAAATAATAGAAAAGGGCAGACTGCGTGTGCGCTGATCAGGTTCAGGTACTGTGCTCCCCTCAGACTCCAGAAGCTCTTACCACACTCTGGGGACAGTGATCGCCCCAGGGAAAGCAATAAAAGGCGGAGG